>NC_081771.1:23013571-23613571 GCF_963082965.1 Carassius carassius
GAGTTTGCTGAACCCCAGTCAGGCGATACTGTTTTTGGGTATAGCTTTGGACTCACATTCCATGACGGCGCGGCTGTCACCACAGCGCGCGTTGGGCATTCAGCGCGCAGCGAGTTTTCTCCGCTGTGGCGTGACCGTTTTGCTCAGAGAATTTCAGAGGATGCTGGGTCTCATGGCCTCAGCATCTCCAGTTCTTCAGTTGGGCCTGCTCCGCATGCGCTGGATGGTGTCGACGGACGCCTCCACTTCGGGATGGGGAGCGCTGCTCGAGGGCAGACCGTCCTTTGGCCTGTGGTCAGAACTGGAAAAGCTCCAACATATCAACTGTCTGGAAATGCTGGCAGTGGAAAACTCGCTGACGCGCTTTTGTCCCCGAATCAAGGGCCGCCACGTCTTAGTCTGTTCGGACAACATGTCTGTGGTGTCCTACATAAATCGCCAGGGCGGTCTCGGGTCCCGAAACCTGTGCAGGTTGGCGGAACGCTTCCTGGTTTGGGCTCAGCGCAACTTGCGCTCGCTGAGGGCAGTTCATGTACCTGGGCTACAGAATCTGGGTCCAGACAGGCTGTCCAGAAACAACATTCCCACGGGCGAATGGTCTCTACACCCGCAAACAGTCCGGCTGTTGTGGGAGAGATTTGGCAGGGCGGAGGTGGACCTCTTCGCATCCCACAAAAACGCTCACTGCCCCGCGTTCTTTTCCAAGAACGAAAGCGCGCTGTCACGGAGATGGCCGTGCTGCCCGCTTTATGCTTCCCCCCCCCCGTCTCCCTCCTTCCGCAGGTGATAGAACGGGTGAGAGAAACGAGATGTTCAATACTGCTTGTAGCACCATTTTGGAAGAACCAACCATGGTTCCCAGATTTGATGCAGTTAGCAGACACCGCCCCGTGGCCAGTGCCGTTGAGGAGGGACCTCCTCTCGTAGGCCAGGGGCTCGATTTGGCACCCTCAACCGGAGTTGTGGTCCCTCCATGTGTGGGCGCTCAATGGTTACCCGCTGATCTCTCAGTGGGAGTGCTAAATACCATCACTCAGGCTAGAGCTCCGTCGACACGACGGCTGTATGCCTCGAAGTGGTCGGTGTTCTCCAGCTGGTGCACAGCTCGGGGATGTTCACCCCTTAGTTGTGAGGTGACGGGGGTTCTCTCCTTCCTATAGGAGCTGTTGGATGAGGGCAGAGCCCCATCCACGCTCAAAGTTTATGTGGCGGCCATCGCAGCGTTTTCTGAGACAGCGCTCGGTCAGTCAATAGGAAGGAACGATTTGGTCATCCGCTTCCTTGGAGGAGCTAGGAGGCTGAATCCTCCCAGACCCCCGTCAGTCCCTATATGGGACCTCGCGACGGTTTTGGAGGCCATGAAGGGTCCCCCTTTTGAGCCTATCCGAACGATTAGCCTCCAGCATCTGTCGTTCAAGACAGTGTTCTTGTTGGCTCTCACTTCAGTGAAGCGTGTGGGTGACCTGCACGCGCTCTCGGTGAGCCAGTCGTGCTTGGAGTTTGGGCCTAATGACTCAAGGGTCATACTCAAACCTAGGCACGGTTTTGTGCCGAAATCCCTCAACACGCCGTTTCGGGCTCAGGTTATTGCCCTGTCTGCCCTGTCGGTGTCAGGAGAGGATGGAGGCTCGAGTCTTCTTTGCCCTGTTAGGGCTTTAAGAGCTTATGTGTCTCGCTCCGCTGTCTTTAGACAGACTGAGCAGCTGTTTGTCTCATTCAGTGGACGTTCCAAGGGAATGGCTGTTTCGAGACAGACTCTATCCAGATGGATAGTTGACGCCATAGCGTTAGCTTACGCTTCCAGGGGCCTTCAGGGCCCACTGGGCGTCAGAGCACACTCCACAAGGGGCGTCGCCTCATCGTGGGCGTGGTCTACGGGGATCTCCTTGCAGGATATATGTATGGCGGCAGGTTGGGCCTCGTCGTCTACATTTATCAGGTTCTATAACCTGGAGGTTCCCGCCTTGCAAGCAAGGCTGCTGTCGGTATAGTTGAATCAGGGCCCTGATTGGAACTCTGAGATCGCGAGCGTTATGCGCTGCCGACTGTTATATGGGCAGTATTGCGTAAGACCCGCATTGCCACATTGGTCGGGCCTTGCCTCGACTGTGTGATGTCATATTGCCGCATCTACGGGTGCTGCTAGATATGGGACGGAGGGGTCCCCCCCCCCTCCTGTCCTGGACTCTCTGTGAGTCCCTCGTGTGACTGTGCACTGTAAATCCTGGGCGTTGCTTCCAGGTTTATTAGTGTGTGATCCCTGCGCGCACGGCGCTTTACATGGGGTTCCCATAGCGTCTTAGCTAAGACGCAGTACGAGAGAACTCTCGTACGTAAGAGAACGTACTCGGTTATTAACATAACCTCGGTTCACTCTAGAAGAAGGAAAGAGTACTGCGTTCTCTGCCGTGCGTACAATTCACTCTGGTTCGCTTCGGCGATGAAATAAATCAGGTGAGTCAGCCTTTTCGGGTTGGTCCACACCCTTTTCGGCGGGAAGTGGAAGTGGCAACCCTTATTGGTCTGATGTTGCATCAGCCTGCGCTCGATAGGCTGTGCAGTTGCCGCAGAGCAGCCAATGAGCGAGCGAGCCGTCTCGCCTATGGCTGTGTGCTGCTGCAAATGCGCTTTACAAAAATTCAAAATTAAGGATAATTTTTTGCTTCAGTATTTCGTGAAAAGAGACTTTTCCCGTAGCGTCTTAACGAGCTAAGAAGCAGTACTCGTTCCCTCTTCTAGAGAGAACCGAGGTTACGTTAGTAACCGAGTACGTTTTATTTTTATATTTGTTCATTCAATTTGTTTAATGCTCCTGCTAAATAAACATATTGTACCTGAAAATAAAACACTTAATTTTATTTGTATAATATCTGTATTTGTAATGTGTATCTTTGTTCTAATTATTTAATAACAAAGTTTTCTATCTTTACCCATGCACTTCAGCCTAAATATCTGCGATACTTTTTCATATTTTGTTACCTTAAAAGGCTTTATAAGAGGGAAATCAGTTTGGGTGCAAAAATAAATAAAAATAAAAATAAAAAAATAAATAAATAGTTATATTTTTATCATATTGCGTCCACCCCTAGACGAGGGGGAACAAACCCATAAAGTCTTCAAACCCCGGCCCCGCAATTGTGCTCTCATAATGCCATTTTGCCCCTGCCCCTCGGTAGGTCTGTGCACGCCACTGCCTTGAATGGAACATATACGTTCGCTTCAAACTGGAATCATGGCGGAATATCCTGTGATGTCCACTTCGCAGGTTTCTATAATGAGTTGATGTTGAATGAGGTGTTTTATTAGTGGGACATACAAATGTGCAGTGTTTGGGGTACTCCAAATTGGGAAACACTCATTTTGAATGCATGCTATTTATTACAAACTATTACTATTCTGAAGGCATTGGATTTAATTTCACTGTTCTAATGTTCAATGTTTATTATCTATAATGTTGAAAAGATATTTTTTTCAGGACATACAAGTTAATCATAACAATGTCTCAAAAGTTATAACATTCTAAAAGCTACAAAAAGGAGGGAAGAGGAGCAAGAGTAGCCAGGTGGGTCCCAGGCCACAGCCATAGTGGAGGAAGGGCTGATGACAGAGCAGGTGGGAGAGGGGTCCAAGGCAGAGTTCGAGAGCTAACAAGTCAGGGCGATATGGAAAAATATCATATCACGTTTTTATTTATTTATTTTTTTTTATCACAATTCACGATCTTATCACAATTATTTGTCATGTTGATATTACTTTTTGCAAGTTGTCTGAGCATTATAGCATTATAAATTTCTTTAGTCAAGAGCAGCAAGTAAATTTTCTCTCTGTGTTTTAAAGGAATAGTTCACCCAAAAATAAAAATTCTGTCAGCTGTCTTCTGTCATAGTGTTTTAAACCTGAATGAGTTTCTTTCTTCTTTTGAACATATATGTTATTTTGAGGAATGTGGAAAACCAAACAGTTGCTGGTCCACAGTGACTTCCATAGTCTTTTTTGCTACTATCAAATTCAATGTGGACCATCAGAAATTACATTTTAGGATGATCTATCCCTTGACAGTAATGACAGTAGACTGCGTGTTTAATAGACTTAGTGTCCCTTTAAGACCTGCATACATCTACAACCCGAATTCCAGAAAAGTTGGGACGTTTTTTAAATTTTAATAAAATGAAAACTAAAGGAATTTCAAATCACATGAGCCAATATTTTATTCACAATAGAACATAGATAACGTAGCAAATGTTTAAACTGAGAAATGTTACACTTTTATCCACTTAATTAGCTCATTTAAAATTTAATGCCTGCTACAGGTCTCAAAAAAGTTGGCACGGGGGCAACAAATGGCTAAAAAAACAAGCAGTTTTGAAAAGATTCAGCTGGGAGAACATCTAGTGATTAATTAAGTTAATTGATATCAGGTCTGTAACATGATTAGCTATAAAAGCTTTGTCTTAGAGAAGCAGAGTCTCTCAGAAGTAAAGATGGGCAGAGGCTCTCCAATCTGTGAAAGACTGCGTAAAAAAATTGTGGAAAACTTTAAAAACAATGTTCCTCAACGTCAAATTGCAAAGGCTTTGCAAATCTCATCATCTACAGTGCATAACATCATCAAAAGATTCAGAGAAACTGGAGAAATCTCTGTGCGTAAGGGACAAGGCCGGAGACCTTTATTGGATGCCCGTGGTCTTCGGGCTCTCAGACGACACTGCATCACTCATCGGCATGACTGTGTCAATGACATTACTAAATGGGCCCAGGAATACTTTCAGAAACCACTGTCGGTAAACACAATCCGCCGTGCCATCAGCAGATGCCAACTAAAGCTCTATCATGCAAAAAGGAAGCCATATGTGAACATGGTCCAGAAGCGCCGTCGTGTCCTGTGGGCCAAGGCTCATTTAAAATGGACTATTTCAAAGTGGAATAGTGTTTTATGGTCAGACGAGTCCAAATTTGACATTCTTGTTGGAAATCACGGACGCCGTGTCCTCCGGGCTAAAGAGGAGGGAGACCTTCCAGCATGTTATCAGCGTTCAGTTCAAAAGCCAGCATCTCTGATGGTATGGGGGTGCATAAGTGCATACGGTATGGGCAGCTTGCATGTTTTGGAAGGCTCTGTGAATGCTGAAAGGTATATAAAGGTTTTAGAGCAACATATGCTTCCCTCCAAACAACGTCTATTTCAGGGAAGGCCTTGTTTATTTCAGCAGGACAATGCCAAACCACATACTGCAGCTATAACAACAGCATGGCTTCGTCGTAGAAGAGTCCGGGTGCTAACCTGGCCTGCCTGCAGTCCAGATCTTTCACCTATAGAGAACATTTGGCGCATCATTAAACGAAAAATACGTCAAAGACGACCACGAACTCTTCAGCAGCTGGAAATCTATATAAGGCATGAATGGGACCAAATTCCAACAGCAAAACTCCAGCAACTCATAGCCTCAATGCCCAGACGTCTTCAAACTGTTTTGAAAAGAAAAGGAGATGCTACACCATGGTAAACATGCCCCGTCCCAACTATTTTGAGACCTGTAGCAGAAATCAAAATTGAAATGAGCTCATTTTGTGCATAAAATTGTAAACTTTCTCAGTTTAAACATTTGCTATGTTATCTATGTTCTATTGTGAATAAAATATTGGCTCATGTGATTTGAAAGTCTTTTAGTTTTCATTTTATTCAAATTTAAAAAACGTCCCAACTTTTCCGGAATTCGGGTTGTAATATACAGGCACGGGTGTATGCGGTGCTCAGAAAAAGCACAGGTCAGACCAGCACGCGAATGAAACATTTAAAAGCACATGCAAATAATGAGAATGTAACTCTATGGCTGAGTTAACACTGCTGTGAATGCATGTGGTGTTGTACAGTATATGAAAGAAAGAAATTTAACAGCAACAACAAACCATTGTCAAAATGACTCGGTCAGTGAAAGCAACATATCTTTAACAGAAATCCATAAATTCCTGACAACCATCATTTACTGCTGATTTGAAAAATGACTGGTGATATTAACACCCTATTAACACCCACAGAACTGTACAACCACTATAAATTAGGCTACTTAAAAACATATGCAGCTATATTCTACCAGATGCCATTATTTACGACCAAGTTATTCAAGTTATGTTCTGAAATGTTATGGTAGGGCGGTTTTATATGCAAAATGACTTTATATGCAAAATGACATCCAATCATGACAGCTAGTATCAGACTCAAGTCTTACATGAGATGATCAAAGGTTTCAATCAAAGAAAAATAAGAAAAAAAGAAAGAAAGAAAGAAAGAAAGAAAGAAAGAAAGAAAAAGAAAGACATTTTTCTTTCATTTAAGCATTTATATACCATTTCCTTCCTGAAAACAGAATATAATATAACATTTTAAGAGCTACAAAAACATTTTGTGATCCAGTGATGCTAACCACATTATGTGGTTTTAAGAAAACTAAATATAAACTTTGCATTACAACAAAAGTTTTAAACTTTGCTGGCTGAGGTAGGTACAAATTTAAAGAAAACCATTAATTCTAAAAATGTACATATATGTGCATATCACTGCCTGGCATACAGTTACACAGATTCTTGTTTAGGATAAAAGCATGAGGTCATTTAATAAATGCATACTATGTAAAGCACAAACATCTGATGTTAATACATTTATTTAAACTTAGAAAGAAAACACAACAGATATACTATAGTATGATATCAGAAAGAGGACATATTTGATATCATGAAAGGATTATCAGAATTATATCTGGATACACATTAAAGAACACAATTTTCACTTCCAAATCAAGCATGCTTGGTCCAAGATAATTGCCACTATTATATATATATTATTTGCTGACCAAGATGCTGAAATCCTGTTTTATTTGTTTAACTTTTTCAATTTAATGAATGCTGCCTTACTGAAACTTCCTTACCCCTGCCCCTAAAGCCAATCCCCTAAAGTCTCTAACCCTAACCATATTGAACCTGTCCATCAATACGTGTGTCCTTTAAGGTTCAGGAAGTGGCCAGCTTATATTTGAATGGGTTTATAAAAAGAAAAGAAAAAACAGATAAGACAGATTTTTATATTTCTACAGTAGCTTATGTCCTTGCCTTGATGGGAATTCCAACTGTGCTGCCCTCAAAACTCCAAAATTAAAATATTTTTTAGATTACACTGAAATAGGGCTGGGCAATAATTGGATCATTTAAGTGATATAATTTTCCTCTATAAAATGACAATAAGACCTTGATAAATGTTCGATATAATGTTTATGCACCTAAAGTGTAACGAAACAGCGTAACTCATTTATCCGCTCAGATCAAAGGTGCGAGCATACTAGAGCAGATATGTTTTCTCCTCAACATTAAGCAGCGTTGTGAGATACAGTATGAAGCGCTTGAATTCAGTGTTGAACACAAATGACTCTGTAATTTAAACCAGTTTAAAGCGATCATATGACGTTGCTAAAAATAACTTTATTTTCTGTATTTGGTGTAATGCAATGTGTTTATGCAGTTTAAGGTTAAAAAAACATTATTTTCCACATATTGTACATTATTGTAGCTCCTCTATGCCCTGCCTTTCTAAAATGCGTAGATTTTTATAAAGCATATTGTTCTGAAAAGCGAGGTGTTCGCTGATTGGCCATCTATCCAGTGCATCGTGACTGGCTGAATACCTCAAGCGTGTGACGTAAATGTTACGCCCCTTACCATACTATGATGCTGTGACTTGCCTTCTCCCGGTGTAGAAAAGGCCCAAAAGTTATGTTAGTGTTGCTATTATTTAGTACAGTTGACCATATCGTGCTTTATATTTCACGTTTTATATTTGAAAAACTAATGGATTGCATAGTCGATATAAAAAACTGGATGACGAGTAATTTCTTACTGCTAAATTCTGAAAAAACAGAGGTGTTAATTATAGGACCTAAAAACTCTGCTTGTAATAACCTAGAACATTGTCTAAGACTTGATGGTTGCTCTGTCAATTCTTCGTCATCAGTTAGGAACCTAGGTGTGCTACTTGATCGCAATCTTTCCTTAGAAAGCCACGTTTCTAGCATTTGTAAAACTGCATTTTTCCATCTCAAAAATATATCTAAATTACGGCCTATGCTCTCAATGTCAAATGCAGAAATGTTAATCCATGCATTTATGACCTCAAGGTTAGATTATTGTAATGCTTTATTGGGTGGTTGTTCTGCACGCTTAGTAAACAAACTACAGCTAGTCCAAAATGCAGCAGCAAGAGTTCTTACTAGAACCAGGAAGTATGACCATATTAGTCCGGTCCTGTCAACACTGCACTGGCTCCCTATCAAGCATCGCATAGATTTTAAAATATTGCTTATTACTTATAAAGCCCTGAATGGTTTAGCACCTCAGTATTTGAATGAGCTCCTTTTACATTATAATCCTCTACGTCCGCTACGTTCTCAAAACTCAGGCAATTTGATAATACCTAGAATATCAAAATCAACTGCAGGCGGCAGATCCTTTTCCTATTTGGCGCCCAAACTCTGGAATAACCTACCTAACATTGTTCGGGAGGCAGACACACTCTTGCAGTTTAAATCTAGATTAAAGACCCATCTCTTTAACCTGGCATACACATAACATACTAATATGCTTTTATTATCCAAATCCGTTAAAGGATTTTTAGGCTGCATTAATTAGGTAAACCGGAACCGGAAACACTTCCCATAACAACCTATGTACTTGCTACATCATTAGAAGAATGGCATCTACGCTAATATTTGTCTGTTTCTCTCTTGTTCCGAGGTCACCGTGGCCACCAGATCCAGTCTGTGTCCAGATCAGAGGGTCACTGCAGTCACCCGGATCCAGTACGTATCCAGACCAGATGCTGGATCAGCACCTAGAAAGGACCTCTACATCCCTGAAAGACAGCGGAGACCAGGACAACTAGAGCCCCAGATACAGATCCCCTGTAAAGACCTTGTCTCAGAGGAGCACCAGGACAAGACCACAGGAAACAGATGATTCTTCTGCACAATCTGACTTTGCTGCAGCCTGGAATTGAACTACTGGTTTCGTCTGGTCAGAGGAGAACTGGCCCCCCAACTGAGCCTGGTTTCTCCCAAGGTTTTTTTCTCCATTCTGTCACCGATGGAGTTTCGGTTCCTTGCCGCTGTCGCCTCTGGCTTGCTTAGTTGGGGACACTTCATCTACAGCGATATCGTTGACTTGATTGCAAATAAATGGACAGACACTATTTAACTGAACAGAGATGACATAACTGAATCCAATGATGAACTGCCTTTAACTATCATCTTTGCATTATTGACACTGTTTTCCTAATGAATGTTGTTCAGTTGCTTTGAAGCAATGTATTTTGTTTAAAGCGCTATATAAATAAAGGTGACATTGACATTGACATTGACGTTTACTCCCGTTTATTCATTGCTTGTAACAGGGTAGCAAAAGCACGTGCCAGTTTGTATAGTATATCTGACGTCACGCAGTTAGTATGCAATACGATAGAGATAGTCAGTCAGTTGTCAAACAGTTAGTATTCAGTATGACAGAGATCGTCGGTCGGTTAGATTATAATTGTGAAAAGTAAGTATATTTACCGCATTACTCATGATATTGTATTTCTTTGTCAACTGTTATTTCTGATATTCGATATGGATGAGAGTTAGGAGTTAAAGGGTCGCTACGAGACCGCTGTGTTAATTATATCCATGTTCGTATGTTACTTTCTAGCTTCGGTCCACTTAATTCAGTACGTCGGGTTCAAATCTGTCATATCGCATTTAGACATGTTTTAATTTATTCAATATTTGTTGTTATGAATGTTAAGTACTTTGTGGCTGAGTAAATTATGAAGTGGTGTTAAATATCATTATCTGGACCGCTATTGATGCTTTAAAGTATACCATAGACAAAAGTAAGTTCTAGCTACGTTATTGGTAACTTAATGCATGGTAGAAAATCTGAGGAGTGTTTGAATCCTCTCTCTCTGCTTACATTTACAGTTTAAGAGAAATATAGTCATATTCTGACTACTGTTTATGTTTGTAATGTGTATTAGTGCTTAACGAGGAATGAGTGTATGCATATGTTCCTTTATTAATTTGTATTTGTTTCCCTCTTTATAGAAACCACACTCAAATTACACTCACCTTTAAAATCATTCATACAGGAAAGAGGAAGGAATAAATAGAATATTAAGAATTATTTCTCCGGTCTTCATATCAAACTCTGGAATATTTGGCCTTAAGTGGTGTTCTGGCCGACACACCTGAGTGAACCTGGTGATAAACACAGAATTAGCACCTAGACTGAGCGTCTACCCATTATCTTTACTTCACCCGGCATGATGAGACACAACCAATAAAACCCATTACAAACTAGGCATTTGTTGCATCCAGTGGGGATATAATTACTGATTATAATGACTTATACTGTCTTTTTACGCATTGCGTATCTTGCTGCGTAAATATAAAACCATGTCTGCATTTGTGATAGAAGAAATGCCAAAAAACAAGCGCTACTTTATACTGCTCAAAACTTGCATTTGAATCATTCGTGCCAAATTATTTAAATATGTAAATGTACTTACAGGCTGTGAGTCAGAAGCGCCAGACTGTCCTTGCAAAGTTGGAATTGGCCCACTTTATAGAAACAGCCTTTGTGCACAGATCTGAATATTTGGGTTGAACAGTTCTGGAACAGTGTTGTAAACACAACTTAACCACTGATTTCTAGTTGTGTCCTCTTTTGGAAGGCCAAACAAAGTAGTTTCGCTTTCGCAATGAAACACACTGAGTCTCCACACCATGGCAGAGGCAACAGCGAGAATAAAAGTCATGCCTTCTTTCTTTGTGTGAACATTTGGGTGGTGTTATGCAAAGCTTCCCACATCTTGACGCAGACATGTGGGGGCGTGTTAGAATGAGACGTTTTAGGAGGGCGTAGGTGACTCTTAAATTTTATAAAGAATATCTGTTTGGATTTGAGACTTTAGTCTTTGCAACTTTACAGATCTTCTTTATGCACCAAGAGCTTGTAACACTCCAAAGAGAAATGAAAAATTTTAATTGCACCACATGACCCCTTTAAAGCCAAACAGGACAGTCAGATGGCTTTTCAATCTACACATCGCCATCATTTATCATGGATTTACTGTAGTAACACTCACTGCACCATGTTTATATGGCAGAAATTTGGGATATTCACACTGAATTTTATTAAAGGAGTTAATGGTATATAATTGTGGTATATATTTGTGATTAAGCAATAGCATGTGTGCATTTAAATTCAAATTAAATTAAATTTTTGCATTTAGCAGAAGCTTTTATCCAAAGCGACTTACAGTGCATTCAGGCTATCAATTTTTACCTATCATGTATACTTTGTTTTTTAGACTACTGTTTTTCATACAAATAGGCTACCTAAAAACCATATAGTTACATTTTTACCATGGTATCGAGGTGCTATATGTGTGGTTTTAAATGTTTATCATGATTTAAATGTATGTTACTATGGGAGACCGAAGCCTAATAAATAAATAAATAAAACCATTATAAATTTAGAACAAATTTAACCAGAATAAATTTAACCATATAAAACTGAGGTTGCCAAAATTGCAGAAACTAAGAAATTATTTTTTCCATTTAGATATTTATTTTGTTAAGGAAAAAAAAATCAGATTTCTACAACTTTAACTTTGGAGCAAAAATCTGGCTTTAAACTTGAAAAAAGTAAAGATTTTACATTTATCGTGATAATTATCGATATTGACTGAAATCGCGGTCATTTTTTGAGCCATATCCCCCAGCCCTACACTGAAAAGTATCTGTTAAATTCAACATTTAGTTTACCAACTTTTTAAAAAGAAAAGCATGTTATGAAACAGTTAGTAAAGTCCCAATCCATTTTGTATTGTCTCTGTCAGAATTATTATATAGGAGTCAGAAAAAATATTTATGTAACACTAGCAATTAAAATGTTAGAAATGAATTCAACATATTTTTTTCTTTGTCATTATGTGAGAAATTAGGATATAGGGTGGGGCTTTATTTTGTACATTTAGAATTGAATGGATCACAATTTGTTCAAATTGTTCAAGAATTCTTGAGGATCATCCAGCTGCTATTTAGCCAACATGAGATAAGCTTTCATGTTTTTCTTGGTGAGCAATGGTTTCCACCGTGAATCCCATTTTAAGCCTAATGTATTTCTGATAGAGTCATGTTTACTGACTTTTGCCAAGGCAAGAGAGGTCTGGTCTTTGGATGTTGCTCTGGGGTTCTAGAGAGTTCCTGGATAATTCTGCATCAAACAGTTGTGTCAGTTTAACCATCGAAGCTACACTACCACACAGTACCACAGTCCACAAACTAAGAAATTGGGGACAAAGATGTTTTCACAGCACTGCAGGCACAAGAAACAGCAGCGACTTGCAGGCATGGCATTTATCAGATTATAGATTGTATAGAAACTAAACAAAAGGTTACAGCCTAATGTGGGGACAGGGAAATGATTAAGTGTTGTAAGTGTGTAACTTTGTGTGAATGTGCAAATGGTTATCTGCCAAAGCCACCATGCAAATTAACATTCTATTATGGTCTCCAAAGATAGAGAGAGACAAAATGTGTACAAGGAGAAAAACATAATGGTAAGAAACTCATACCCATTATTTTCCATCATGTAAAAGTAAAAAGACACTACAGTCAAAAAAAAAAAAACCCTACAACAACGACAACATCGAGTTTCACAATAATCCATATAAGCACTACAAAAACCTTGGTGTGAACTTCATATGCAGCACTTATGTTGGTAAAATTGTGGTAGCCTATGCTGTTATCATTAAGGCTTTCAGTCACTGAAATTCAAAATCAAATGTCACTCCTGCTAAACCTAAATAATAATTATTAATACATTAAAATGAATTAAAGCTATCAAAATGTGGAATTTTAATGTGTATTATATTTCTGCATAACTCTAACTACAAACAGTACAATTTAAAACCCTCAATCGGTCCTTGGGGTCAATATGACCCCAATCGACTTTTCATTAGTTAAAAAAAAGGGTTCCCTTCATCTCAGAGGAATAAAATTTTGTGAATTTTCCTACATTATCTATCTATACATACACAAAAAAACTGGGCTTGATTCGGTTGTTCTGAAGGTGTGTAAAAATTTTTTTTTGCTTAATCTGGTCTTTGGGGTCAATATGACCCCAGTTGAAAATGAATGGGAAATGCAAAAAAACTTGTTTTTTTTTTCATTTGTCCCCCCAAAAAATAAAATAAATGCAACATAAATCTGAAAATTTTCACAGAAATAAAGGCCTGGTACTTGAGCACAAATGCAATGTAGAAAACACATGCTCTCACACACACACACAAACACACACACACAAACACACACAGGTATGCCACAGAGAGCATTTGTATAGAATTTGGCAAATACGATTTGTCAAATAAAATCAGCCACACATGCAGAAAAAAAAGATATAAAGGGGTGAGACCTAATGTGCACACACAAACACAAACACCTACACAACCACACACACACACACACACACACACACACACATACACACACACACACACACACACAAACACTTACACACACTCAGACAGAGACGCTCTCCACTCTACACGCTCTCTCTCCCTCTCTCACACTCTCTCTCTCACTCACACACACACACACACACACACACACACACACAAACAAACACAAAAAACACTCACACACACACACACACACAGACAAAGACACTTACACTCACACAGAGACCGAGGCACACTTGCCCTCTCTCCCTCTTTCTCTTACTCACACTTTCTCTACATCTCTCTCTCTCTCTCTCTTACACACACACACACACACACTTACACTCACACAGACACACAGATACACACACACACACACACACACACACACACACACACACTTACACTCACACAGAGACACTCACACAGAGACCCACGCACACATGCTCTCTCTTGCCCTCTCTCTCTCTCTCTCTCTCTCTCTCTCTCTCTCTCACACACACACACACACACACACACACACACAAACACACACACACACATACACACACACACACACACACACACAAAGACACTTACACACACACACACACACACACACACACACACACACACACACAGAGAGAGACACACAGGCACACATGCTCTCTCTCTCCCTCTCACTCACACTCTCTCTCTCTCAAACACACAGACAAAGACACTTACACACACACACACACACACACACACACACATACACGCAGAGAGAGAGAGAGAGAGAGACAGAGAGAGAAATAGAGAGAGAGAGAAAGAGAGAGAGAGAAAGACACAGGCACACATGCTCTCTCTCCCTCTCTAACTCACACTCACTCACAAAATGAAAAAAAAAAAAAAAAAAAGTGAAAAAAAAAGTGAAGTGACATTCATTCAGCCAAGTATGGTGACCCATACTAAGAATTTGTGCTCTGCATTTAACCCATCCGAAATGCACACACACAGAGCAGTGAGCACACACACACACACACTGTGAGCACACACCCGGAGCAGTGGGCAGCCATTTATGCTGCGGCGCCCGGGGTGTATGAAATGATTATTTTATGTGTTTTACACCATGTATTTCACATATTTTTTGGTAGTTTGGTATTGCTTTTATGTTCAGTGTTCAGAATGTGATTGTAAAAAAAAAAAAAATGTTGTAGGCTTATACTTTTACTCCTGTTTATTTCTTGATATTGCTGTTGGTTATTTACACTTTTTTTATTTTGTTTACATTCTAAAGTTATTTTTTTATTTTATTTTTTATGCATTTGAATCATTCAAATGTTCAATAATATGCAACTACAGTCTGACTCAGAGTTTTGTCCTTTAGGTGTGACCTAGGTGGCCTTTATGAGCAGTTGGCCACATCCAGTAAAATGAATGGCTTTCAATGGCCCTCTGGTGGTCAAAACAAGTTATTGCTTAAATACTAATCTCCTTAGTTTTTTCACTAACCTCCAGATGGCAGCATTCTACACATAGCACCTAGATCTATATCCAGAAACAGTTTAAAATAAATTTAGATAATAATTTAAGTGATTTCTTTCATAAAAAAATGATATTTCACATGCAAGCTAATGGTGTAGTTGCAGATTTGTGTGGTAAATGGGTACAAAAGTACTTCAAATCTCCCAAAACATAGCATAAATGCATAGTTGAGGAGTAAACAAAAATAATTATATATTATTTGTATTATTGAAAATTTATATTTTTTCTACAATTATGCTTTCAATTTTTCAAAGACCAGATTGGTGAACAGGAAATGAGGACCATTTTAATCAATATAAAAGTAAATGATCAAAACCAGTAGGCTAAATAATTTCAATAATCTCTTAATTAATACTTGACTAGTATTTAACATTATGTAACAAAATAATATTTGGCATATAGACATATTTATATATCTGACTTCCAACAGGAAAAGTTCACCCTGCTGTTTTTGCATCCATTCAAGATTTTCTCCATCTAGACATTACATTTATTTCTTCTTCTTTTACTTTTAAAAATAAAAAACTGCACAAGCAAACACTTTTCCCCCCAGAAAGTTAAATTACCCCATTCCAGGCAATAGTAAACAGTAAGCTAATAGTAGATTACTTGTGTTCTAGAGGAAAACAGAACTCTGCATATCGAATTTGTATTGATATGGGAATCAAACATATAAAGAGATTAATTAAGTGCACAGAAAACACAAAATAGCTTTATTGATTTTGATCCCTACCTTTTTTTGTTCTTTATAAAAAGTGAAAAATGGCCTACTGTACATTGTGTAATATTCCATTGCAAAAGGCATTTCAAAAATAAATGTATGTATATGTATATGTAACTATATGTATATGTAGTAACATTTTCCTCAGGGCGAACAAGGCAACATGAAGGTATCATGGTCACTGACAAACAGCTTTACTGAACCCCCTGAAAACAGACGCACCACAATGAGCTCCATTCAAATAAACAAGAATCAGACATCAGTTCTTACATCAGTCGTTTACATGTGTTTTGTTGTAAAGTGAATTATGGCATATTCTAGATGTATCTATTTTCCACAAAAACCTCCAGAATAAAAAAATACTCACCGCACAGAAGCTGCATCCAAGCGCAGGTTTTGTAAACGGTGGCGGTGTTGCAGAAGAAAAAGAGCGCCATACAGGCAATGCAGCTCAAAATGAGAACCATGGACAGCAGCACGAAGAAAGAGGCCGCCTTAAACGCGCCGGACGGGATGGAGCTGAAGTCGGAAAATGTTCCCTGGCAAATCAGCTCCCGGTTCGAGTTACCGTCACCCACGCAGTAATGGAACAACCCGAAGTAACCGGCATGTGGTGTACTCACGCTGTCCCCGATCCAGTAAGGCTGGATAAAGACTACCACGTTGATGGTGGCGAAGCAGATGGTGAAGATGGCCCACAGGACACCGATGGCTCGAGAGTTACGCATATAGTTGTCATGGTAAATCTTTGAGGCTTCTTGCGAAGGAAGCATTTTCCCTATTGCTCCCAATCGTCTACTCTCCTGTGATTTGTTTCTGCTATTTCCGGCGTCTCTATCTCCCCCTATCTCCCCCACCGGTACCCTCAGGAATGGGCTTCTGCCGCGAGTCCACTGACTGGAGATAAATAAAGATTTGATATGATTTGAAGCAGTAAAGAGGTATCCGTCCTTGATTTGATTTGCCAATCTTTCTGCCACACCAGAATTTATCATGCATCAATTAAATAATGGATGGGAGGTTTGTTATTCGGTGAAAAAACCCAGTTCGCTTCCTTTATATCTCCGTTCTAGAAAGCAGGCGAGAGGACTGAAATTACATTGCACAACTAATGTCTGTGACAAAATCGACAATACGCATTATTGCTGCTCTGTGTGTCTGGGTATAAATAGTATATCCGGTGCACCTCTCATCGGCTGTAATGCTGTCAAGATCTCAATGATGGATCTTCTGCAGACGAGCAAGAGCAGATGTAACGAAATCTGGACCATCAGCGAGAGTCGTCGCGCGTTGTCGTAATACCCTGTATGTGTCCGTCGAAAAAAACATCTGTGTTTCATTCAGGATGACAATCCGTTTTGCAGTTTAAGCATTTGTCTTTCCTTTCCAATCCACCGCTTATCCGTTGTCCTGTTAAGCTATTTATTTTTTTGCGCAAACACGCTTTTGCTGATGTTCAGAACTGCCGGTGAATGCGCGTACACGATTTTGGATATTGCAGAAATGTCACGACCCTTTAACATGCGTCAGTACAAGTAGAAGCTGTAATTGTTTTCATACGCGTTATGGAGCACTTTTATCTTTATAGCTCTTTTTGTTTTAGCATAACCTACGCTAGCAAACATGACAGGATTCAGGAACAAGTTACCAGAGAGTGGCGACATGACAGGAACTAATCAGTGATAAGTGGCGAAAACCAAAAAACATGACTTATCTTTTTATTCATAATTGCATTCTTTGATTTCAACATCAAATTTGGTCCTTTTTTAAATCTTTAAAGTTTAACTACAAATTACACATTTACCTATTGCAATCTGTGTTTGTCATTTCTTTGCACAATACATTATTCATAATGCCTGTGGATGATTCTAGTTTATTCTTGATAATATTATCTAATTTTTGAATAAACATAAGAAATTGTTATTAAGCCTACATATTTATATTCTATTCAAGTCTTCTTTGATTCCATCTTTTGGACATTTTGCCTTTAACTGGACAGCATCAAGAGAGACAGGAAGCGATAGAAACAGGATTGAGAAAGGAGGACTGTCAGTCAGTCTTTCTCAAAACAGCTACTGTCTGATGACTACTATTCTCAGAGATTGGAACAAATAAAATAAAAAATTATAATAAAAATTCAAATACAAAATGCTGATGTTAGAAATTTAGGCTTATTTGAAATACAACAAGTGCAACATAGTAACTATTTTGCTAGATTTACAATCATAAAAAGATGTAAAGAGAAAATAACAATTGCCATTACAGTAGCGTTAGATTTTACATTTAGTATAAGAGAAAGATAATTACTTTCTCCTCCTTAAACGACTTTTAAAACACAACATGGGCTCAGGAATACTTTCAGAAAACATTGTCGGTGAACACAATCCACCGTGCCATTCACCACTGCTGGCTAAAACTCTATAGGTCAAAAAAGAAGCCATATCTAAACATGTTCCAGAAGTGCAGACGTTTTATCTAGGCCAAGGCTCATTTAAAATGGACTGTGGCAAAGTGGAAAACTGTTCTGTGGTCAGACAAATCAAAATTTGAAGTTCTTTTTGGAAAACTGGGACGCCATGTCTTCCGGACTAAAGAGGACAAGGACAACCCAAGTTGTTATCAGTGCTCAGTTCAGAAGCTTATGTGTATGTGTTTACTTGTTCTTACCATATTGTATTTTATTGTTTACTTTGTACACTTTGGCCAACAAAGGTTGAATTTAAACGTGTTTTAGAAATAAAATGTAATTTAATTGCATTGAATTTGTTTGTGGTACCACCAACAGCCGCTTATACTGTACCCATGCCAGTCTTCTCCCAGCAGATGTGGCACTGGAAGAAGCAAACTTACCTCCATAGTTCAGTATCGAGGCTCTGCAGAGAAGGGCTTTGGCAGAAAGATACCTAAGCGCTCATTTATAAAGAGTGCATAGAAAAGGCTATATTTTGTCCTATGAATGAAATTTAGAATGAGTGTAAGTACAAAAAAAATCTATATTTATCAAACGTGTGCACGCGGTTCTTATGCACACCAGTAAGCATTCATTGTTGATAAATCCCACATGTTCTTAAGCACCATGCTTGTTCATGTGTACCATGAACCATATATGGTGACAATACTTCCCATTGTCACATGAACATATACTTCATCACCGAAGTCATGGCAAAGAAAGCGGTACTGACTGAGAAGCCATTCTGTGCTCTCACTAAAAAGATCAGCCTACTCTTTAAAAACATGTTCCTTGCGCAATCTATGTTTTGCCAAATCATCCAGGAAAGTAATATCATCTATGACCATATAACTACAGGTGCTGGTCATATAATTAGAATATCATCAAAGAGTTGATTTATTTCACTAATTCCATTCAAAAAGTGAAATTTGTATATTATATTCATTCATTACACACAGACTGATATATTTCAAATGTTTATTTCTTTTAATTTTGATGATTATAACTGACAACTAAGGAAAATCCCAAATTCAGCATCTTGGAAAATTTGAATATTGTGAAAAGGTTCAATACTAAAGACACCTGGTGCCACACTCTAATCTGCTAATTAACTCAATACACCTGCAAAGCCTTTAAATGGTCTTTCAGTCTAGTTCTGTAGGCTACACAATCATGGGGAAGACTGCTGACTTGACAGTTGTCCAAAAGACGACCGTTGACACCTTGCACAAGGAGGGCAAGACACAAAAGGTCATTGCAAAAGAGGCTGGCTCTTCACAGAGCTCTGTGTCCAAGCACATTAAACGGTCATTCATCGAAAAAAACAAAATTATGTTATTACAGTTTTTTTCAATCGCTAACAAGCGCTTACCCATACTTCAGATCATTTTTCTAAACTCTTAACACAGACTTACACCTACCAAACACAATTGGCCAAATTGATCATTTTCTTCTCAAAAACACATTTTGTTAAATATATACTAACTCTCCATTTCAAAACAGAACACATGTTTCTCTGCGCACACACTAACTTTACCAAAACACTGGAAATCTGACTCAAAATGAAATTATTCTTTCAAAGAATAACACTTGTTTTCACTTCACAAAGTATATGCAGTCAATCACAGTACACCAGGTTTCAAAATACTGGTTATTGTTATTAGAAAAACGGCATAGACTTTTATGTTTCAGGTAACATGCAATCCACCTTTTACACTAAATGTCTTGGTTGGGACCTGCATGTCCACATGTACAGTAATGTTCACATTCAAACGCATTCTAGTAAAAAGCAAATCAGTTTTTTTTTTCTCTATTGTTTACTGAAGGAGGTACAGTAGAAACACAGTATAATAGAACAGAAAAATTTTACAGTATTGCAATGCTTACAGTGAACAAAATGCTTACAAAAACAAAATTTTCTTCTGAAAAGAAAAGAAAAAACAGCCAAAAGCCCAGATAAAAAGGGGGGAACTAAAAATAGCACAAAATTAATTTATCTAATCCCTGCGATCTTCAGGGTTAGTCCACATGTTTTCGTCAACATCACATCTAATATTATCCAAGGCGATGCACCTGGGATAAAACCGCTTTGTATGTCGGATCCACCCTTGGCAATCTTGAACTGTGATGTCCCTGCAGCCAGCATCCATGGCTTCAAGGAGGGACATCTGGTCATCTGGCTGATGGTCATAAACCTTCCACCTCCATGCAGAAAGGAACTCCTCTATGGGGTTGAGGAAAGGTGAATAGGGTGGAAGGAAGAGACTTACCAGTCTTGGGTGGACTTCAAACCATACTGTTATTGCTTGCGAATGATGGAAAGCAACATTGTCCCAGGTAACTACAAAGGTCCTCATGTTTTCACCCTCTTGATCCTGCTCTGGTACCAGGCGCTGGTGGAGATCATCGAGAAAGGCAAGGAGGCGCTCGGTATTATAGGGTCCAACCTGACATCTCTGAAGGAGTAATCCTGCATTTGCCATTGCTGCACACATGGTAATGTTTGCCCCTCTCTGTCCTGGCACATCAACTGTGGCCCTTTTTCCAATTATATTTCGTCCTTGCGACGCCTTTTGGACAGATTGAATCCTGCCTCATCTATGTAAATGAATTCATGAGGGGCCTGTTGGCCTCCAATTCCATAATTCTCTGAAACAAGGTTTATGTATATCAAGTCATTAGTGTATACCATACTGTACTGCAACCTGTTACTGTGTAGGTTACCTACTTGCAATGTGCAAAGCTAATACAGTAATACTGGACACTGAATTGAATATACACTATACCTGGACATATTGTCGTCGTAGCTCCTTGACTCTCTCACTGTTCCTCTCAAAGGGAACAGTGTAGAGCTGCTTCATCCGCACTCTGTGTTTGGACAAAGTCCGTGTAATGGTAGTGAGGCTGATGCTTTCTATATTGCCAAATATCTCATGGTCCTCCACAATTCTAGTTTTAATTTCATGCGGTTTTATTGCATTATTTGCAACAACCATTTCCACAGTGGCAAGCTCTTGATCATTATTGAGGAGCTTTCCTCTTCCCCCAGAGGGTGGAAGACGTTGCAGTCTTTAGAGGAAAAAAAAAATTCAACATATGCATTACTGTATGACCTTAATGACATGTCAAGTGAGAATAGAAACAGTCCATGTAAAATGCACTACTTACCTGTTGGTTTGTTGAAAGATGCGAATAATGGAGGCAACGGTTGACCGCCTCAAATTGGGTTGCAGTCTTTCACCAGCCTCTCTTAGTGAGAGACCGTGGTTGATTACGTGGTCAATGATAGTGGCACGAATTTCATCACTGACTACTGTTCTTGCAGCCCTTGGAATGCCACCACCACGCATCCTTACACCTCTACCTTGCCCTCTCCTTGGGCCTGCTCCTCTTCCTGCACCTGCTCCTCTTACTGCACCTGCACCTCCTTCTGCATCTCTCACTGGACCTGCACCTCTCATTGCTCCTCTCACTGCTCCTCTCACTGCACCTCCTTCTGCATCTCTCACTGCACCTGCACCTCTCATTGCTCCTCTCATTGCTCCTCTCACTGCACCTCCTTCTGCATCTCTCACTGCACCTGCACCTCTCATTGCTCCTCTCACTGCACCTCCTTCTGCATCTCTCACTGCACCTGCACCTCTCATTGCTCCTCTCACTGCTCCTCTCACTGCACCTCCTTCTGCATCTCTCACTGCACCTGCACCTCTCATTGCTCCTCTCACTGCTCCTCTCACTGCACCTCCTTCTGCATCTCTCACTGCACCTGCACCTCTCATTGCTCCTCTCAATGCACCTCCTTCTGCATCTCTCACTGCACCTGCTCCTCTCATTGCTCCTCTTACTGCTCCTCTCACTGCACCTCCTTCTGCATCTCTCACTGCACCTGCACCTCTCATTGCTCCTCTCACTGCACCTCCTTCTGCATCTCTCACTGCACCTGCACCTCTCATTGCTCCTCTCACTGCTTCTCTCACTGCACTTCCTTCTGCATCTCTCACTGGACCTGCTCCTCTCATTGCTCCTCACACTGCTCCTCTCACTGCACCTCCTTCTGCATCTCTCACTGCACCTGCACCTCTCATTGCTCCTCTCACTGCACCTCCTTCTGCATCTCTCACTGCACCTGCAACTCTCATTGCTCCTCTCACTGCACCTCCTTCTGCATCTCTCAGGGGGCCTGCTCTTCTCCCTGGGCCCCTTGCTCTTCCTCTTCCTCTTCCTCTTCCTCTTCCTTGTCCAGACATTACAGTGTTTGTCTTTTTCTGTTTTCTGTTTCCAAAAACATCACTCCTCAAAGTCCTCCTTTTATAGTAATAGAAAAAAATAACCCCTGCCACTGAGTCTAAGCCAGACTGGAACCAGCTGTGGTTGTCCCAATTTACCCAACATAAATCAGCTGTATGTCAATTATTCAATTGTTTGTTTATTATCAGCTGAGATATATTGTTTTTGAACTGATATCATTGCAGAAGCAGAGGTTTTTTTATACTGTATCTAAGGTTTGGAATATTGTTTTTGCTTTTGTGGGATGTTGTGTGTTAACATTCGTAAATACTACAAAAACAATCCATAATTTTGTTGGGAGGTATAGCTTGTCTGTTAAGAAAATGTAAGCATTTTGGAAATGTGTTCACTGACTGCATATTGTGTGAAAACGACATGAAATGTGTGAATGGTATGGCCACAAAAGACTGATGCTGTGCTAACTGTGTTTAGAGTTTTGGAAATGTGACAACTGTTTGGACAAACGCTTGTTAGCGACTGAAAAAAACTGTAATAACTCACCCTCATGTCGTTCCAAACCCGTGAGACCTCCGTTTACCTTTGGAACACTGTTTAAAGGTCCCATGACATGGATTATTTCCTTTTCTTTAAATGCTTTTTAATGTGTCCTTAGGTGTACTTATATTGTTAGTTTGATTTTTACATTTAAAATTTAGAAATAAAAAGCATTTTTATATCCTGATATAAGCCCTCTGACTTGAATGCTCTGTTTGAAGGGGCGTGTCTGCTGTGAGACTCAGAGTAAATGACAACTGTTGTGAATGGCTGACATCTTTGCATTTGAAATGCGTATTACATGTGGAACCCCTCTCAAATATATATATATATATATATATATATATATATATAGGGGAGAACCGGGGCGAAAGTAACGTGGGACGAAAGTAACAAAGCGATTTTCTCAGAGCCTATTACTGCATTTGCATTCCCAGCTATGACGGTATATTCAGCATTAAATCCTTGATGGAGCTGAGAAATATCACGTGATTTCCTCATCATTTCCCGCAGTTAGGTCGGTAAAACTGTTTTCGAGAACAAAAAGTACAACCCGAATTCCGGAAAAGTTGGGACGTTTTTTAAATTTTAATAAAATGAAAACTAAAGGAATTTCAAATCACATGAGCCAATATTTTATTCACAATAGAACATAGATAACGTAGCAAATGTTTAAACTGAGAAATTTTACACTTTTATCCACTTAATTAGCTCATTTAAAATTTAATGCCTGCTACAGGTCTCAAAAAAGTTGGCACGGGGGCAACAAATGGCTAAAAAAGCAAGCAGTTTTGAAAAGATTCAGCTGGGAGAACATCTAGTGATTAATTAAGTTAATTGATATCAGGTCTGTAACATGATTAGCTATAAAAGCTTTGTCTTAGAGAAGCAGAGTCTCTCAGAAGTAAAGATGGGCAGAGGCTCTCCAATCTGTGAAAGACTGCGTAAAAAAATTGTGGAAAACTTTAAAAACAATGTTCCTCAACGTCAAATTGCAAAGGCTTTGCAAATCTCATCATCTACAGTGCATAACATCATCAAAAGATTCAGAGAAACTGGAGAAATCTCTGTGCGTAAGGGACAAGGCCGGAGACCTTTATTGGATGCCCGTGGTCTTCGGGCTCTCAGACGACACTGCATCACTCATCGGCATGATTGTGTCAATGACATTACTAAATGGGCCCAGGAATACTTTCAGAAACCACTGTCGGTAAACACAATGCGCCGTGCCATCAGCGGATGCCAACTAAAGCTCTATCATGCAAAAAGGAAGCCATATGTGAACATGGTCCAGAAGCGCCGTCGTGTCCTGTGGGCCAAGGCTCATTTAAAATGGACTATTTCAAAGTGGAATAGTGTTTTATGGTCAGATGAGTCCAAATTTGACATTCTTGTTGGAAATCACGGACGCCGTGTCCTCCGGGCTAAAGAGGAGGGAGACCTTCCAGCATGTTATCAGCGTTCAGTTCAAAAGCCAGCATCTCTGATGGTATGGGGGTGCATAAGTGCATACGGTATGGGCAGCTTGCATGTTTTGGAAGGCTCTGTGAATGCTGAAAGGTATATAAAGGTTTTAGAGCAACATATGCTTCCCTCCAAACAACGTCTATTTCAGGGAAGGCCTTGTTTATTTCAGCAGGACAATGCAAAACCACATACTGCAGCTATAACAACAGCATGGCTTCGTCGTAGAAGAGTCCGGGTGCTAACCTGGCCTGCCTGCAGTCCAGATCTTTCACCTATAGAGAACATTTGGCGCATCATTAAACGAAAAATACGTCAAAGACGACCACAAACTCTTCACCAGCTGGAAATCTATATGAGGCAAGAATGGAACCAAATTCCAACAGCAAAACTCCAGCAACTCATAGCCTCAATGCCCAGACGTCTTCAAACTGTTTTGAAAAGAAAAGGAGATGCTACACCATGGTAAACATGCCCCGTCCCAACTATTTTGAGACCTGTAGCAGAAATTAAAATTGAAATGAGCTCATTTTGTGCATAAAATTGTAAACTTTCTCAGTTTAAACATTTGCTATGTTATCTATGTTCTATTGTGAATAAAATATTGGCTCATGTGATTTGAAAGTCTTTTAGTTTTCATTTTATTACAATTTAAAAAACATCCCAACTTTTCCGGAATTCGGGTTGTAAATTATTGAAGCGGTAATTTTTTTTAATTAGTTGTGTTGTTTTTTTTGTTTCATGTGTCACAGTAATGATCAATCTACAGGTTATTTAATGCTTTAACACATCCTAAAGTTTGCATTATCAAAGTTTTTTAGTATAAAAGTATATCAGGTTTAAATGCCAGGGGTTCCTGTCGGGACGAAAGTAACAGTTGTTACATTTGTCCCGCTACAGTGACAAGAAGTATTTTGTTCCGGTACATGCTATTCTGTGAATTTCTGTCTCTTGCATCATTTATTAAAATGTTTATGTCATATTATACCAAAAGAATATGTCTAAATGAGGGTCAGAAAGACAAACAGTGGTCCGGTTTTATCCAGATGTTTATGAGAGGGCGTTTCTGGACATAGAGGAACATCTAGGCAGCTCCTACCTGGCATTTACCTTAGTTATATTTAGGTTTTAGCCATACCTTAGCTTTTACACCTCCAGTAATGAATTTGCAGTGTTTCCAGATGTTTTAATGCACATTTTGAATTTATGCATAAAAACAACTGGATGGAAACAGGTCTACTGTTACATTATGTTTAGAATTTATATTATGCCAATGTAATTTAATTATTATATTGTTCATTCTGTTGAAAAAATATTTTATAAAAATACACTGAAATAAAAAAATAAAAAATAAAAAAATAAAGTTTGTACAGTCGGGTTTTGAGACATTTGATGAAACTTAAATTTAAAATAAAAATATAAATATAAATATGTAATTTAAATTTTTTTTTTGCAAAAATAAAAGACAGAATATGTTTGCAGTTACATATTAACAAGGTCATAGTCAGGTATACTTAATAAAAATAAGAGTAACAGAAAATAAATCTAGCTTATATTGTTGTGTTACTTTCGTCCCAACCGATGGGGTCAAAAGTAACAATGTGCAACTTATGTTCAAATTGAAATTATACTGAAGCCTTTCTACATTTCTACAAAATACCACCTGGTATTGATAGACCACACTTCTGAGTTACTGGCCACAGCAGAAATATATCTCTGTCTACAACATTATCTTTTAAAATGATGTTTTTCTGAAAAATGGTACTTTCGCCCCTGCTCTCCCCTATATATATATTTACTATTACAGCTGTTGAATTATTTTTTCGATCTTTTCCCATCACATGAAAGGCTGCAGTGATGAGCATTGAGTAGACAGAGTCTGTTTATCGGGTGAATGCAGTGATCTCGTCATTATTGCAACACATTAGGCTTGTTTGAGATGCGCCTCGCCTCGCCTGAAATGTCTGCAAGAGTAGGCGGCTGCAGTGAGAGGAGGGGTGAAAAAAGCGCAGGCAAGCCGGACAGATCTCTCTTCTCGTAGTGGATCTGACACCTGTGAGATCAAAGATGGAGATCGCGGGATTCACGCTCGTGCACAGGGTTGTTAATAAACTGGATGTAATTCAAGTTCTGTTGCTTTTATATGAAAATAAATAAAATGAACAAGACACCCATTTAATTACATACCAAAGACGTGTTTATTTTTTTTTTTCTTTAATACAGACATATGTGTTTTCATTTATTTTTGTATTTTTTTATAAAAAATTAAATTGCATAACCCAAAGAAATCTCACTGTCAGATAGTTTGGGAATATTCACTGTCTCTGCTTTGCGAGTCATTTTACGGGAACAATCCATGCCTGAATCTGTGCTGCAAACATTACTAGTGGAAGTAGAGGGCATACTCAATTCCAAGCCACTTGGCTATGTTTCATCGGACATTGCAGACCCGGACCCTGTGACCCTGAACATGTTACTCATGGGACGCCGTGATGCCTCCTTTACCACAAGTCCTTTATGACTCCAATGAGCTCTTGGGCAAACGCAGGTGGCGACATAGCCAGGTATTGGCTGATCAGTTCTGGACTGCTTTCATACGCAGCTACCTACCAGAACTACAGGGCAGACAGAAATGGACATCGGATGGCATAGGGTTGGCAGTAGGACAGGTGGTGCTCCTAATTGACGAGCACTATGGCCTGTGGGTACCGTGACAGAGACCTATGCAGGAGCAGACAAGAGGATTCGGACAGCTAAAGTCAAAGTCAAGGACAAAATGTATCTGCGTCCTGTTGTGAAACTGATTCTGCTTCCTCCAAAGAGGGATGAGGATAAAGACACTTTGGATGGCCTTTCTTAAGGGCTACAATTAGCCTGCCGGTAATTGGGGGCGGCAATGTCAGAAAGACCACCGGAACGGGTTTCTGACGGACTGATATTGTAGTTGCTACTTCCAATAGACTGATGCAATAGCCAGCTCCAGACGTGCGCTCTCCATTATTGTTCAGTGTTGTGCGTTTATGCAAACAAATGTGAGTAATCATGTAAATATTTAATTAACACTTTGTAGTTATAATTGTGAATGTCTGGCGATCTGTGGAATGTTTTTGAGATGTGTAATGACGATCGCGATGTGACCGCGGATAGGCGCTAATTCCATAAGCCGCGTTAGTCTGATCACATTGAACTCACCCGTGTTGTTGTATTTCATGCTGCGTTATGCCGTGTATTGGAGTTTACTTTCTTATATAATATACATATATTATCTGATAGTTGAGTATTCGTTTGTGATGAGTGATTTAACCAGTTATTGATATTTTGTGAGTTAATTTGCAGTGAATATGTACAGATGTTGTATTTATACTGTATTCTTTATCTGTTTCACAGACCACAACGCAATAACCTATGTTAAATACTACCATTTGATCTATCACATCTTCAGATGATGTTGTAAGGGATATCACTGATTACCTGAAAAGTACTATTAAAGAAAAGCTTGAAAGGATTCACATCGACCATGCCTGATTCTCTAACCGGAATCAATGTCCATATTTGTCCGCCAGTAGAACTGAAAATTCATCTGTGTCGTCAGCAAGTCGTTTCCCATCGTGCTTTTGATCAGCGCAGTCGGTGGAGAGCAACTGCGCCCGACTGCAGAATCCGACATGTGCGCCTTGCGCTCGCGAGAGATTTTTGATATACGTCAGCATGACATCAGAGCAAGGCGGACCGCACTCGGACACATTTCTGACTGGCATGCATCTCGCGCTGATCACCGGTGATCGGTTCTGCGCAGATTTTGCTCATCTCAAGCAAGCCTGTTTTCTCTCACAAAATGCTTTCACCACAACTAACAGCAAACACATGAATACAGTAAGAGCTTTGTTGTGCAGCATAACAGCGTCATTCATTGTAACCACAGTTTGGGCAAGTGTGCAGATATACTCGCGGTGTGTGACAGCTCCGACAAAAAGGGAGCGTTCTTTGATCACTCTTTGTAGTTAAATCACAATTTAAATAACATATCTCTTTCATGCTACTAAGAGAAACACTGTGAAGTTGATCGTTTAGTCACTGGCTTGATTCACTGATGCATAAACAGTATTAAACGATTAAGAAAGAAAGTCTGTGTGAACTTGAATAATTAGCTACACATCAGAAATCACTGATCACAGATCAGGCATTAATGAACACTGTTACTCACTGTTTGTGCCGGTGGTGTCGAATCCATATCATAAAAGTCTGTTTGTAACGCATATGCTGACATTGCGATTGAATTATATGTAAATATTTGGGCGGGCAAAGCAGAGAAAGGGGAGGTAACAATTCTCCTTACAACGTCACAAAGAGGAGATTCAAGTTCAGCCCGTTTGAGCTTCCATTTTCTCAAAGGCAGAGAAAGATAGCAAAATCTCTATTTACACAGATTCAAATTTCTGTTATTTGTTCTGTAAATTAATGTTAAAAAACCTCAGAAAGTGAAATTTTCATATCATAGGACCTTTAAGATATTTTAGATTTAGTTGAAGAGCTCTCAGTCCCTCCATTAAAACTGTGTGTATGGTATACTGTCCATGTCCAGAAAGGTAAGAAAAACATCTTCAAAGTAGTCCATGTGACATCAGAGGGTCAGTTAGAATTTTTTGAAGCATCGAAAATACATTTTGGTCCAAAAATAGCAAAAACTACGACTTTATTCATCATTGTCTTCTCTTCCGTGTCTGTTGTGAAAGAGTTCAAAACAAAGCAGTTTGTGATATCCGGTTTGCGAATGAATCATTCGATGTAACCGGATCTTTTTGAACCAGTTTACCAAATCGAACTGAATCATTTTAAACGGTTCACGTCTCCAGTACGCATTAATCCACAAATGACTTAAGCTGTTAACTTTTTTAATGTGGCTGACACTCCCTCTGAGTTAAAACAAACCAATATCCCAGAGTAATTCATTTACTCAAACAGTACACTGACTGAATTGCTGTGAAGAGAGAGCTGAAGATGAAAACCGAGCCGAGCCAGATAATGAGCATCTCGCTTCAGAAAGGACTGGACTGCTGCTGAGTAGTCCACAGTTATGTTCTCTGATGAAAGTAAATTTTGCATTTCCTTTGGAAGTCAGGTTCCCAGAGTCTAGAGGAAGAGAGGAGAGGCACACAATCCACATTGCTTGAGGTCCAGTGTAAAGTTTCCACAGTCAGTGATGGTTTGCGGTGCCATGTCATCTACTGGTGATGGTCCACTGTGTTTTCTGAGGTCCAAGGTCAACGCAGCCGTATACCAGGTATATCCTGCTGCTGAACAACTTTATGGAGATGCAGATTTAATTTTCCAACAAGACTTGGCACCTGCAGACAGTGCCAAAGCTACCAGTACCTGGTTTAAGGACCATGGTATCCCTGTTCTTAATTGGCCAGCAAACTCGCCTGACCTTAACCCCATAGAAAATGTATTGTGAAGAGGAAGATGCGATATGCCAGACCCAAGAATGCAGAAGAGCTGAAGGCCACTATCAGAGCAAACTGGGCTCTCTTAACAGCTGAGTATTGCCACAGACTGATCGACTCCATGCCATGCCGCATTGCTGCAGTAATTCAGGCAAAAGGAGCCCCAACTAAGTATTGAGTGCTGTACATGCTCATACTTTTCACTTTTCAGTTGGCCAAGATTTCTAAAAATCCTTTCTTTGTATTGGTCTTAGGTTATATGCTAATTTTCTGAGATACTGAATTTGGGATTTTCCTTCGTTGTCAGTTATAATCATCAAAATTAAAAGAAATAAACATTTGAAATATATCAGTTTGTGTGTAATGAATGAATATAAAATAAAATTGTAACTTTTTTGAATGGAATTTGTGAAATAAATCATCTTTTTGATGATATTCTAATTATATGACCAGCACCTGTACATTTCAAATCGACTACCGAACAGTCCTTTTTAGCTTTTCACACTAATTGTGCAAATGTTTAGCTTGAAATATGAAATTATTAACATTTACATTACATTTATGAATTTAGCAGATACTTACAGTGCATTCAGGCTATATATATATATATAAAAAAATTTTTTTTTTTTTTTTTTTTTTTTTTTACCAGTATCTGTGTTCCATGGGAATTGGAGACTTATGGGAACATAAACATAAGGGCTCATGCATGCTCAGCAGGCTCATGAGTTGTGCTTACATTTACACACATTCCTACATATAAGTACAAGTTGGTTTCACTATAAGGAAAGTATTTTTACGCACTGATAAAGCACACATCTGTGCATACACACTGTTGTGTGTATGTGTATGCACAGTTGAGGTGTGTGAACTTGCAAGCACGATGTCAGACACTGTAATATGCTCTGGTCCCTTCCCTGCTTACTGTGGTGATGAGATGCATAGCAGATTGTCATCACTCAATGGCTGGATGTCTAAGTGGTGCCCACAGAATAACATAGGTTTCATAGACAATTGGACGAGCTTTTGGGGCAGACCTGACCTGTTGAAAAGAGATGGTCTTCATCCCTCCTGGGGTGGCGCCACTCTTCTCTCTAGAAATATGGCAAATAGTCTTAGTGTTTATATTGACTAACTGGGGCCCAGGTCAGGAAGCAGACAGACTGGCTAAACCGACCGTCTGATAGCTGCCTCCCGTCACAGAGGTCAGTTAATTCTCAGCACATAGAGACTTTTTTACCTAGATATCACACTATAGAGACTGTGTCTGTTCCCCGAACTAGAAAATACAAAAAACGTCCAAACCAAGTTAAGATTAACAATTTAATTGAGGTTCAACAAATAAAAAACAGAAGCAATATGGATAAACAAATGATAAAGCTTGGCTTATTGAATATCAGATCAGATCTACGAAAACACCTTTTGTAAATAATATGATCACTGATCATAATATAGATGTACTCTGTTTGACAGAAACCTGGCTAAAACCTGATGATTACATTATTTTAAATGAGTCCACCCCCCAAGATTACTGTTATAAACATGAGCCGCGTCTAAAAGGCAAAGGTGAAGGTGTTGCTTCAATTTATAACAACGTTTTCAGGATTTCTCAGAGGGCAGGCTTCAAGTATAACTCGTTTGAAGTAATGGTGCTTCATATAACATTATCCAGAGAAACAAATGTTAATGATAAATCGCCTGTTATGTTTGTACTGGCTACTGTATACAGGCCACCAGGGCACCATACAGACTTTATTAAAGAGTTTGGTGATTTTACATCCGAGTTAGTTCTGGCTGCAGATAAAGTTTTAATAGTTGGTGAAATTAATATCCACATTGATAATGAAAAAGATGCATTGGGATCAGCATTTATAGACATTCTGAACTCTACTGGTGTTAGACAACACGTTTCAGGACCTACTCATTGTCGAAATCATACTCTAGATTTAATAATGTCACATGGAATTGATGTTGATAGTGTTGAAATTATTCAGCCAAGTGATGATATCTCAGATCATTATTTAGTTCTGTGCAAACTTCATATAGCCAAAATTGTAAATTCTACTTCTTGTTACAAGTATGGAAGAACCATCACTTCTACCACAAAAGATACTTTTTAAGTAATCTTCCTGATGTATCCAAATTCCTTAGCATATCCAAAACCTCAGAACAACTTGATGATGTAACAGAAACTATGGACTCTCTCTTTTTTAGCACTTTAAATAAAGTTGGTCCTTTATGCTTAAGGAAGGTTAAGGAAAACAGTTTGACACCATGGTATAATGAGCATACTCGCACCCTAAAGAGAGCAGCCCGAAAAATGGAGCGCAGCTGTAGGAAAACCAAACAAGAGGTATTTCGTATTGCTTGGCGGGAAAGTAACCTATCCTACAGAAAAGCATTAAAAACTGCTAGATCCTATTACTTTTCTTCTCCTTTAGAAGAAAACAAACATAACCCCAGGTATTTATTCAATACAGTGGCTAAACTAACGAAAAATAAAGCCTCAACAAGTGTTGACTTTTCCCAACACCACAGCAGTAATGACTTTATGAACTACTTTACTTTTAAAATTGATACTATTAGAGATAAAATTGCAACCATTCAGCCTTCAGCTACAGTATCACATCAGACAGTGCACTATAGACCCCATGAGGAACAGTTCCACTCATTCTCTACTATAGGAGAGGAAGAATTGTATAAACTTGTTAAATCATCTAAATCAACAACATGTATGTTAGACCCTATACCATCTAAGCTCCTAAAAGAGGTGCTTCCAGAAGTCATAGATCCTCTTCTGACTATTATTAATTCCTCATTGTCATTAGGATATGTCCCCAAAACCTTCAAACTGGCTGTTATTAAGCCCCTCATCAAAAAACACAACTTGACCCCAAAGAACTAGTTAATTATAGACCAATCTCGAATCTCCCTTTTCTGTCCAAGATACTAGAAAAGGTGGTATCCTCACAATTATATTCCTTCTTAGAGAAAATGGTATATGTGAGGATTTCCAGTCAGGATTTAGACTGTATCATAGTACTGAGACTACTCTCCTTAGAGTTACAAATGATCTGCTCTTATCATCTGATCGTGGGTTTATCTCTCTATTAGTTTTATTGGATCTTAGTGCTGCGTTTGACACAATTGACCACAACATTCTTTTTCATAGACTTGAACACTTTGTTGGCATCAGTGGAAGTGCATTAGCATGGTTTAAATCGTACTTATATGACCGCCATCAGTTCGTAGCAGTGAATGAAGATGTATCATATCGATCACAAGTGCAGTATGGAGTACCTCAAGGCTCAGTACTAGGGCCGCTACTCTTCACGCTTTATATGTTACCCTTGGGAGATATCATCAGGAAACATGGTGTTAGCTTTCACTGTTATGCTGATGATACTCAGCTCTATATTTCTTCGCGGCCCGGTGAAACACACCAATTTGAAAAACTAATGGAATGCATTGTCGATATAAAAAACTGGATGACGAGTAATTTCTTACTGCTAAATTCTGAAAAAACAGAGGTGTTAATTATAGGACCTAAAAACTCCGCTTGTAATAACTGCATTTTTCCATCTCAAAAATATATCTAAATTACGGCCTATGCTCTCAATGTCAAATGCAGAAATGTTAATCCATGCATTTATGACCTCAAGGTTATATTATTGTAATGCTTTATTGGGTGGTTGTTCTGCATGCTTAGTAAACAAACTACAGCTAGTCCAAAATGCAGCAGCAAGAGTTCTTACTAGAACCAGGAATTATGACCATATTAGCCCGGTCCTGTCAACACTGCACTGGCTCCCTATCAAACATCGTATAGATTTTAAAATATTGCTTATTACTTATAAAGCCCTGAATGGTTTAGCATCTCAGTATTTGAATGAGCTCCTTTTACATTATAATCCTCTACGTCCACTACGTTCTCAAAACTCAGGCAATTTGATAATACCTAGAATATCAAAATCAACTGCGGGCGGCAGATCCTTTTCCTATTTGGCGCCTAAACTCTGGAATAACCTACTGTACCTAACATTGTTCGGGAGGCAGACACACTCTTGCAGTTTAAATCTAGATTAAAGACCCATCTCTTTAACCTGCCTTACACATAACATACTAATATGCTTTTAATATCCAAATCCGTTAAAGGATTTTTAGGCTGCATTAATTAGGTAAACCAGAACCGGAAACAATTCCCATAACATAATGTACTTGCTACATCATTAGAAGAATGGCATCTATGCTAATTTTTGTCTATTTCTCTCTTATTCCTAGGTCACTGTAGCCACCAGATCCAGTCTGTATCCAGATCAGAGGGTCACTGCAGTCACCCGGATCCAGTACGTATCCAGACCAGATGGTGGATCAGTACCTAGAAAGGACCTCTATTGCCCTGAAAGACAGCGGAGACCAGGACAACTAGAGCCCCAGATACAGATCCCCTGTAAAGACCTTGTCTCAGAGGACCACCAGGACAAGACCACAGGAAACAGATGATTCTTCTGCACAATCAGACTTTGCTGCAGCCTGGAATTGAACTATTGGTTTCGTCTGGTCAGAGGAGAACTGGCCCCGCAACTGAACCTGGTTTCTCCCAAGGTTTATTTCTCCATTCTGTCACCGATGGAGTTTCGGTTCCTTGCCGCTGTCGCCTCTGGCTTGCTTAGTTGGGGTCACTTCATCTACAGCGATATCGTTGACTTGATTGCAAATAAATGCACAGACACTATTTAACTGAACAGAGATGACATCACTGAATTCAATGATGAACTGCCTTTAACTAACATTTTGCATTATTGACACACTGTTTTCCTAATGAATGTTGTTCAGTTGCTTTGACGCAATGTATTTTGTTTAAAGCGCTATATAAATAAAGGTGACTTGACTTGACTTGACTTGTTGATAAATGAGAGTGTGGGGCTGACTTGGTGACCTCTCCTGGCCTGGAAGTGGGGAACATCAGAATCAGAATCAGAATCAGAATGAGCTTTATTGCCAGGTATGTTCACACATACGAGGAATTTGTTTTCGTGACAGAGCTCCGCAGTGCAACATAACAGCGACAGAACAAAAAACACAATAAGGAATAAAAATACAAAAAAATACAAATAGGTGGGTAAGAATTGACAATATACAAATTGACAATGTATGGCAGGTATATTAAAATGAGCATTTATGTATGTACATGTATATTATGTGGAAAAGTTTTAACTGTACGCTAAGTATGTGTGTTGGATAAATAAGTGTATGTGTATATAAATATAAATATAAGTAGTGTAGTGTGTTCCATGTATGTACATGTATATTATGTGCAAAAGATTTAAGTGTACGCTAAGTATGTGTGTTGGATAAAAAGTGTAGTGTATATAAATATAAATAGTGTAGTGTGTCCCACAGTTATTATCAGCTGTTCATAAGATGGATTGCCTGAGGGAAGAAACTGTTCCTGTCTCTGGTCGTTCTGGTGCTCAGTGCTCTGTAGCGTCGACCAGATGGCAACAGTTCAAAGAGGGAGTGTGCTGGATGTGAGGGGTCCAGAGTGATTTTAACAGCCCTTTTGCTCACTCTGGATAAGTACAGTTCTTGAATAGATGGGAGGGTTGTACCGATAATTCGCTCAGCAGTCCGGACTACCCTCTGTAGTCTTCTGAGGTCAGATTTAGAAGCTGAGCTGAACCAGACAGTTACTGAAGTGCAGAGGATGGATTCGATGATGGTGGAGTAGAACTGTTTCAGCAGATCCTGTGGCAGGTTAAACTTCCTCAGCTGGCGAAGGAAGTACAACCTCTGCTGGGCCTTTTTCACAATGGAGTCAATGTGAATGTCCCACTTCAGGTCCTGAGAGATAGTGGTGCCCAGGAACCTGAATGACTCCACTGCAGTCACAGTGCTGTTCATGATGGTGAGTGGGGGGAGTGCAGGGGGGTTTCTCCTGAAGTCCACAGTCATCTCCACTGTTTTGAGCGTGTTAAGCTCCAGGTTGTTGAGAGTGCACCAGACAGCCAGCTCTTTAACCTCCTGTCTGTAAGCAGACTCGTCACCGTCCTGAATGAGGCCGATGAGTGTGGTGTCATCTGCAAACTTCAGGAGCTTGACAGAGGGGTCCTTAGATGTGCAATCGTTAGTGTACAGGGAGAAGAGCAGTGGGGAGAGAACACAGCCCTGGGGAGCTCCGGTGCTGATTGTACGGGTGCTGGATGTGTATTTTCCTAGTCTCACTAGCTGCTGCCTGTCTGTCAGGAAGCTGTTGATCCACTGACAGATGGAGGTGGGCACGGAGAGCTGAGTTAGTTTGGGCAAGAGGAGGTTTGGGATGATCGTGTTGAAGGCAGAGCTGAAGTCCACAAACAGGATCCTCACATAGGTCCCCGGTCTGTCTAGGTGTTGCAGAACAATGCAGTCCGATGTTTACTGCATCGTCCACAGACCTGTTTGCTCTGTAGGCAAACTGAAGAGGATCTAGCAAGGGTCCAGTGATGTCTTTCAGGTGGGCCAGCACCAGTTTTTCAAATGACTTCATGACTACAGACGTTAGAGCCACAGGCCTGTAGTCATTTAGTCCTGTAATTTTGGATTTCTTTGGGATAGGGATGATGGTGGAGCGTTTGAAGCATGAAGGGACTTCGCACAGTTCCAGCGATCTGTTGAAGATCTGTGTGAAGATGGGGGCCAGCTGGTCAGCACAGGATTTCAGACAGGCTGGTGTAACGCAATCTGGGCCTGGTGCTTTTTTCCTTTTCTGCTTCCGGAAGACCTGGCACACCGCATCCTCGCTGATCTGTATTGCAGGTGTGGGGGAGAGGGGGGATGCAGGAGGTGTGAATGGTGAGAGCGCTTGATTGGAGAGGTGTTCAGGATGGGTTGCAGGAGTTGTGAGTGGTGTGAACAGTTGTTTGGAGAGGCATTCAGGGTTGGTTGCAGGAGTTGTGAACATGGTGTGTAAATCTAAAATCTAAAATTAACATATTTAAAGAATTTACCACTGATGATTTAAATGTAAGTTTGAGTAGCGCTGGTTGTTTGTTGTTTCTCCGATCACAAATGCAGACATGGTATGCTTTGCATATTTCATATGTATCTCTTATCAAGTATGACGTTTGTTCTACTTGACCATAAGTGCCCTGCGAAGTGGACATCACTGGATATTTCGCCATGATTCCAGTTCGAAACGAGTTTATGTGTTTAATTCATAGGACATTAAGTGTGCGAGACATGAATTTAAATTGTATATATTTACAGAGGTATTTGATGTCACACTCATTTGTGTGTGAAGACGCTGCAGGCAGCAGTGCACCACAAATCCATGAATAAATGTTTGGAAGTGAAGTAAACTTCAGTGGATTTCCCCTGCTCAGGGAGTAGGGAGCAATAAACATGCTGCAAGGATCATATCAATCAGAACGCAGCTCATGCATGTAGCTCTCTTATAATGAGCTGGTTATATGAATCAGGTGTCTTAACCCTGAGAGACATGCAAAATATGCAGAGCAGCAGTGGGGGTGAGGACTCTGATTTAAGAACAGCTTTGTTAAGGGGTGTAACATTTCCATCACACGCTTGAGGTATTCAGCAAATCACAACACACTTGACAGCTGGCCAATCAGCATACACCTTGCTTTTCACAATGATGAGTACATTATGATGTACATTAGATGGAAAATATTGTGTATTATTACACATTGCATTACACCAAATACACAACATAATGCTCTTTTTAGCAATGTCATATGACCCCTTTAGTGGCTTACTCAGGTTAAAACCACCTTTCTGATAAGCCCATTGTAACGAATTAAACCTTCATAATCATCGGGAAGAAGGAGGCGGGAACCGGCGGACAATCAAATGATATTTTAATGATCAAAATAAACACAAAACAGTCACTCCACCGGCCTCGCTCCTGTTCCCACGTCTCTCGGCCCCGCCCCACTCGTCACACCCATCTTGTGGACTTGTATGGATTACAGTTTTAGTTTTTGACATTTTTCAGCATCAACTTAGTAATAATCAAACATAACTGGTAAGTCTAAAAATTTGTTCTAGATTTTTCTTTAATTTTGTTATATAAAACTCCACACATTAAGCAACAACCTTTGATTACAACACTAATAGCTTTCTCACACCACTCTCATCACTCCACTAACTCAAACTATGAAAAGGCATAAGAAGTAATATCTGCTCCAATTGTAAAGCTGTAATGAATATAATGTATATAAATAGTAATGAATGTAATATAATGGATATAACAACATTAAAAAAAAATTCTTGCCTGGCAAAAAAAAAAAAGCTAAGGAATCTAGTAAGGAAGAAAAATATTCAGAGTATCTTAAGAGTTGATTGGAGCCTGGCAGTTGTAACGTGGGAGGTGTGACGACAACAGAGTTGAGGATCCAAATGCTGATTTTTTTAACGAGAGCATTGTCAAAACAGACAGGCTCAAACAACAGCAAATATTTACAATCCAGGGTGAGACAAAAGAGTAATCCGATAAACAGTCCATGGTCAAAAAACAAGAAAGCAAGGCAAGGTAAGACAAGGAAACATGGAGACTTGGAACAGGGTACAGGCTAAACAGTAAACAGCAATGTGTGTGTGGAAGAGTGCCAGTGGACAGGGGCCCAAGGCGAAGACAAAGAGCCGAAGAGCCAGGGTGACACTGAGGGATTGGAGGGCCATGGTGTAGCCACCGACTCTGGGAACCGATGCAAAGGTGGGGTTCCAGAAGGCCATGGTGGAGCCGGAGCGACCAAGGACAAAGGCAGAGCCAGAGAGAAAGAGAAGCCCAACGGAGCCGGAGGGATGAGGTGAAATCGGAGGAATGTAGTCCTGAGGCGAGGGCAGGTTGACGAAGCCTGACGGAGCCAGTGGACTGACAGGCCACAATGGATATGAGCGAGCTTTGAGCCAAGGTGACACCAAAGTGTCAACAGACTGAAGTGGAGTCCAGGTCTCGAAGGCTGGAAACGAAGATCTGAGATCTTCCCAGCTTGGTGCAGCTAGAGGCTGGCTGTCCCGAGGCGAAGCCTGACTGTTCGCCATCCTAAAAAGGATGACCTGAGGGACAGACAGACAAAAGCGGAGACAGAACAAACAGCATGGCAGGTAGAGGAGGAGGAGGGAGAGGGTGGTTGGGTGGGACAACAAGTTCAACATAGTGACTATTCAGCGTGGTTGAGTAGACAAAGAGTTCTGAGACGGCCTCCTTGGCAGTGACTGGACAATCAGAGAGTTCAAATACGGCCACAATATCCATGACAGGACAGGCAGAGAGTTCACATACGGCCTCCATAGCCGTGACAGGACAGGTTCTAAGTTTCTCTTTTTCTTTTGTTTTACCTATGTTTTGAATTGCACATTTCTTTGTATTGTATTTAAAGGTTTAAAGGAATTGTCAGTTAAGGTACTGGTAATTTTATGGCAGGACATTATTCATTTTTTCTATGCATTTATTTTTTTATCACTATAGAGAGAAATAAATAAGGGTTAAGTTATTATTATAATTTTTTACATTGACTTTGTGACTTTGTATCACAGGTTTATTCTAAAGCAAATGTATGTCTGAAACTTATAATAGCAGCCATATAAGTTTAGATATTTCTGAATAAAACAGATCATTTCACTTTAAAAGACTATGCTACTCAATTGATCCCCACTCTTTAAAATCTTTTGACACTGTGAAACAACAATTACAACAAATGCAAAAAAAGGTTGTACTGAAGTAAAATATAATACTTAATTTTATTTATTTATTTATCCTTTAATTATTTATTATTTATTATTATTTATTATTATTTATATACCAGGATAGTCCCATTGAGATATAAAATCTCTTCTTCCAGGGAGTCCTGGCCAAGATGGCAGCACAGAAAGTTTCACATAAACAACATACAAACATAAAAATTCTGAATCTTTCATAAAATTTTGTCCAGCACTCTAAATAACAACAAAAACTACTTAACAAAACATACACACGTTTCCCTTAAATTGGTCAATAAGAGATTTTTAAAAACCTTTAAAGAGGGGAGTGCTTCTATCATTATTATACTCTGCAGCTCATTCCATAACCAGGGAGCATAGAAAGAGAAGGCAGTTTTACCAAGCTCTGTACGTACTCTAGGAACCTTTAAAAGCAATTTAACTTTAGATCTAGTGCTATAAGTACAGGTGTAATACGATAAAAGACGACAAATATAAATTGGTAGTTTTCCTAACAATGCCTTAGCAATAAACATCAGCATGTGTATTTTTCTCCTTTGAAACAAAGAAGTCCAACCCACCAATTCGTACAAGGTACAATGAGTGCGTGAAAAGGCACTCATCACAAAGCGCAAGGCAGCATGGTATACACAATCTAACTTTTTAAGAGAAGATGAACTTGCATGCATATAAATCACATCACCATAATCTAATACGGAGAGGAAACAACTTTGAATAATTCTCTTTCTTGCTTCTAAAGGAAAACATTTCTTTAAACGAAAGAGGAAACCCAGTTTTGGTCTAAGCTTTTTCAAGAGATTTTCAATATGTACACTAAAACCTAATTTTTCATCTAGCCATATGCCTAAGTATTTATAACAATTTACTCTTTCTATACAGTCCCCTTCTAAAGTTAAAATCGGGCAATCTGTTTTAATGGAACCACGGGTGAAAAGCATATAATTTGTTTTTTTGTGTGTTTAAAACCAGTTTCAAATTTGACAATGACAATTGCAAAGACCTAAAAGAATCTTGCAGAAACTCCATGGCTTGGTTCAAAGAATGTGCTACTGTGTAAATGATTGTGTCATCAGCATATAGATGAATTCTAGCTGGGGTTATCCCACAACCTACGTCATTGATATAAATAGAAAATAAAATTGGTGCTAAAACAGAACCCTGTGGGACACCTTTTTTAATTGTTTGTTCTGCAGAAAATTTTCAACTGAGACACATTGAGTTCTTTCAAATAAGTAATTATTAAACCAATTTAGAGCTGTTTCACTAAAACTCACACAACTAAGTCTCTGCAACAGTAGTTTATGATCTACAGAATCAAATGCTTTGGAGAGATCTACAAATAAAGCTGCACAGTGCTGTTTACTATCCAAACATGTAATAATATCATTAGTGACCAGCATGGCTGCAGTTATAGTACTGTGACCTGATCTAAAGCCTGATTGAAATTCATTTAAAATGTTATTTTCAGTTATAAACTGTTTTACTTGCTCATTTATAAAAGATTCAAATACTTTTGCCATCACTGACAACCTTGAAATTGGATGGTAATTATTCATCTCAGATTGATCACCACCTTTTAACAAAGGTAGAATCATAGCTGATTTCCATGCACGAGGAATAACATTTGATTTTAAACTTAAATTAAATATTGAAGTGATGGGCTCTGTTGTAAGATCTGCAGCAATCTTTAAAAAGTAAGGCTCTATTTTATCAGATCCCGCTGATTTTTTACAATCCAAGTTAGATAAGGCTTTATAAACTTGTGTAGCTAAAATAGGAGTAAAAGTGAACAGCTGAGAACAACACGAAGCATTTGCCACATTGCCTTCTACATTATGTTCCTTTAAATTACTAAAGTCTGTAATTAAGTCAGCAGTGATAAAATGGTTGTTAAAAGCTTTTACAATATTTTCTTTGTCCCGTATTACACTCTCGTTTTTTTTTAAACAGTCCGGCAGACTGGTGGAGTTTTTTTTACCACCAATTGATTGAGTCAACTTCCAGAAATTAGTCGGATTGTTCAAATTTTCATTCATCATATTTAAATAATAATCACATTTAGATTTTTTTTACCAATTTTGTACAGTTATTTCTTATTGTCCTATAATTTACCCAATCCATATTATTATTTGTTTTCTTTGCTTTAGCCCATGCATTATCTCTATTTTTTATAAGAGAAGATATTGACTCATTAAACTAGGGATTATCTCTACTTCTTACTCTAAACCATTTAAAAGGTGCATGTTTGTCACATATAGTCAAAAAAGTACATTTAAAATACTCCCATGCTATATCAACATCGGGTATCTGTGAAACAACATATAAATCACTATTATAAATATCTTGCAGAAAGGCTTGATCATTAAAATGTTTAAATTGTCGTTTTAAAATAAAACGTGGTTTACTCTTTGGAATCATACAATTCCTCACACATACTATTGCACAATGATCACTTACATCATTACAAAAAACTCCAACCGCAGAGAATCTATGAGGAGCATTGGTTAAAATAACATCAAGTAGCGTGGATTTAACTAGATCTTTATGATTTAACCGGGTGGGTAAATTTATCAATTGATCCAAACAAAGAGAGTCGCAAATACCCTTGAGTGGGTCAAACATTTGTGATAACCAATCCCAGTTTAAATCCCCGAGTAAAATAAGCTCTGATTTAGTCCAGTTATGGAGAAGGTCCGTAAGTGAAGTAATAGCTTCACTTGAAGCCGAAGGGGGACGATAACATCCAACAACGATGATATCTGGATCATTACCAAAAACTAATTTAATTGCCAAAAGTTCAAAACAGTTTGGTTTGCTGATGGATAATATACTATTGCAGTTTAGCTTAGACTTAATATAAACTGCAACTCCACCACCTTTTTTTGTTCGATCCGATCTAAAAACATTATATCCCTCAATATGTATCATGGTATTAGGAATTGACTTCTTTAACCATGTCTTTGATAAAACAATAATATCAGAGTTCGTTGAATCAGCCCATATTCTTATTAAGTCTATTTTGTTTACCAAACTGCGTACATTGAGGTGAAAAAGACGCAAACTATTACTAGACTTGAACTCAGCAGGAGTTTGAAGCTGCGCAAGTTCTGGGCCTGGATTAGGGTGGATTTTGCCCGATATTAAGAGTAAAAGAAAGACCAACCAGCTCTTCCGTGCTGCGCCGGCTGTCGAACTGTCCCTATAGATGAATGTCACACAGGGAGACAGTTTTCCGTTTCCACGCGCCCACAAACATCGCAGACCTCTCGAATCATCCCTCAGAATAAAAGGCGCCCGACCAAAAAGGCACCTCTCAACCCAAGGCCTCATGACAGGATCTCCATCAACCGGCTCCAGGGAAGTCACAGTGTTCGGAATAATCTACGACTACGATGCAGGTGTATCTCTCCCCTCATTAGCATTGAGCACGCCGTCCATAGGGATCCACAGCATCAGGCAGCGGAGCAAATAAACAAATTTAAAATATGCCCTCATTTTAGCAATGAATTAGTGATAGTAATAATAATAATGCAGATAGAAATCCAACGTAAGCCTTAAAACAGTCTTTGATGTCCTTTTAAATTGGAAAGAAGCAGAGATCAACAACACACACACTACATACAGGCAGCCAAAACCTTGGAATAAGCAATTATAAGTCAAGTCAAGTCACCTTTACTTATATAGCGCTTTAAACAAAATACATTGCGTCAAAGCACATGAACAACATTCATTGGGAAAACAGTGTGTCAATAATGCAAAATGACAGTTAAAGGCAGTTCATCATTGAATTCAGTGATGTCATCTCTGTTCAGTTTAAATAGTGTCTGTGCATTTATTTGCAATCAAGTCAATGATATCGCTGTAGATGAAGTGACCCCAACTAAGCAAGCCAGAGGCGATGGCGGCAAGGAACCGAAACTCAATCGGTGACACAATGGAGAAAAAAACCTTGGGAGAAACCAGGCTCAGTTGGGGGGCCAGTTCTCCTATGACCAGACGAAACCAGCAGTTCAATTCCAGGCTTCAGCAAAGTTAGATTGTGCAGAAGAATCATCTGTTTCTTGTGGTCTTGTCCTGGTGGTCATCTGAGACAAGGTCTTTACAGGGGATCTATATCTGGGGCTCTAGTTGTCCTGGTCTCTGCTGTCTTTCAGGGATGTAGAGGTCCTTTCTAGGTGCTGATCCCCCATCTTGTCTGGATACGTACTGGATCCAAGTGACTGCAGTGACCCTCTGATCTGGATACAGACTGGATCTGGTGGCTACGGTGACCTCGGAATACGAGAGAAACAGACTAATATCAGCGTAGATGCCATTCTTCTAATGATGTAGCAAGTACATCGGGTGGAATGGGAAGTGTTCCCAGTTCTGGTTTACCTAATTAATGCAGCCTAAAAATCCTTTAACGGATTTGGATATTAAAAGCATATTAGTATGTTATGTGTAAGACAGGTTAAAGAGATGGGTCTTTAATCTAGATTTAAACTGCAAGAGTGTGTCTGCCTCCCGAACAATGTTAGGTAGATTATTCCAGAGTTTAGGCGCCAAATAGGAAAAGGATCTGCTGCCCGCAGTTGATTTTGATATTCTAGGTATTATCAAATTGCCAGTTTTGAGAACATAGCGGACGTAGAGGATTATAATGTAAAAGGAGCTCATTCAAATACTGAGGTGCTAAACCATTCAGGGCTTTATAAGTAATAAGCAATATTTTAAAATCTGTATGATGTTTGATAGGGAGCCAGTGCAGTGTTGACAGGACTGGGCTAATATGGTCATACTTCCTGGTTCTAGTGAGAACTCTTGCTGCTGCATTTTGGACTAGCTGTAGTTTGTTTACTAAGCGTGCAGAACAACCACCAAATAAAGCATTACAATAATCTAACCTTGAGGTCATAAATGCATGGATTAACATTCTTGCATTTGACATTGAGAGCATAGGCCCTAATTTAGATATATTTTTGAGATGGAAAAGTGCAGTTTTACAAATGCTAGAAACGTGGCTTTCTAAGGAAAGATTGCGATCAAATAGCACACCAAGGTTCCTAACTGATGACGAAGAATTGACAGAGCAGCCATCAAGTCTTAGACAGTGTTCTAGGTTATTACATGCAGAGTTTTTAGGTCCTATAGTTAACACCTCGGTTTTTTCAGAATTTAGCAGTAAGAAATTACTCGTCATCCACTTTTATATATCGACTATGCATTCCATTAGTTTTTCAAATTGGTGTGTTTCACCGGGCCGCGAAGAAATATAGAGCTGAGTATCATCAGCATAACAGTGAAAGCTAACACCATGTTTCCTGATGATATCTCCCAAGGGTAACATATAAAGCGTGAAGAGTAGGGGTCCTAGTACTGAGCCTTGAGGTACTCCATACTGCACTTGTGATCGATATGATACATCTTCATTCACTGCTACGCACTGATGGCGGTCATATAAGTATGATTTAAACCATGCTAATGCACTTCCATTAATGCCAACAAAGTGTTCAAGTCTATGCAAAAGAATGTTGTGGTCAATTGTGTCAAACACAGCACTAAGATCCAATAAAACTAATAGAGAGATACAACCATGATCAGATGATAAAAGCAGGTCATTTGTAACTCTAAGGAGAGCAGTCTCAGTACTATGATACGGTCTAAATCCTGACTGGAAATCCTCACATATACCATTTTTCTCTAAGATAGAGTATAATTGTGAGGATACCACCTTTTCTAGTATCTTGGACAGAAAAGGGAGATTCGAGATTGGTCTATAATTAACTAGTTCTTTAGGGTCAAGTTGTGTTTTTTTGATGAGAGGCTTAATAACAACCAGTTTGAAGGTTTTGGGGACATATCCTAATAACAATGAGGAATTAATAATAGTCAGAAGAGAATCTATGACTCCTGGAAGCACCTCTGAATGAGTGCAACTTTTCCTCAGGGGGTCTAAAGTGCACTGTCTGATGCAATACTGTAGCTGACGGCTGAATGGTTACAATTTTATCTCTAATAGTATCGATTTTAGAAGTAAAGTAGTTCATAAAGTCATTACTGCTGTGATGTTGGGAAATGTCAACACTTGTTGAGGCTTTATTTTTCGTTAATTTAGCCACTGCATTGAATAAATACCTTATGTTTTTTGCGTGGTTAGTGAAAAACTAAAAATGTTAAATCACTTGAATAAGGCCATAAAACACATAAAGAACAATGGTTCCCGGGATTTTTGAGAACTGGAGCTTGTAGCCTAGAATTTTTCTTTCTAAATGATGTGAAAATCATCTTGTTTACTCACTCACCGAAAACAATATATTGATTTAAATTTTCTAAGACACTTTTTGTTGGTAAAAGTCATATGCGAGTAGGCGTCAACTATCATGAATATCATTGTGATTTACACCTGAGAAGACAAAGGCCTACATAATAAGCTGCATAATGAGCCATTCAGTCATCTGTGCCACTGAGAGGGAAGAGTTACAAGAAAGAATGTGAGAACAAAATAAATCTATATAATTTTATGTTTGTAGTTTATTTAGAATATATTTAATTATCCCACAACATACTTTAATATCCACTTGGGGGAGCAGTTAAACAGTTTATCAGGAACAATCAAAGCTGACTTTCAAACAAATTGTTTTGCATCATTACTCCAGTCACACAATCCTTCAGAAATCCTTTTAACAATCTTATTTTCTACAAAAAAACATTTATTGTTGTTATTATTATCATTATTATTATTATTATTAATGTTAAAAAGAGCTGAGAATATTTTTAGGTTTTTTACGGGGAATAAATTGAAAGAACATCATTGTTTTTACATTTGTTAGCCTACAGTTATTTATTTGTTACATTTATATTATTTACATCAAGCTTTTGAATGGTATAGTATTGTATATTGTTATTGAAACTTCATAACGTTTCACTTGATTATATATTTAGTCAGGAATTATAGTTTGGAAAAAGTCTTTGGAAAAAGTCTAACTAGTAAAATGTTTACTTTATATGTGAAAACTAGTACAAGTATATCAATACTTTCAATACGTTTATGATCTCTGCTGAATAAAGTGCTTCATTCTTTTTTTCTGAGGAAATCCATTTCTCAAATCCTCAACCACATCACATCTTTTTGGGGTGAATTATGTCTTATTCCTCTCATCGCGAAGCAAACAGTAAAATAAAAACTTGAAGAACAGTCTGGCTGCTTTTTCTTCTGTTATGGGCGTATTCAAGCCGCGCGCTTCAGTTTGAATCTGAATAGTGCGTTCAGCGCGGGGGCGTGGTCACATTAGATATAATGAAGGGAGACATGAAAAACAGACATCGCGTTGTTTTCATATGGATTACTTTATCACAGAATATCTGTTTTCGGCGGCACTTGTTTAGTTTAAAAGTAGACATGTCAAGCTTTCTATAGATATCTCTCTCATGTCTCTTCGTTGAGTATTCACGGAGTTACAGTTCATTTTAATGACGTGTTTGTAAATGAAGATCAGCGCAGACAAAGGCTGCAGACAGCACACATTGTTTGTTATCTTTATTTTATAAATGCACAAAGTTTTGTTGTTATTATGTCTGTATCCAAAAAAAAAGTAGACCCTTTACAGATTCGATTGATGTATTGCTCTTATCTGTACGATTAAAACTGAAAGTGTAATCTAAGTTCTTTCCGGGGTTATCAGGAGAAAATGACTCAAAACGCATATCCGCGTTAATCGACTCCAGAGGGTTAATACCCCTAGAGGGCACTTTGAATACTTGGTGATGCCGTTCGGGCTCTCCAACTCGCCCGGGATTTTCCAAGCACTCGTTAATGACGTGTTGAGAGATATGATAGATCAGTTTATATCTGTTTACCTGGATGACATACTGGTTTTTTCTTCATCTCTCCAGGAACACGTTCAACATGTCAGACGAGTGCTCCAGAGGTTACTTGAGAATGGGCTTTTTGTCAAGGCGGAGAAATGCGTATTCCATGCACAGTCTGTTCCTGTTCTTGCGTGTTTTTCTCACATCGACTATCTCCTGCCGAACGTAATTATGACATTGGCAATAGAGAGTTGTTGGCCGTCAAATTAGCATTAGAAGAATGGCATCACTGGTTGGATGGTTCAGGGGTTCCTTTTATTGTTTGGACCTATCATAAGAATTTAGAGTACATTAGAACTGCCAAAAGACTCAATTCCAGGCAGGCTCGGTGGGCACTTTTTCGGTCGTTTTGAGTTTACTTTGTCGTACCACCCGGGTTCCAAAAATGTAAAACCCAACTCTTTATCACACCTTTTTGATCCCTCCGCCCGCCCGGTGACTCCCGAGTGTACAGTATTTTACCTGAGAGGTTAGTGGTCTCAGCACTTGTATGGGAGGTCGAGTCGAAGGTCAAGACGGCCTTACAAGGGGTAACGCCTCCGTCCGGTTGTCCACTGAACAGTTTATTTGTGCCGGAGGAGTTAAGGTCCGAGGTTGACCAGTGGGGTCATTGTTCTAATGTAGCTTGTCACCCAGGGATAAGTAGAACTAATGGGTTGGTTAGACAACGATTCTGGTGGCCACGTATGGCTCGTGACGTCCGCGATTTTGTTTTGGCTTGCTCAGTTTGCGCCAGTGATAAGTCATCTAACCGACCTCCTGATGGGCTTCTTCAACCGATGTCTGTTCCTTCGAGACCCTGGTCCCACATCGCTCTAGATTTTGTTACCGCCCTCCCGCCCTCTAATGGCATGACGGTCGTTTTGACCGTAGTAGACCGGTTCTCGAAGGCGGTACATTTCATTCCCTTGCCCAAATTACCTACAGCCAAGGAGACATCGGTCACTGTCCTAGATCATGTCTTTCGGCTTCATGGCCTCCCGGTAGACGTGGTTCCTGACAGGGGATCTCAGTTCATATCCAAATTTTGGAAAGAGTTTTGTAAATTGTTAGGAGCGTCAGTTAGCTTTTCTTCGGGTTATCATCCCCAAAGTAACGGACAATCTGAGCGAGCCAACCAAGATTTAGAGGGGACGTTGCGATGTTTGGTCTCCAAGAATCCTTCTTCCTGGAGTCAACAACTTTCTATGGTGGAGTACGCCCACAATTCGTTGCCAGTGTCAGCTACGGGCCTTTCTCTGTTTCAGTGTAGTGTAGGATACCAGCCACCAGTCTTTCCCAGTCTGGAATCTGAAGTCGCGGTCCCCTCCGCTCACGCATTTGTCCAGAGGTGCCACCGCACTTGGACCAGAGCCCGCGAGACTCTGCTTCGGATGAGGGAGCGCACTAAGGCCGAGGCCGATCGCCACCGGTCAAAGCCTCCCATTTACGTTGTGGGTCAGAAAGTGTGGCTTTCTACCAATAACATTCCTCTGCGATCCGTATCTAACAAGTTAGCTCCCAAATTTATTGGCTCGTTTACTATCACCAAGATCATTAGTCCAGTGACAGTCCGCCTCAAACTACCTCCTGCGTACAAGAGGATACACCCCGCCTTTCATGTGTCCAAAATTAAACCCGTGTTTTATGCACGTATTAATCCGCCTACTCTGGTTCCGGGGAACCGACTTATTCGGTTAATCGTATTCTGGACTCGAGACGGAGGGGACGAGGATTCCAGTACCTGGTGGACTGGGAAGGTTACGGTCCGGAGGAGAGGAGTTGGGTACCTGCTAGGGACATATTGGATCACTCCCTTATTGATGACTACAATCAGCAGGTAGGCCCTTCTGGGAACTCCAAGAGGAGTTCTTAGAGGGGGGGGGGGGGTACTGTCACGGTTGGTAAAGGACCTCATCCACTCTACGCACTTCCACTTAGCTACAAGCACTTACCTTCGGCTCTATTCCCCGCAGTTCCTGTGCCATCCTCTCCTGCTGCCTACACACCGCCATCATCCGGATTCCTCACCTTCTCACCGCCAATCATCCGGATTTCTCACCTCCTCACCACCACCTCGGAGTGTCGTCTTCTCAGCCTCATTGTTCTCTTGTGTTTGTTTGTTCATTTAATTCCATTAAAACTGTTAACTCGCAATTGTTTCCAGCCTTTCCTTCACCCCACCGTCACAGGAATTTGGATACATCAGGAAGATAACTTAAAAAGCAGTCTTTTGTGGTAGAAGTGATGGTTCTTCCATACTTGTAACAAGAAGTAGAATTTACAGTTTTGGCTATATGAAGTTTGCACAAAACTAAATAATGATCTGCGATATCATAACTTGGCTGCATAATTTTAACACTATCAACATCAATTCCATGTGATGGTATTAAATCTAGAGTATGATTTCGACAATGAGTAGGTCCTGAAACTTGTTGTCTAACCCCAAAAGAGTTCAGAATATCTATAAATGCTGATCCCAATGCATCCTTTTCATTATCAACATGGATATTAAAATCACCAACTATTAAAACTTTATCTGCAGCCAGAACTAACTTGGATGTAAAATCACCAAACTCTTTAATAAAGTCTGTATGGTGCCCTGGTGGCCTGTATACAGTAGCCAGTACAAACATTACAGGGGATTTATCATTAACATTTGTTTCTCTGTATAATGTTATATGAAGCACCATTACTTCAAACGAGTTATACTTGAAGCCTGCCCTCTGAGAAATCCTGAAAACGTTGTTATAAATTGAAGCAACACCTCCCCCTTTGCCTTTTAGACGCGGCTCATGTTATAACAGTAATCTTGGGGGGGTGGACTCATTTAAAATAATGTAATCATCAGGTTTTAGGCAGGTTTCTGTCAAACAGAGCACAAATTAATAGCCCTAGTTAAAATAAAAACAATGAGCTTTGTCTTTTTTGTGGAAGGTCTGTCATGCCATACTCGTTTCACCAGACCTACAATTGCATTTGTTAATTTGTAAATCTATTGTACCAGCTGATATTTAAATTATTAACATTTAATCCCACCGGTCACAATAATGACTTTAAAAAAAGTTTTAATTTATAAAACCCTAATTACCTTCCTGACCAGAGGTGTCAAGTAACGAAGTACAAATACTTGAGTAATTATTTTTCAGCCGACTTTTTACTTCTACTCCTTACATTTTCACGTAAGTATCTGTACTTTATACTCCTTACATTTTAAAAATAGCTTCGTTACTGCTATTTCATTTCAGCTTGTTTTCATTCCGGCTTGTCATCATTCAAAAAAAAAAAAAAACCTATCCAGATAAATCGCGCCATCCGGATGAAGTGAATTGGATTGTGGTTGGATGAGAATTATAAACATATACTATTCCGACACCCTATTGGTTTGTACGCGATCCATCGCACCTGCACATGACACAAATCACATCACACTCCAGCAAGGACATAGCCAGTGTTGGGTTCATTTATCAAAAAATATATTTCTTAAAAGTAGGGTTGGGTATGGAACCGGTATCCGATCGCCTCAGAGTCAGTCCCCTTAAATTTCATATGAAACCAGCGTCAGACCGGTCTCCTCCTCATCTTTCAGCACACTCTTCAATCCGCAGACCGCGGCGGAGCAGCGCAAGCGCACTTAAACACAAACAGAGGACACAAGGTAACTTATGTGTTTATCGATAGATTGTTAGAATATCTGTATCTGTGCAGTTATTTGTCATAAATACGGTTTACAAAAGGTCACGAGGGACGGAGCAGTCGGTTTCTCATCTACTGTAAAGTTTTCACTTGTCACATCACAGCTGTTTCCTCCAGCGAAAATCTAGCCCTTAAAGGGATACTCCACCGTGTTTTCATATTAAACTATGCTTTTCCCTTACCTAAAACGAGTTGATACATACCTCTCACGTCTCAGTGCGTGCACTCAATCGCTTTGGTGCGCCGTGACACTTTGAAAGCACTTAGCTGAGCCCATTCATTCAATATGGGTCAAGCAGAGAAGCTACCAAACACCTCCACGTTTTCCCTATTTAAATACAGTTACTCGCGTAGTGTAACTCGACCTAGGACGGTAACACAAAACACAACGTTGCGCTTTTCTAAGCGTGTAAAATGGATAACTATATTGTATGGCGGAATACCATGGCAAGTGCTTGTAAGCACTTCGTCTTTGCGCAGTTATATCTTCACTCGTGAAAAATCCTCTCACCGGCCCCCGCTCCCTCTAGTAAAGATATTACTGCGCCGAGTAACTGTATTTAAATAGGGAAAACGTGGAGGTGTTTGGTAGCTTCTCTGCTTGGCCCATATTGAATGAATGGGCTAAGCTAAGTGCTTTCAAAGTGTCACCGCGCGCCAAGGCGATTGAGTGCACGCACTGAGACGAGAGAGGTATGTATCAACTCGTCTTAGTTAAGGGAAAATGTCTAGGGTTACGTATGTAACCCTGGTTCCTCGAAGGAACGAGACGCTGCGTCGAGAACGTTTGGGGAACACGTCCAGCGTGACGTCTCTGAATAATGTGTATAATCAGTCCAAAGGAAGGGCGAGACATCATAGGCGGGTGACGTCAGAGACCAGGAAGCATAAAGCACGAGCGGCAAAACCGGAAATCAGCCTCAAAGGATGAAGCAAGCACCAGCCAGAGATGCCGGAAGTGTGGCACTGCGACGCAGCGTCTCGTTTCTTCGAGGAACCAGGGTTACATATGTAACATACAGTTAAACATACAGTTTCCTCAATGAGGGAGCTCTGGATTGGAGAACGGTCTTACAACCTCGGTTGAGAGACGGGAAGCTAAGAGTTGTGCCTCTTCAGAGACCACACCTACAGTCTCTAAGCTCCATGCGGGGGCGCACCCTCCGCCTGCGAGAGGAGATCTCTCCTGACGGGAATCTCCCATGGAGTGCCGTCAAAAAGAGAAATCAGGCCTAGGAACCATTCCCGGCCCGGCCAGAACGGGGCTACTAACAGCAGCCGGCTCCGTCCCGGCGCACTATCTCCAGAACTTTAGAGAGCAGAGCAATCAGGGGAAAAAATGTACAGATGAAGCCTCGGCCACGTCTGTACCATGGCGGCCACGTCTGTACAGATCCACCCGAGTCTGGCCCAACTCTCCAACTCTGCTTCATCACCTTGGTGTGAAGCCGCCATTCCCCGGGCCTTGGCCCCTGCTTCAACAGGATGTCTGCTCCCATATTAAGATGCCCAGGAATGTGAACTCCTCTGAGCGAGAGGAATTCATCCTGGGCCCACACAAGGATCTGGTACGCTATTTGTATAAACGGCGTGAGTGCAGACCTCCTTGGTGGTTGATGTAAGAGACCACCGCTGTGTTGTCGGTGCGCACCAACACATGGCGACCTCTTAGGTCTGGGAGAAAATAACGAAGTGCACGAAGCACGGCCAGCATCTCCAGGCAGTTGATGAGTCATGTCAGATGGCGACCACTCCACAGACCGCGGGCAGGGTGGCCACTCATGACCGCACCCCAGCCGGTGAGGGACGCGTCTGTCGCTAGCATCCCGCGGCGACAAGGCGCTCCCAGCACCGGGCCCTGAGACAAGAACCAAGGCTTCCTCCACATATCCAAGGCATGTAGGCAGCGCCGCGTGACCTTTAGCATGCGAAGTGGGTTTCCCTTCAGGGAGAACCCCTTGGTCTCGAGCCACCACTGTAGGGGTCTCATGTACAGCAGGCCAATAGTATTCACGTTGGACGCAGCTGCCATCAGACCCAGCAATCTCTGTGACTTCTTGATAGTGAGTGACCGGCCTTCTCTCACTCTCGCGACTGCAGTGAGGATCGACTCGATCCGAGCAGGTGACATACGTGCCTGCATCGTGGTCGAATCCCACACCATACCCAGATAAGTGGTTCTCTGACCTGGAGAAAGCACACTTTTCTTGCTGTTAAGTCTTAACCCCAGCTCTTTCATGTGAGCGAGAACGACATCTCGGTGCAAAACCATCATCTGCTCAGATTGAGCTGATATCAACCAATCGTCAATGTGGTTGAGTCGTGAAAGTATGGGGTGAGAGTGCAAGGCCAGAGGAAGATCCGTATTGGTAGGCTTTTGCCCCATAAAGCAAACCTCAGGAACTTCCGATGAAGAAGGATGGAGATAAGTGCATCTTTTGATAGATCGTGACACGCCAGTCCTTGGACTTGGCCTGTGCAGGCGTGCTAAACTTCAGTCCCCTGACTGAGAGGTTCAAAAAGCACAGATCTAGAAAAGGACACAACACCTCATCCTTCCTTGGAACAGTGAAGTACCGGCTGTAGGACCGGACTCTGCAACCCAAGGAGGGACCACATCGATGGTCTCCGTCCTCAGAGAGAGTCTACTTCTGTTCCATTACCAGAGCCTGCTTGGGGCCCACCAGAACTGGATTCTGTGGCCTCTCACTACAGTGTGCAGGACCCACTGAGACAGCCAAACTAGCTGCTCTGGAAACCTCCCAGGAGGTCACGAGCCTCTCAGCACCGCTACGTTTCCGGGCGGTAAATGAGAGAAGCGCTCGCTGGAGACCGCTGCGCCCTGGAACACCGGCAGGGTTGGCAGATCGATCTCCTGAGGGCACTGAGGAGAGATGGGCACTGTGTAATGCGGTGTACACCACTCTTCCCCAGAGGGGCCTGCCCTCCGAGGTCCTGAGCCGCAGCATCAGGACTCTCGTAGCTGAAGTCTCCTAAAAACGACGTGCCTCAGACCCACGTCGTCTGCTAGGAAGACTAGACCAGAGCCTGCTCGGGGCAGGACCCCGTGGAGTACACTTGGCAGGGGCTCCCACACTGCCATGTGACCTCCTAAGGGAACCAGTCTCGCCAGTCTGTGTGCCTAGAGACACTAGCTCGGTGTCCTGAAGCGGCGGACCAGCAGGGGACGACCATACTAGCTGCTCTAGAGACCTCCGTAGAGGTAGCGAGCCTCTCAGCACCGCTACGTTTCCGGGCGGTAACTGAGAGAAGCACTCGCTGGAGACCGCTGCGCCCTGGAACACCGGCAGGGTTGGCAGATCGATCTCCTGAGGGCACTGAGGAGAGATGGGCACCGTGTAATGCGGTGTACACCACTCTTCCCCAGAGGGAGCTGGCCCTCAAAACGTCCTAGGCCTTACGCGTCAGGACGTTATGATGAAGGCTATCCAGCGAAAACAACGGTCCGTAGAACTGCTTTCCACTAGAAGCCTTTGGCCTGGGAGCGCCACTCTGACTCTAGCGTCTGCGGAGTACAAAAGTACCCCCGGCATGAGGGGCTGGAACATGGTTGGGACTGCTCCGCCCAGCAGCCCCTGACCGCCTCAACCTCCTCAGAGGGAGAGCGGTACACACGTGTTCTCACATAAGAAATTACATCCCTAGAGCCCCTGCACATCTAACTTCACATAGTCAGATAAATACATAAAGATGAAACAATCTAATACACGTGTTGCCTCGGCAGCGTGCATGTTCTATTTTTTTTTATTTTTATATATATATATATATATATATATATATATATATATATGCTACTCAGTCACACAGACAGCATCAATCTCCTCAGAGAAAGACAAAAGAGCATGCAGCAGCAGCAGCAAGCTGTCTCAGAGGGCAAAAAAACCGCAGCGCTGGTTTCCAAGCCTCGCTGGTTTCCAAGCCTCGAGAACGAGCTCTAGATCTAGTAAACACAGGTGGAGATAGGATGAGCCGTCTCCAACCCGTTCACCAGATCATGTGCGATTCCCGCCATCGCGGTCGCCGCCGTGCATCAGCCCCAGCGCGACCGCAACTGCAAGATCGCATGCACGGACACACTCCTCGGAGCATGCCCGGCGAGAGCGGAGCGCTTAACATCGAGAAAAGCACAATCAGCCCCCCAAGAGCCGACTGCGCGAGCTCCGCTCCTCATTAATGCTGCTTATTATAATATTAGGCATAATATGCGTGTGTAACTGGTGCTTTTGTGACTGGTGCTTGAACAACTGGCGAGCTCATCGAAGCCTTTCCATATCAATCTCCTCTGAGAAAGACAGGCAGTGCGTCGCGCCCTCTCATCAGGGAGAAAGTACCGCGAACGCGGGCTTCCGAACCCCCGAGAGCGGGCGCCGGATCTGGTGGCTAAGAAAGAAGATAGGGACTTGAAAAGACCCGTCTTACATTCCTTCCAGCAGATCCGAAAGCGAATCCCGCGAGCACAACCACCGCTCCGTTTTTCCCTGACAAAAGCGGGGCTGGCACCGCGAGAAATGCCAGTGAAAGCTCTCTCCTCAAAGAGAGCCTTCTGAGAGTGAAGCAAAGGCTCGCATCGCAGCCGTCAACTCCCTCGAGAGCTGACACTGCATGCTTCACTCTCAAGCAGACAACACACGAGCTGCGTGTGTCCCTACCTTTTTTTTTTTTTTTTGGCAGGGAAAACACACAGCCTGAACGCTGCCTGCTCTCGCCCAAAACTTCTCTTGATTGAAGCTTTGACAATGGAGTTTATCAGTGGACAAACGACACTAAATAAGACTCACAAACAGATAGTGACTGACACACACACACAGAGCGCTTGCTGAAGACACAAAGGTTGATTTCCGGCTTTGCCGCTTGTGCTTTATGCTTCCTGGTCTCTGACGTCACCTGCCTATGACGTCTCGCCCTTCCTTTGGACTGATTATACACATTATTCAGAGACGTCACGCTGGACGCGTTCCCCAAACGTTCTCGACGCAGCTCGAGTTCCTGAAGAGGAAACATAGTTTAATATGAAAACATGGTGGAGTATCCCTTTAAGACATATGAACGAACAAATACTTTAATTACACTTATTTAAATATACTTAATCTAATGTACTTTATACATACATTACTGTGCAAAGGTCTTAGTCACGCTAGTATTTTCACTTAAAAGAATGGTGTTGTGTAATTACATAAAAATAAATGAGAGCACACCGAGTAACGAACAGGTCTCTTTACTTTTTCATTTCCTTCTCCTCCTCTCCTTCTTTTACATTTCTCCTTTTCTATGTCTAGAACAATATCTTAGTTTAAGTTACATAGTCCTTCAACCATACTGGCTTCCTTCTACAACGTCCCTCCAACTGGTTGTTATCACTTTCAGGCGATGCAGCAGAAGTTGATTGTTCAGAGTGTTCAGGAACCTGAGCGAATTCTGAGTGCAGTGGTGCCAGATGAGATACGTCCCAAGTTCGTCCATCACTCAGTTCAAAACTATGTGTTCCCTTCCTTCTAACAATCTGCATAGGGTTGCTGAATTTTGATTTCCCTTTTCTGACATGCACAGGTTTTCTCACCCATACAAAGTCACCTTCCTTGAGCCCCGGAGTCTTTGCTTTGCGTTTTTTATCCAGGTGTGCTTTCATTTTTTCCTGGTGTCGCATCACCTTTGTTTTCAGCTTTTTTATAGCAGGATTCACATTGCACTTTGGAAGAATTGACAATTTTGTTCTCATTTTTCTTCCGAACATCAGCTCAAAAGGAGACATTCCTGTCGTGGCGTGAGGTGTAGCTCAGTAAGTCTGCAGAAAATCCGCAATGAACGATGTCCAAGGGGCTCTCTCCCTTTCTGCAGTCAGAATAGCCTCCTTCAGTACCTTATTCCAGCGCTCCACAGCTCCGTTTCCTTCCGGGTGATATATAGAAGTACGAATGTGCTTTACATCTCTTTCTTGTAGAAATAGTTTGAACTCTGTTGACACGAACTGAGGCCCATTGTCCGTAACAATCTCCAGAGGATTCCCTTTTTGGCCAAACACTGACCTCAGGAAACAATTAATGGTAGATCCAGTCACATGAGGTGCAAAAGCTACCTCTGGCCATTTTGAATGATAGTCAATCAATGTGATAGCGTATCTACAACCAACAGGACCAATGTCAAAAGGACCCACCACATCGATGCCCAGTTTCTGCCACAGAGCTACTGGATAGTCAACAGGGGTAAGTGGTGCATGTGTGGTTCTAGCAGTTTTATCATTGAGTTGGCAGGTGACGCAAGTTGCAATTGTGGACTGTACCTGCGAATCCATCTTAGGCCACCAGTATAGCTCCCTAAGCCGTTGCTTGGTTCTCACAATGCCTTGATGGCCATCATGAGCAAGGGTGACCAAACGGGAACGTAAACTAAGAGGCACAATCAGTCTGTGTGATCCTCTTAGCACTTACGAGTCCAAAATAGACAGTTCGTCTCAGATTGAAAAGTACCTGGACATGTCAGAATGCAGGTTTTTGGATGTAGCGGGCCAGCCACACTCAATGTATTGGCGAAGTTTGGCGAGCTAAGGACATGAGGAGCTTTCAGCAGCAAACTCAGCCACAGGAACAGCTGACAGAAGTGTAGTGATAGCAGCAACAGTTTCTGGTTCAGAATCAAAATCAGAATTACTTTCGTTTGCCAATGGAAGACGCAAAAGGCAATCCGCTACCTGGTTGTCAACTCCCCGTCTGTACTCCATAGTATAGTTGAAGCAGAGCAATCTAGCAGACCATCGTGCTACTCTCTGTCCAGCTCGTCCCATACCTTTAGTGGTCAAAAGGGTGGTTAAGGCTTGATGATCTGATCTTAATGTGAAGTGTTTGCCCCACAGGTATGTTCTCCAACGCTCAATGACCCAGACACAAGCAAGGGCTTCTTTTTCAACAACAGAATACTTCCTTTCTGCCGATGTCAAGGTTCTGGATGCGAAAGCCACGGTTCTTTCTGACTTATCTGGATGAAGCTGAGTCAGGATGCCACCTATGCCGTAGTCTGAGGCATCTGTTGTAACAATTGTAGGTAAAGCAGGATCAAATAAAGCCAATGCAGGGCTCTGTGCAATCAGTTCTTTTACTTCCTGGAAACTTTTGTGTGCTTCGTCAGTCCATGCGAAATTTGAATTTCCTCTAAGGACATCTCTCATAGGCTCAACAACAGCTGCATAGTTAGGAATGAATTTAGCATACCAAGCGGTGAGGCCTAGAAATGATCTTAGTGTAGGCACATCCGAAGGTGGTGGAGCATTACGTATTGCTTCCAAGTGGCTGTGATCTGTAATGTAAATTTCTTCTCATTCAGATGCAGACCTGCTTCTTGTAGTTTGTGCAGCACTATTTTTAGGTGAGCATCGTGGCTAGTAACAGAGTCACCAAACACAATTATGTCATCCAGATAACACTGGACGCCTGTAACGCCCCTGAGAATAGTACACATCTGTTTTTGGAACGCCGCCGGGGCTGATGCTAATCCGTAGCAAACTCGCTTGTAACGAAACAGACCCTCATGTGTTATAAAAGCAGTGAGCTCCCTACTGTCCTCATGTAGGGGCACTTGATGGTATGCATTTGCCAGGTCGATTGTAGAAAACATCACAGCACCTCTCAATTGTGAAAAGAGTTCTTCAATGTGTGGAATAGGGTAGCTGTCCACAACGATTGCTTTGTTGGGTTCCCTAAGATCCACACACATTCTGATGTCTCCAGATTTCTTTTGCGTAACTACGATGGGCGAAACCCACGGCGAAGCATCCACTCTTTCAATAATATCTGCTGCTAGTAGGCGGTTCAGCTCTGTAGACACAGCATCCCTTACAGAAAAAGGTAGTCTGCGTAGCTTCTGTTGCACAGGAATACATTTTTCATGCATTTTCACTTTGTGTACATAGTTCTTTGCACAGCCAAAGGATGGCGTATCAGTATGAAATACTTGTTGCACTGACTGTTTGAGGGTGAGTACTTTATTTCCTGTTATGCACAAGTTCAAGGAATGTATTAAGTCCATGCCCATAAGTGCATTTCCACTTTTCACAATATAGAATGTGGCAGGTACTGAATGCTCACCATGTCGGGCAGACGTCTTAATACATCCCAGCACTGGAATGTCATCTTTTGAATATGTGGCAAGACGCACATCTGACTGTTCCAAGGGCAGTTCAGAGAAGTATTGTTTATATACATGCTCTGGAAGCAAAGATACGGATGATCCAGTATCAACAATTAACTCTTGCGTTGTAGTGCCAGAAAATGTCCCCATTTCAATGTCACACACAATTTTGTTTGCAGCAGCAAATGTGTTAGTCATGTACAAAACAGTCAGTTCCGGGACTTCAATTTCTCTGATGTCCTGTCTTCGTCCAGAATGGCACACTTTTGCAAAATGTCCCGTTTTACCACATACTTTACATGTCTTATTTAAAGCAGGGCACTGCTTGGAATTCGCTAAATGGCAGCTGGAATCACAGCGATAACATTTGCGTGCAGAATGACTCTGGTTTTTACCTTGTGTGGTTCTATGCATGGTTGTTTCTTTTTTTCTGACATATAGCCGTTGAACTGGCAAATCGGCAGGTTTTGCAAATTCACTCGCATTAGCCATGGCATTTTCCACTTGAACGGCCACTTGTACTGCTCTGTCTAACGTCAAATCCGCTTCAAGTAGTAAACGTTCACGAATTCGACTGCTGCGCACTTTCTCCACAATTTGATCTCTTAGCATTTCATCTTCTTTGTCACCAAATGCACATAATGACACCATATCACGAAGCGCGGCCACATACTGAAGTGTATTTTCGTCATGTCTTTGCTCCCTTTGACGGAATTTATGTCGCTCAGCAATCACATTAACTTTCGGTACAAAATGCGTTCTGAGAGCCGTGAGAGCAGATGCATAGGTCGTACCGGTATTAGGAAGAGTGTAGAAAATTCTCTGTGCTTCTGTGCCCAGGCAGTGAAGTAGTATAGCACGCTTACGAGTATCAGGCCAGTCATCTCCCTCTGCATGAATCGCCAACAAGTAGTTCTCAAACATTTGCGTCCATATCCCAAACGAAACTGCAGGCTCACCAGGACATTGTAAGTATGTAGGAGGAAGATGAACTGCCATCCTCGTCACCAATTGTTGTGTAATTACATAAAAATAAATGAGAGCACACCGAGTAACGAACAGGTCTCTTTACTTTTTCATTTCCTTCTCCTCCTCTCCTTCTTTTACATTTCTCCTTTTCTATGTCTAGAACAATATCTCCCTCTAGTGGACATTTATCAACAAGCAATGTAATAAGAGAACACAAAAAATGGTGTTTGGCCAGTTATTTATATATTTTGCTGTAGTGTGAAAGTATAAAATATCAGTTTACATTTCCAAACATTCATTTTGTCGTTGTCAGACTGCTTGTGCATTCAAAATCGCTCTAGATTATTATTAAAATTAATGGCAAACTGATATTTCCTTCTGACACACTACAGCAAAATATATAATTAACTGGCTTAAACCCCTTTTTGGGGGTGAAGATACTAATGTGCCTAAGACTTTTGCATAGTACTGTACTTTACAAACGACATTGTTGCTACTTTATAAAGAATGACCATACAGTAATTCACAGAGACAGTGACAGACAGCACTTATTTTAACTAAACATCAGAGAGATTGACAGAGATACAGTAGAAACATTATGTGTGGTTTTGTATTAAATAATGATCCAGATTGTGAAATACATTTATTAGCCTTAGATTAAGGGAAGCACAATTTGAGAAATGAGAGCATCAAAGGGGCGTGTGAAAGCTATGGATTTATTTTAAATATTTAGAATGTTTTTTAATATTATCCATAGTTTTTTTGAGGTTCTTTTTTTTAAGTATTGGTTGAGGCACCGTTTAGGCGCTGGTACCATTTTAAAAGTATCGAAAAGCACTGGACCCTACTTAAAAGTCACTATTTCCCACTGGCTCATTTACCAAATGGGTGCTTTCTCTTCGTCCTCCACAAATTAAGCTACTGTAGGTAGTTCGGTAGCGAGACGTTTTAATAAATTATCGTTTGTGATTGACAACGCGATTGACAATGTTGTGATAAGTAGGCTATACCAACTTTGTAACTCCTTACCCCCCAAACACTGACCATAGCAGACATACAATACAGACCAAAAGTTTGGACACACCTTCTCATTCAAAGAGTTTTCTTTATTTTCATGACTATGAAAATTGTAGAGTCACTGAAGGCATCAAGGGCTATTTGACCAAGAAGGAGAGTGATGGGGTGCTGCGCCAGATGATCTGGCCTCCACAGTCACCGGACCTGAACCCAATCGGGATGGTTTAGGGGTTAGCTGGACCGCAGACAGAAGGCAAAAGGGCCAACAAGTGCTAAGCATCTCTCGGGGAACTCCTTCAAGACTGTTGGAAGACCATTTCAGGTGACTACCTCTTGAAGCTCATCAAGAGAATGTCAAGAGTGTGCAAAGCAGTAATCAAAGCAAAAGGTGGCTACTTTGAAGAACTTAGAATATGACATATTTTCAGTTGTTTCACACGTTTTTGTTATGTATATAATTCCATATATAATTCCACATGTGTTAATTCATAGTTTTGATGCCTTCAGTGTGAATCTACAATTTTCATAGTCATGAAAATAAAGAAAACTCTTTGAATGAGAAGGTGTGTCCAAACTTTTGGTCTGTACTCTATGTAGCGAATACAGGAAGCTATCAATCAAGAAGGTATCAGGATTATGAGTTATTTTTCATGTTTAGTTTTTGATTAAACACTTAGATTAATCATTCATTGTGACAGCACTATAATGTCTATTGTATATAGACAACCATACAAGAGTAATTGTTACTAACCCTGCACCAATGTTCTTGTCCATTGCCCTCGCAGATTCCTGCAGCTAAGCTTGAATGTACATTTACATTCCATTAAAGGTTATTGATGACATGCCTCTGAAGTTTGACTTTTTGCACCATTACAATACTTTTAGGCAACCAGTCATCATATCTAGTTCTTTAATGTATTTGCATTGTACTAAAGTGCGTTCATTTTCAATGGGCATATATGTGGCTGAAACATGTAGCCTAGTACATCCCAAATTTTTCAACATGAACATTTTAATATAACATTATAGTCATTATGGCCTATGGCCTTCAGAAAAATGTTTTTTTGAGGAGGTGGGGTAGTGCACAATAGGCCCCTATGGCGCGGCCTAAACTTTTGTTCTTAATGGCATTTTTTCCCCTTACATTACTTTTACTTTTATACTTTAAGTAGTTTTTAAACCAGTACTTTTACACTTTTACTTGAGTAAAAACCTTGAGTTTATACTTCAACTTCTACAAAAGTCTTTTTAAACCCTAGTATCTATACTTCTACTTAAGTAATGAATGCCAATACTTTTGACACCACTGTTCCTGACTGATCTTGTCATAAAGGTCGGCCCAGCCTTTTATATTTGTCCCGAAATAATTCAGTACAGCCTTGGAACTCACTGAGGGTTAAAAGTGTACATGTAGGAAGCAAATGCCAAGTACTGGCTGTCATATGACAGAGTGCCCTGCTATGCAGAAAGGACCCACGCCTGCAAGGCCGGGATGTCCAGACTATAGAATCTGGCAAATGTGGATGGTGAGGCCCAGCTGGCCACCGCACAAATTTCTGCAATGGACACACCACTAGACCAGGATGACCTTAGAGTCGTTGGACCTGAATTCGGGGCAGGTGGAGCTCACTAATAGCATCCCGGATCTCCCATATACTTTACTGAAGCTAATGCTAGTAGCAGAGAAGTCTAAAGCACCAGGGGATGAAGGTCAATGGACTGTAGTGGCTCAAATAGAGGGCTCGTTAGACCATCTCAACACCGTCTAAAGACCATCGCAACACCCCTTCAGAAAATGAACAACCAAATTGAGCGTGGAAGGGGAATGGCCCTTATCTAACAGCCCTTGCAGGAAGGACACCTTTCTTCTGCAGACCATTCACAATGGCACGCCCTGTTCCATCCACCAAGGATCTTTCCAAGGGGCCAGGCTTGTTACACAGGTCCTGTCTACCTTGACACGAAGGCATCTGAGGAAACCAGGCACAGGATGGAACTCGTGGTTTCAGCCAGTACTGAAGGGGCTGCATGTGGAGACACAGAGCATCCAGCATCCTCTGAAACACCTTAAGAGGGTGAGAGGCTCCAACTCTGAATGAGACTGCGAGCTGCTGAATGGCCAGCACACGTCTAAAACTGTTCACAGGAAAGATATCTGTTGGCTGGGGGACAGCGCACTCTTGGCAAAATTAACACTGAATCCCAGGCATTCTAAGTGGCTGAGGAGGAGGGATCTGTGAGATAGTAGCTCGAGCCAGTCATCAAGGTAATTCAGAATACGGATTCCCGTCTGTCTCAGTGGGTAAAGAGCCACATCCATGGAGGTCCACTGCATGAAAAGGTGCATTTCTGGACTGTTCACGTCAGTGCACAAACACGTAAATTGAAAGTTTCCGTTAGTTTCCATCTATGTGCTCTGGCGTTTCTGATTTCTGGACACTATCAGAAACGGACTGTTTTGTATGCGGCAGTTTTCCATTCCACTCACTAACACGATAAACTCCCAGACTCAGATGGAAAGGTTTACTCACTCACCGGTAAATCCACGTACATCCCTGTGCATGACAAAAGTCTCCGCAAAATCAAGGCAGTTAAATCTCCGTAAACGTACACTCTTGTCTCAGTAAAAATCTATAAATAACTGTACACTTAGTATGTTTTAAATGCTACGGGTTCTTCTTTACAAAAATGAAACATATGCGCTTATAAAAACTGTCAACAAAGTATCACGGTGTCTGGTCTGTGTTTCCCTGGGTGTCCACTAGTGGTCTCACTTCCCCATAGGCACCTCACCGCAAGCACTACATTTCCCACAAAGCCTTGTCCCTTCATCACGGTAATTGCACACCTGTTAATTGCACTCAGGTGTCTTCACTTTCATCATCATTATCCTGTCTATTTAAACCGGTCTGTTTTCTGTCTGTGTCATGGAGTCCTTATTTTCCGTCACCCAGTTTCCTCGTGTTCCCTTGTGGTTCTAGTTTCTTGTTTGTTTCATGTTCTGACTGCTTACCTGGATTTCGACCTTTGCTTACTGGTTTTGATTTTTGGATTACCCAATAAACACACACTGCTCTTGGATCTCTCGTCTCCTGCGTCCCGCTCGCAACAGAAGGACTCCATCCGATCAGATCCAGCGGTGTGGGATTTTGTCTCCGTTCCCCAGCCATCATGGAGGAGGGGAGGATAAGATTCAGTAAATTAACCACCCTCCGTCAAAGGGGGAAAGAGGTGGGTGGTATGGCACAAGAGTTCTGGACTTTGGGGGTAGGATTGGGGTATAATGATGAGGCCCTGAAGGACCTATTCAATGGCTGCCTGGATGACCCTTTGCCTGGGTGGGAGATGAAGGGGCTGGAGATCCTGGACTTTTGAGGGTTCACCAGTTACCTTCAACATCGTAGTCAATGGGATACACAGACCACATGCTTCTCTCCAGACACGATGGCTGCCAGCCCAGTGCCTCTGCGCAAGATGGCCGCCAGCCCAGCGCCATGGCGCAAGATGGCCGCCGGCCCAGTGCCACGGCGCAAGATGGCCGCCGGCCCATTGCCACAGCGCAAGGTGGCTGCCAGCCCAGCGCCACTGCACAAGATGGCTGCCGGTCCAGCGGCACTGCACAAGATGACAGCCACAGGTGACCCTCCAGAGTCGAGTCAGGTTCCCGTGGACCCTCCAGAGTCGAGTCAGGTTCCCGTTGACCCTCCAGAGTCAGGTCAGGTTCCCGTTGACCCTCCAGAGTCGGGTCAGGTCACCGTTAACACTCCAGAGTCGGGTCAAGTCACCATTACCACTCATAAGTTAAGCACTACCACAGTTAGACCTCAGTAGTCTAGTCAAGTCACCAGTATTCTTCATGGGCAAAGTCAAGTCACCAGTGTTCTTCATGGGCACAGTCAAGTCACCAGTGTTCTTCATGGGCAAAGTCAAGTCACCATTGATCTTCATGAGCAAATGCAAGTCACCAATGAACTTCATGGGCAAAGTCAAGTCACCAGTGTTCTTCATGGGCAGAGTCAAGTCACCGTTGATCTTTCTGAATCCAGTCAAAACACCACGGATCTACCAGAGTCTCTCCACGTCTCTGCTGAACTACCAGTCTCTCCACGTCTCTGCTGAACTACCAGAGCCTCCCCACGTCTCTGCTGAACTACCAGAGCCTCTCCACGTCTCTGCTGAACTACCAGAGTCCCTCCACGTCTCTGCTGAACTACCAGAGCCTCTGCGGAACTTCCAGAGCCTCGTCACGTCTCAGCCAAACTCTCTGAGCGCTCGACTTATCCTGTCGTGGCCACGGAGGCCACCATTAACCTGTTCATGTTCTCTGTTTCAGACTTGCCTAACCAGACTTGCTCTCCTATGTCATCGATCCCGCTGTGGTGGTCTTCGGCGCCGCCCTGGTGGGCTTCTGTCTCGACCGCACGGCTGTGGTGGGCTTGTTTCGACCGCACGGATGTGGTGGTCTTCTGCGCCGCCCTGGTGGGCTTCTGTCTCGACCGCACAGTTCCAGTTCCACCTGATCCACCCAGGATACTTGCAGGATACCCAGGATACATACTACTGTCAGCTTGGCCCTGTGCCCTGAACTTTCTGTTCCCTCCTGGTCTTGTGTTTTGTGTCTTGTTTATTTTTTTCTCCCTGTTTCCTTCTGTGGACCTGGCCCTCAGTCTCTCCCCCTTGTCCTCCGCCAGTCCTCCTCCCTTCTGGTTTCCTTGTTGTTGTTTCGTTTTTTTTTTTGGCACTTCCTGTCTCTGTTTCCCTCTGTGGACCTGGCCCTCCGTCCCTTCCCCTGATCCTCCACCGGTCCATCTCCCTCCTGGTCTCCTTGTTTTTGTTTTTTTGCACTTCCTGTCTCTGTTTCCCTCTATTACCTGGCCCTCTGTCCCTCCCCCTGGTCCTCGCCGGTCCACCTCCCTCCTGGTCTCCTTGTTTTTGTTTTTTGCACTTCCTGTCTCTGTTTCCCTCTGTTGCCTGGCCCTCCGTCCCTCCCCCTGGTCCTCCGTCAGTCCACCTCCCTCCTGGTCTCTGTGTTCCTTGGTTTGTTCTTGTGTTTGGGTGGAGCATCTGGTAGCTGCTCCGTAGAGGAGGGGGTAATGTCACGGTGTCTGGTCTGTGTTTCCCTGGGTGTCCACTAGGGGTCTCACTGCCCCATAGGCACCTAACCGCAGGCACTACATTTCCCACAAAGCCTTGTCCCTTCATCACGGTAACTGCACACCTGTTAATTGCACTCAGGTGTCTTCACTTTCATCATCATTATCCTGTCTATTTAAACCGGTCTGTTTTCTGTTTGTGTCAAGGAGTCCTTATTTTCCGTCACCCAGTTTCCTTGTGTTCCCTTGTGGTTCTAATTTCTTGTTTCTTGTTTTCTTGTTTGTTTCATGTTCTGAGTGCTTACCTGAATTTTGAACTTTGCTTACTGGATTTAGATTTTTGGATTATCCAATAAACACACACTGTTATTGGATCTCTCGTCTCCTGTGTCCCAATCATAACACAAAGCCACTAACACAAGTCATCAATAAAACTCAATTTTTATTTTTCAGCAAATGCAAGACTGCAAACATTTCAGGACTACAAATATTATTAAACTCAGCTGGACTGCAATATAATTTAGATAGATAAAAACTACTCTACTGGCATCATCAGGACCATGCCATGTTTCTTTTTTCTGCCTTTCAGAAGCTACAGATGATACTGTTATGTTCATATGTTTATATACCCCTAGCACAGAGATGATAAACTCGGTCCTGGAGGGCCACTGTCCTGCAGAGTTCTGCTCCTACCCTGATCAAACTCACCTGCTTGTAGCCTTCTAGTGATCCTGAAGACCTTGATTAGCTTCAGGTTTGTTAATTAGGGTTGGAGCGAAACTCTGCAGGACGGTATACCTCCAGGACTGAGTTTGCCCCTCTGTGCCCTAGCAGAATATACAGTCATTTTAACAAATTAAGACGGATCATAATGTACGCTATTTATATTTAGTACCTTCATGAATGAGCAATTTTACATAATAGATATTTACATTTACTGATTTTATAAAAATTAAAATGTAGAATTTATAAAAATGTTCAAAAGTATACATAACACTGGATGACCACCAGCTGTTTTTGTTTTGGGATAGATTTTCATGAGTCCAGAGCAGTTCAACTGCCTGCTGTTCTACAGAAAAATCCCCAAGTCCAGCAAATTCTTTGGTTTTCCATTATCTTCTCCATATTTGGCCCCTGTCCAATAATGACTAATAATTTTGAAATCTATCTTTTCACTCTGAGGAAAAATGAAGTGAACTATTGTAAAAGGTGAAAACATTATTCACCGATGCTCCAGAAGGAAACACAATGCATTAAGAGTTATGGGTGTACATTTTAAACAGAATGATAAATAAATATGTATTGTTTTGTTTAAAGATCATATCTCTTCATTTAGTACTGCCCTTCAGAAGCTACATACTTTTTTAATACTAATTTTCAGAAAATTGTTTTCCCAGATCATCCAATTCAAGGAGTTCACACCCTGTGTCTCTTAATAAATTGTATTGATTTCTTGAAAATCAATTGCGTTTACCTTTTGAAATAGTTGTGTATGAGTCCCTTAATTGTCCTCAGTGTAAAAAAAATAGGTCTGAAATCATACATCAACCCATTCCTGGAAAGGGAATATGCAAAAGATGCTGGAAAACCTGAGAAAGTGAAGAATCTGGAGGATCATTTAAACTGTTCAGGACAAAGGACTCATGGAACACTATTAATTTTTATTTAACCAGCTATAATTCTGACTAGCAGATTAAATGTAATTAAATGATATTTAATGTCAGTGAATATCAATACCCCTATCATCCTCTGCCATGTCCTTTCTATTTATCATGTGGAAACTGTCACCGGTGATTCAAAGGGTTCATAGTTTTACAGTCCTACAGATGAATGGTTGGGTCTGGGAACAGAGGATCCTGTAAAAATATAATAAAACACACTTTCTATAAATACATTGTACAGTTTACATTGTTTAAACACAAGTTAGAATGATGAAACATAACATGATAATGAAACTGTAATAAAAACAGGCAGTTATTTGGTTAGCTGAACTATACAGCAAGGTCACATATGTACTGTATATATAATAGACAGAATAAGCACATTTGGCCTGCTGTTGTCTGGGAATGGAGGTGAGAAAAGTGGCGATATATAGACTTCCTGATGCTAATTGGTTGGATTATCTGAAATGTTTTTTCCTAAACTTTAAAATAAACCATTAATTAAAATAAAAAAACACTAACAAAGCTAGTCAAAGTGATTTAGTAACTGAATAAAAGATAACTTTAGTAATAGAATGGTAATTAAAAAACTGTGTACAAGTTACCTGATGACTGTTCTTTAAGGACCAGCAGTTTTCCGGCAACATTAGCTATAAAAACATTAAATATATATACACATTAAAACATATATTAAATCACCTCAAAATAAAACAAAATAAATTGTAGATTTCTAAAAATTTTAACTAGAACACTGACAAACAAAACAAGTGAAATTTACGATGCACTTTAAATATTTTGATATATTAACAAATGAACATAAACCATTTCACACCAGTCAGCTGCAGTGTTTGGAGACTCTGAAATCAGATGAGCAGATTGTGTCAATGGGGAATGTTACCAACTAAAGCACGCTAGCTAAACTAACATTAATTAATAAACACGTATATTGTACTAAAAGCTAACTTTTAAAAATGTTAAGTAACGTAGCAGTTGCTAACTAATTTAATTCAATTCAATTCAAGTTTATTTGTATAGCGCTTTTTACAATACAAATCGTTACAAAGCAACTTTACAGAAAATTATGTTTCTACAATATTTAGTAATAGCTTATAAGTGGTGACTGTCAGTTTGTGCACGTATAATAGGATTTTTAGAAAAAGTAATACAAGACGTAGTCAGCCAGACGATGAACATTATTAATATTATTAATAATTAATAATTATTATATGATGCAGTCACACTTGGAGCAATATTTGTTAGTTCTGTTTGTTGATTCAGGGTTAGCTTCATCTGGGGTCCTCTGAGGGTCAACATCATCTCTTCTCAGGTGTTCTGGATCCAGACTGGAGCTTGTGTAAATCCCGTGGCAAAACATAGAAACAAATAGAGACATCATTAGCATAGCTGCTGATCCAACAAAGTAAAATTAATTAGTTTAAACCAAGCTAAAGAATAAGAATGTGCATTTGATCAGATGCAACTATACTCATAATTTAAGATACATTATTCAAATGCTTGGCGAAAGAGATGCGTTTTTAATCTAGATTTTAACAGAGAGAATGTGTCTGAACCCCGAACATTATCAGGAAGGCTATTCCAGAGTTTGGGAGCCAAATGTGAAAAAGCTCTACCTCCTTTAGTGGACTTTGCTATCCTAGGAACTACCAAAAGTCCAGCGTTTTGTGACCTGATGGAGCGTGATGGATTGTAACGTGGTAGAAGGCTAGTTAGGTACGCAGGAGCTAAATCATTTAGGGCCTTGTAGGTAAGTAATGATAATTTGTAACTTATACGGAACTTAATAGGTAGCCAGTGCAGAGACTGTAAAATTGGGGTAATATGATCATATTTTCTTGACCTGGTAAGGACTCTAGCTGCTGTATTTTGGACTACCTGTAGCTTGTTTATTGAAGCAGGAAAACCACCTAGAAGTGCATTACAATAGTCCAGTCTAGAGGTCATAAATGCATGAACTAGCTTTTCTGCATCAGAAACAGAACATGTTTCGTAGCTTGGCAATGTTTCTAAGATGGAAGAATGCAGTTTTTGTAACATGGGACATATGATTTTCAAAAGACAAGTTGCTGTCTAATATAACACCCAGGTTTTTGACTGTAGAGGAGGTAACAGTACATCCGTCTAATTGCAGATTGTAATCTACAAGATTCTGTGTAGAGTTTTTTGGTCCAATAATTAATATCTCTAAATTTAATTGGAGAAAATTATTTTTCATCCAATCTTTTACATTTTTAACACACTCTGTTAGCTTAGATGATTTAGAAGTTTCATCTGGTCTCGTTGAGATATATAGCTGAGTATCATCAGCATAACAGTGGAAGCGAATTTCGTATTTTCTAATAATATTACCAAGGGGCAACATGTATAGTCGTGGCCAAAAGTTTTGATAATTACATAAATATTGCAAATTGGAAAAGTTGGTGCTTAAGTTTTTATAATAGCAATTTGCATATACTCTAGAAATTTGCATTTACTCTAGTTACTCTAGATAACTTCATGTTATGAAGAGTGATCAGATGAATTGCATAGTCCTTCTTTGCCATGAAAATTAACTTAATCCCAAAAAACCTTTCCACTGCATTTCATTGCTGTCATTAAAGGACCTGCTGAGATCATTTCAGTAATCATCTTGTTAACTCAAGTGAGAATGTTGACGAGCACAAGGCTGGAGATCATTATGTCAGGCTGATTGGGTTAGAATTGCAGACTTGACATGTTAAAAGGAGGGTGATGCTTGAAATCATTGTTCTTCCATTGTTAACCATGGTGACCTGCAAAGAAACGCGTGCAGCCATCATTGCTTTGCATAAAAATGGCTTCACAGGCAAGGATATTGTGGCTACTAAGATTGCACCTAAATCAACAATTTATAGGATCATCAAGAACTTCAAGGAAAGAGGTTCAATTCTTGTAAAGAAGGCTTCAGGGCGTCCAAGAAAGTCCAGCAAGCGCCAGGACCATCTCCTAAAGAGGATTCAGCTGCGGGAACGGAGTGCCACCAGTGCAGAGCTTGCTCAGGAATGGCAGCAGGCAGTTGTGAGTGCATCTGCACGCACAGTGAGGCCAAGACTTTTGGAAGATGGCCTGGTGTCAAGAAGGGCAGCAAAGAAGCCACTTCTCTCCAAAAAAAAACATCAGGGAAAGATTGATCTTCTACAGAATGTATAGTGAATGGACTGCTGAGGACTGGGGCAAAGTCATATTCTCCGATGAAGCCCCTTTCCAGTCCGGAGAAGAAAAGGTGAGCACTACCATCATTCCTGTGTCATGCCAACAGTAAAGCATTCTGACACCATTCATGTTTGGGGTTGCTTCTCATCCAAGGAAGTAGGCTCACTCACAATTCTGCCCAAAAACACAGCCATGAATAAAGAATGGTACCAAAACACCCTCCAACAGCAACTTCTTCCAACAATCCAACAACAGTTTGGTGAAGAACAATGCATTTTCCAGCATGATGGAGCACCGTGCCATAAGGCAAAAGTGATAACTAAGTGGCTCGGGGACCAAAATGTTGAAATTTTGGGTCCATGGCCTGAAAACTCCCCAGATCTTAATCCCATTGAGAACTTGTGGTCAATCCTCAAGAGGCGGGTGGACAAACAAAAACCCACTAATTCTGACAAACTCCAAGAAGGGATTATGAAAGAATGGGTTGCTATCAGTCAGGATTTGGCCCAGAAGTTGATTGAGAGCATGCCCAGTCGAATTGCAGAGTGTCACGATCGGTGTTACAGGAAACACGGCGAGAGAACCAATAGCAGGTAAGTCATTTATTAAAGGGTAATCGACAGGGGTAAACAGTCCAGGCAGGGTCAAAACCAGAATATCCAAACATGAAAACAAGACTAGGAAACAAGGCAAGGGCAAGACTGAACCGACGGACATGAATAATCATAGGACATTAAACAAGGACTCCGTAACACAGACTCAGACAGACCGGGTATAAATACACAGAAGGATAATGAGGGAACAGGAGACAGGTGGGGAACAATCAATTACTCAACAGGAGGAAGGTGACCAAATAAGGGAACAGGAAGTGATAAGGTGACAGACACCGTGAGAAAGGAGGACACCTAGTGGAAACCCAGGGAACACAACCCAGACACTGTGACAGTACCCCCCCCCCTCTACGGAGCGGCTCCCAGACGCTCCACGACAGACACAAAACAGAGACCAGGAGGGAGGCGGACAGGTGGAGGCTCAGGGGGAGGGACGGAGGGCCAGACTAACAGAGAGAAACAGGGACAGGGGTGAACACAAAAACAAAAGGCAAAAAACAACATGAAGCCCCCCAGGGCGGAGCAGAAGACCACCACATCCTTGGGGTCGAGGCCAGAGTCCTCCAGGGCGGGGCAGAAGACCACCACAACCATGTAGTCAGGGCGAGAGCCCCCCAGGGCGGAGCAGAAGACCACCACGTCCTTGTGGTCGAAGCCAAAGTCCTCCAGAGCGGAGCGGAAGACCACCACAACCATGTGGTCAGGACGGAAACCCCCCAGGGCGGAGCAGAAGACCACCACAACAGTGTGGTCAGGGCGGAAGTCCCCCAGGGCGGAGCAGAAAACCACCACAGCCATGTGGTCAGGACGAGAGCCCCACAAGGCGGAGCAGACCTCTGTGCGGCCAGACCAACGGGACGACGAAACTCTGGTAATCCCCGGGTGTCCTTACTGGACTCCAGAAGATTGGTGCTGGCCTGACACTGCTCATGAAGATCATTGGTGACTTGTATTTGTACATGAAGATCATTGGTGACTTGTATTTGCTCATGAAGATCAATGGGGACTTGCCTTGGTTCATGAAGATCAGAGGTGACTTGCCTTTGTTCATGAAGATCACCGGTGACTTGACTCAATCCTTGAAAATCACCAGAGACTTGACTCAGTCCTTGAAAATCACCAGTGACTTGACTCAGTCCTTGAAAATCACCAGTGACTTGACTTGACTCTGAAAGGTCAACGTTGACCAGCCTAGTCTCTGGAAAGTCCATGGTACCTAGCCCTGGCTCTGGAAGGTCATCAGTGACTAGCCCTGACTCTGGAAGGTCAGCGGTGACTAGCCCTGGCTCTGGAAGGTCAGCAGTGACTAGCCCTGGCTCTGGAAGGTCAGTTCACTGGAACCTGACTCGACTCTGGAGAGTTCACTGGTGACAGACACCATGAGAAAGGAGGACACCTAGTGGAAACCCAGGGAACACAACCCAGACACTGTGACACAGAGGTCCTGAAAAAGAAGGGACAACACTGCAAATACTGACTCTTTGCATAAATGTCATGTAATTGTCGATAAAAGCCTTTGAAACGTATGAAGTGCTTGTAATGATATTTCAGTACATCACAGAAACAACTGAAACAAAGATCTAAAAGCAGTTTAGCAGCAAACTTTTTGAAAACTAATATTTATGTAATTCTCAAAACTTTTGGCCACGACTGTATATTGAAAATAGAAGGGGACCTAGGACGGATCCTTGTGGCACTCCATATTTTACTGATGATAAATGAGATGACTCCCCATTTAAGTAAACAAAATGGTAGCGATCGGACAGGTAGGATCTAAACCATCTTAGAGCTTGCCCTTGAATACCTGTATAGTTTTGTAATCGATTTATGAGTATGTCATGGTCTATGGTGTCGAACACAGCACTAAGATCAAGTAAGACTAGAAATGAGATACAGCCTTGATCTGACGCAAGAAGCAGGTCATTTGTAATTTTAACAAGTGCAGTTTCTGTGCTATGGTGGGGCCTGAAACCTGAAATTCTTCATACAGATAATTTTTGTGCAGGAAAGTGCTCAATTGAGCAGACACAACTTTTTCTAAAATTTTAGACATAAAAGGAAGATTTGAAATAGGCCTATAATTTGTCAGTTCACTAGGATCTAGTTTTGGTTTCTTAATAAGAGGCTTAATAACCGCCAGCATGAATGGTTTTGGGACGTGACCTAAAGATAACGACGAGTTAATGATATCGAGAAGCGGTTCTTCGGCTAAAGGTAACAACTCTTTCAGTAATTTAGTGGGTACAGGATCTAATAAACATGTTGTTGGTTTAGATACAGTGATAAGTTTATTTAGCTCTTCCTGTCCTATATTTGTAAAGCACTGCAGTTTATCTTTGGGTGCGATGGATGAAACTGAAGTGTTGAATCTACATTCGCTATTGTATTTCTAATGTTATCTATTTTATCAGTGAAGAAATTCATAAAGTCATTACTATTAAACGTTGGTGGAATATTTGAATCAGGTGGCGTCTGGTAATTTGTTAATTTAGCCACTGTGCTAAATAAAAACCTTGGATTGTTTTGGTTATTTTCTATGAGTTTGTGTATATGCTCTGCCCTAGCAGTTTTTAGAGCCTGTCTATAGCTGGACATACTGTTTTTCCATGCAATTCTAAAAACTTCCAAGTTTGTTTTTCTCAATTTGCGTTCAAGACTACGAGTTACTTTCTTGAGAGAGTGAGTATTACTGTTATACCATGGCACAGTACATTTTTCTATAACCTTTTTCAATTTGATGGGGGCAACAGCTTCTAATGTATTAGAGAAAATAGTACCCATGTTGTCAGTCATTTCTTCTAATTCATGTGTATTTTTGGGTACAAATAGCAGTTTAGATAGATCAGGCAGGTTATTTGCGAATCTGTCTTTGGTGACAGAAACAATAGTTCTGCCCAGACGGTAACTCTGAGACATATAGTTAATATCAGTGATACGCAGCATGCACGATACAAGGAAATGGTCTGTAACATCATCACTTTTGAGGTACGATATCTATAGCAGTAAGATCGATTCCATGCGATATAATTAAATCTAGTGTATGATTAAAACGATGAGTGGGCCCAGTGACATTTTGCTCGACTCCAAAATAGTTTTTTAGGTCAGTAAACGCAAGTCCTAATGCATCATTTGTATTATCAATGTGAATATTAAAATCTCCCATGATTAGCGCATTATCAACTGTAACCAGAAGGTCTGAGAGGAAATCTGCTAATTCTTTTAGGAATTCTGTATACGGCCCTGGTGGTCTATACACAGTAGCCAGAGCAAGAGATACATTAGATTTATTTTGCATGTCTGACAGTGTAACATTAAGCAGAATTATTTCAAATGAGTTAAACCTGTATCCTGTTTTCTGGGTAACGTTGAGAATATCACTATATATTGTTGCAACACCTCCGCCACGACCAGTCTGACGGGGCTCATGCTTATAACAGTAGTTTGGTGGAGTGGACTCATTTAGACCAAAATAATAATTTGGTTTTAGCCAGGTTTCAGTCAAGCAGAGTACATCAAAAGTATTATCTGTGAACATTTCATTTACAATAACTGCTTTGGGTGTGAGTGATCTAATATTTATGAGCCCTAAACTTAAAAAATTGTTTTTGTTCATTTACCTTACATGTTTCTGGTTTAATCACGATAAGATTTTTTCTAGATCCTATATTAAATTTAAATTTTGACCTCACTATTCGGGGGAACAGACACAGTCTTAATAGATTTTACAGTGCAAGTACTTTTATCTTTTAAGTGTGTGGAACAAAAGTCATCATAATAGTTATTTGAAAATTGTCTTACTAGTCACATGGAGTGAAGTGTCCTGGAGATGTTGTCAGAGTGCAGCTCCGCTCCGACTCTGCTGGGGTGAAGGCCATCAGCGCGAAACAGTCTTGGACGCTCCCAGATAAGATTCCAGTTATTAACATATAGCAGTTTCTGTTCTTTACACCATGACAGCAACCATTCATTTAAAGCAAGAAGTCTACTGAACCTTTCGTGTCCTCGTCGATACAGTCAAATCAGCTCTAAATGTGAGGCCTGGAATGTCATTGCATGATATATAACTGTTCATTACCTCTATTACCAAACTACAACAAACCCCGAGATACAGCACTACCGCAAATAGTGTGGATTTTATTTTATTAATCTCACAAAAATTTTGCTATTCTGTTCAAAAGACTCGTTTAGATTCATTCAGTTCGGATTAATTTAAACTAGCCTACATATATAAAATGACTGGACGATTAATTTTTAACTGATAAACACCCCCTCAAAAAACATGACAGTCTTGCTCCCTTAATTATGACTAACCATGGTACATAAAAAAAAAGATTATAGTACTCACCATGGTAACCATAAATTAACCATGGTACATTAACCATAGTTTTACGTGGTAGCCTATTTGTAGTAAAACTGCCGTTATCAGGGGCGTTGCACAAGATCTCGGGCCCTATGCATAGGCAGTCCTGATGGGCCCCCATGGCCCCACCCGTGAAAACATCCAGGTAAATAAAATATATTCCAGACTTTTCAAGGGCCCTCTCTTCCTTTGGGGCCCTGGTAATCAGTACTGGTTTTTCCCCCAGTCCGACGTCCCTGGCCATTATACTGTACAAATGGCAGTCAAACTGCCAAAAAACATAGTATACACTTTTACTATTATAAAACCATTGTTAAGTTTTTATCAGGGCTGCTGTACTGGAAATCTATTTGCATCTCAAGTGTATGGTTGTGTACAGGACTCAGCACACTTGCCTGGGAAATTTTCATACACAGGTCATACACCTTAAGTTTCACTGAAATTTCCCATGTCAGACTTATCCCGGAAATTCCTCTTTTCATGCAGTGTTCGTAAAAGTGCAAGGAGCTAGGGACAGTCCAAAGGGAAGGACCGTGTATTGATAAGCCACTCACTCGAAGGCAAATCTCAAGAATCGTCTGTGACGGGGGATATCTGGATGTGAAAGTAAGCATCTTTCAGGTCCAGCAAAAAGAACCAGTCCCCTGGGCATACTTGCGAAAGGATCTGTTTCAATATAATTATCCTAAACGCCCGTCTTATGAGGGCATGATTCAGGTGCCTGAGATCAAGGATGGGCCTTAGGCTGCCATTCCCAAGAGGAAATTTGCTCTCTTTTTGAAAATGTTTTTGTTTTATTTTCACGGCTATAACAGCGGTTGGTTGTGTGGACACGATTAGGATGGGCCCCATGTTCACCAACAGTATTTTTGGTCACAAAAATGCCATTGGCACCCAGAACTGAACGGGGTGCTTGGTAGGGTTGCCACCTTCAATACAGAAAAATAAGGGACGCCTGGGGGGGGACACCCCTCGGGGCCACGATGACCAAAGGTCCGATGACGTGCCAGTGGTGGTAAATAACAACTTAAAACATGTTTTCATAAAAATCTAAATTGCTAATGAACTTTAGTAATTGTATAAGGTGGCGTGAACACAGATTTTGGATAAAATATTTGTCATTGTTTGCAGACAGTAACACCATCCAAACAGTGAAACCACTCAAATAAATAAAATAAATAATCAATCTACAAACATTTCAAAATTAATGTAAAACACACAATGTTTTTATTATTATTATTGGTAAGATAATCTATTTTATATAGTCTATAGTTAATTCAACAGTAGCCTATTGAGGAATACAATCATTTAAATTAATTAAGTTGTTTATTTGCTTCACATAGGCACTGTATTTTTATTATTAAATATATCTCTCTTGTCTCTTATTAAAATAATGCTTATGTGTCTGACTGTACACCTTAACCGTAATAAACAAATCGCTAACACTTTAAAATAAGGTTCATTAGTTAGTTACATTAATTAACATTAACTAATAATGAACTGCACTTATACAGCAATTGTTTATCTTTGTTCATGTTAATTTCCACATTTAATAATACTTTATTAAAATCTTGTTAATATTAGTTAATGCACTGTGAACTAACATGAGAACATTTCTGTTAACTAACATTAACAAAGATTAATAAATATTGTAACAAATGTATTACTTACTCATTGTTAGTTCATGTTAGTTAATACACTAATGTTTAATAAATTAACCTTATTGTAAAGTGTATGAATGTTGTTCTCCCGAGGCATGCTATCGCACATCTGACAAGCCACAATTGGCTTGATATTCATTTCCGCTGACACTTTCCAGCCAAGAATTAGATACCTCCCACTTTCGTCTGTACTTTTGCATCTGCTTTCGCTTCAGTGCTGGACGCGGAGGAGTATCTGGAGCAGCCTCCGCCCTCCTCTGACTCTGATTGGCCGTGAACCTGAAACAAACCAATCAATCCAACGATGGCAGCGAGTATTACTCAATCAGGGGCTGAAGAGGACGAGTCTTCACAGAATGCTGGTGGGATGAATTGAAGACAACTCCGAAAATACGGGACAATTCCATATTTTAAGGGAAATGTATCGGAGTAAAAGTATACATTTTAATTAGAAAATGTAGTGGAGTAAAAGTTGGCTGAAATATAAAAACTCAAGTAAAGTACAGATACTGCCAAAAAATACTTAAGTACTTCAACAAAGTATTTTTACTTTGTTACATTATACCACGGGTTCCTAGTCTTTCCTCTGGAGCTTCCTCCCCGTGCTCTATTCCTTTGCCAACTTGGACTGTCTCAGTAGTCATCCCTCCTGTCTTTAGTCTACGATCCTGTTAATGGACCCAGCAGAATGAGCAACGCTGTGATCATCAAAGATTCCGTCGTCCGACATGTCCGTGCTACGTTAGCTGAAGGTAAAGTGCACACATTTACTGTTTCCCTGGTGCTCGTGTTCTCAATGTTTCTGCGCAGATACCCGCGATCCTGAAGGCCAACGAGCCCCAGAGCTCCATATGACTAGTAAGCCAATTTTCAAATAACTATTATGATGACTTTTGTTCTACCTGCTTAAATGATAAAAGTACTTGCGCTGTACAATCTATTAAGACTGTGTCTGTTCCCCGAATAGGAAGGTCAAAATATAAATTTAATGTAGGATCTAGAAAAATTCTTATCATGATTAAACCAGAAAAATGTAAAATAAATTAACAAAAAAACATTTTTAAAGTTTGGGCTCATAAACATTAGATCACTCACACCCAAAGCAGTTAATGTAAATTAAATGATCACAGATAATAGTTTTGATGTACTCTGCTGACTGAAACCTGGCTAAAACCAAATGATTATATTGGTATAAATGAGTCAACTCCAACAAACTACAGGTGCTGGTCATATAATTAGAATATCATCAAAAAGTTGATTTATTTCACTAATTCCATTCAAAAAGTGAAACTTGTATATTATATTCATTCATTACACACAGACTGATAAATTTGTTTATTTTAATTTTGATGATTATAACTGACAAGTAAGGAAAATCCCAAATTCAGTATCTCAGAAAATTTGAATATTACTTAAGACCAATACAAAAAGGATTTTTAGAAATCTTGGCCAACTGAAAAGTATGAACATGAAAAGTATGAGCATGTACAGCACTCAATACTTAGTTGGGGCTCCTTTTGCCTGAATTACTGCAGCAATGCGGCGTGGAATGGAGTCGATCAGTCTGTGGCACTGCTCAGGTGTTATGAGAGCCCAGGCTGCTCTGATTGTGGCCTTCAGCTCTTCTGCATTGTTGGGTCTGGCATATCGCATCTTCCTCTTCACAATACCCCATATATTTTCTATGGGGTTAAGGTCAGGCGAGTTTGCTGCCCAATTAAGAACAGGGATACCATGGCCCTTAAACCAGGTACTGGTAGCTTTGGCACTGTGTGCAGGTGCCAAGTCCTGCTGGAAAATGAAATCTGCATCTCCATTAAGTTGGTCAGCAGCAGGAAGCATGAAGTGCTCTAAAACTTCCTGGTATATGGCTGCGTTGACCTTGGACCTCAGAAAACACAGTGGACCAACACCAGCAGATGACATGGCACCCCAAACCATCACTGACTGTGGAAACTTTACACTGGACCTAAAGCAACATGGATTGTGTGCCTCTCCTCTTTTCCTCCAGACTCTGGGACCCTGATTTCCAAAGGAAAAGCAAAATCTACTTTCATCAGAGAACATAACTTTGGACCACTTGGCAGCAGTCCAGTCCTTTTTGTCTTTAGCCCAGGCAAGATGCTTCTGACGCTGTCTGTTGTTCAAGAGAGGCTTGACACAAGTAATGCGACAGCTGAAACCCATGTCTTGCATACATCTGTGCATAGTGGTTCTTGAAGCACTGACTCCAGTTGCAGTTCACTCTTTGTGAATCTCCCACACATTTTTGAATGGGTTTTGTTTCACAATCCTCTCCAGGGTGCGGTTATCTCTATTGCTTGTACACTTTTTTCAACCACACCTTTTCCTTCCCTAGGAAAAATAAAACAACTTTTTGATGATATTCTAATTATATGACCAGCGCCTGTACTGTGCCATGGTACAACTGTAATATCCATTCTCTCAAGAAAGAAACTCATAATCTTGAGTGCAAATGGAGAAAAACTAACTTGGAAGTTTTTTCAATTGGATGGAAAAACAATATGTCCAGCTATGGACAGGCTCTAAAGGCTGCCAGGGCCAAGCATATCCGCAAACTCATAGAAAATAACCAAAACAATCAAAGGTTTTTAGTTAGCACAGTGGTAGATTAACAAATAATCAGACACCACCCGACCTAAATAGTCCTTCAAAGTTTAATAGTAATGACTTTACATATTTATTCACTGATAAAATAGACAACATTATAAATACATTAAAAAAATGTAGATTCTAATATACAGCATCTAATACTTTAGCCATATTCATCGCACCCAAATAAAAACTGCAGTGCTTTACAAATATAGGACAGGAAGAGCTAAATAAACGTATCACTGCATCTAAGCCAACAACATGTTTATTAGATCGTGTATCCACTAAAATACTGTAAGAGTTGTTACTTGTAGCAGAAGAACCGCTTCTCGATGTCACTGGTGATAAAAACGCTCAGCAAGTGGAACCCTCTTGACGAGTCCCGAGTTTCCAGAGGGAACGATTTGTGTGCGACACATCCCACTCCGGTTCCGGGTGTGGCAGAAACATTGTCAGGCCTGATTAGCGCTAATCCACTGCAGGTGCGAGAGGGAGAGGAGCGGTGTTCTCATAGGCTTCCTGCTTTGCAAGAGAAAGATAAAAGGGCTATTCAGAGAATTTTCGGAGTGTGCTGAAGAGGAATTGAGGATTGAATATCCCCCATGGGAGTGTAACGAATGGATTGAGGCCTCTGATCAGCCCTATTGTGTGAGTGAATTGCAGTGCTTTTGCCTTATTGTTATACATTGATTGATTACTGTGGATTCGAACACAAGTGTGGTGTGCTTTTGCTGAGAAGCAGTCACAACCCTTGCCTATAAGTTTGTGAAAAGTTATGATACCTACTCACCGTCGGAATTCCAGAGTGATACACCTGAGTTGGTGAGGTATCTTCTTGCGTCATCCTCTCTTGGGCTGTTTGAGCTCTGAGTACTATACTGCCTCGCTCAAATCTCCTCTTAAACCACTCTCTCTGTTTGTGAGCTCTAGGAAGGAACATATTGCTGTGGGAAAATCCTTGCCTTCGTACTCACCGTTTGAGTCCTGGAAGTATGCAGCATCGCTGGTGAAGTAAGCTTTTAAACCACTGTCTCATTTATGTGCACTGACACAAGTATCCTGTACTGAGAAGACTTCTTACCTCCCTATTGAACGTCTGAGCCTGGAAGCATGCAGCATCGCTGGTTAAGTAAGCTTTTAAATCACTCTTTCTCTGATGTGCCCTGACGAAAGTATTCTGTACAGAGAAGACTTCTTATCTCCTTACTGACCTTCTGAGTCTGGAAGCATGCAGCATCGCTGGTGAAGTAAGCTTTTAAATCACTCTTTCTCTAATGTGCCCCGACGAAAGTATTCTGTACTGCGAAGAACTCTTATCTGTCTACTCATCGTCTGAGTCCTAAAGAATGCAGTATTGCTGGTGAAGTAAGCTTTTAAAACATTCTTTCTCTAATGTGCCCCCCGACGAAAGTATTCTGTACTGAGAAGACTTCTTACCTCCCTACTGACCGTCTGAGTCCTGAAGAATGCAGTAGTGTTGAAGTAAGCTTTTAAGCCACTGTCTCACTCACGTGCACTGACACAAGTATCCCGTACTGAGAAGATTTCTCACCCCCCTATTTACCGTCTGAGTCTGGAAATATGCAGTATCATTGAGGAAGTAAGCTTTTAAGTTACTCTTTCTCTAATGTGCCCCGACGAAAGTATTCTGTACTGAGGAGAGTCCTTACCTTTCTACTCACCGCCTGAGTCTTGGAAGTATGCAGCATTGCTGGTGAAGTAAGCTTTTAAACCACTGTCTCACTACTGTGTATCGACGCAAGTATCCTTGACTGAGAAGCATCCTTACCTGTATACTCACTGCCCGAGTCCTGAAGTGGGCCGTCCCATTGGTGAAGTCGCCGTCAGGGCGAAACTGAGACGTACGATCAGTACCTACTCGTAGCTGAAGAAGACCTAGAGGACACTGAAGTCTATCACGCTTGTGCTCATTGATATATTGTGTTCAATAAAGATTGTTATCCCTTTGAAATTACCTCTTGTCTGCATTGTCCATCTGTTGCAGACCTGTGGTGTCGGCTCCTCACGGTGGTTTCTAAGTCAGGGGTGGTTGGTCATCCGAGTCCGCCCCGGTGACATAAAGTGGCGTAGTCGGCATGGTTGCCACCGTGAGTTGTAGCGGCCACAGGTACGCGATGGTGGACGAAGAGGCACCAGCGGCTCGTCCGCAAGTCATGCTGATCTTTATGGGAGCTCCCTGGGCACAGCGCTATGGAGGGCCAGGATCGGAGTTAGACTTGCGCGATTGGAAGGCGCAGACGGAATATCTGGCCAGGTTACAGGGACTGAGTGCATCACAGAAAGTACAACCCGAATTCCGGAAAAGTTGGGACGTTTTTTAAATTTTAATAAAATGAAAACTAAAGGAATTTCAAATCACATGAGCCAATATTTTATTCACAATAGAACATAGATAACGTAGCAAATGTTTAAACTGAGAAATTTTACACTTTTATCCACTTAATTAGCTCATTTAAAATTTAATGCCTGCTACAGGTCTCAAAAAAGTTGGCACGGGGGCAACAAATGGCTAAAAAAGCAAGCAGTTTTGAAAAGATTCAGCTGGGAGAACATCTAGTGATTAATTAAGTTAATTGATATCAGGTCTGTAACATGATTAGCTATAAAAGCTTTGTCTTAGAGAAGCAGAGTCTCTCAGAAGTAAAGATGGGCAGAGGCTCTCCAATCTGTGAAAGACTTTGAAATTGTGGAAAACTTTAAAAACAATGTTCCTCAACGTCAAATTGCAAAGGCTTTGCAAATCTCATCATCTACAGTGCATAACATCATCAAAAGATTCAGAGAAACTGGAGAAATCTCTGTGCGTAAGGGACAAGGCCGGAGACCTTTATTGGATGCCCGTGGTCTTCGGGCTCTCAGACGACACTGCATCACTCATCGGCATGATTGTGTCAATGAAATTACTAAATGGGCCCAGGAATACTTTCAGAAACCACTGTCGGTAAACACAATCCGCCGTGCCATCAGCAGATGCCAACTAAAGCTCTATCATGCAAAAAGGAAGCCATATGTGAACATGGTCCAGAAGCGCCGTCGTGTCCTGTGGGCCAAGGCTCATTTAAAATGGACTATTTCAAAGTGGAATAGTGTTTTATGGTCAGACGAGTCCAAATTTGACATTCTTGTTGGAAATCACGGACGCCGTGTCCTCCGGGCTAAAGAGGAGGGAGACCTTCCAACATGTTATCAGCGTTCAGTTCAAAAGCCAGCATCTCTGCTGGTATGGGGGTGCATAAGTGCATACGGTATGGGCAGCTTGCATATTTTGGAAGGCTCTGTGAATGCTGAAAGGTATATAAAGGTTTTAGAGCAACATATGCTTCCCTCCAAACAACGTCTATTTCAGGGAAGGCCTTGTTTATTTCAGCAGGACAATGCAAAACCACATACTGCAGCTATAACAACAGCATGGCTTCGTCGTAGAAGAGACCGGGTGCTAACCTGGCCTGCCTGTAGTCCAGATCTTTCACCTATAGAGAACATTTGGCGCATCATTAAACGAAAAATACGTCAAAGACGACCACGAACTCTTTAGCAGCTGGAAATCTATATAAGGCAAGAATGGGACCGAATTCCAACAGCAAAACTCCAGCAACTCATAGCCTCAATGCCCAGACGTCTTCAAACTGTTTTGAAAAGAAAAGGAGATGCTACACCATGGTAAACATGCCCCGTCCCAACTATTTTGAGACCTGTAGCAGAAATCAAAATTGAAATGAGCTCATTTTGTGCATAAAATTGTAAACTTTCTCAGTTTAAACATTTGCTATGTTATTTATGTTCTATTGTGAATAAAATATTGGCTCGTGTGATTTGAAAGTCTTTTAGTTTTCATTTTATTCAAATTTAAAAAACGTCCCAACTTTTCCGGAATTCGGGTTGTACAGTTTGTGTTGGGATCTTTGGAAGGAGAAGCCAAAAGAGAAGTTCTTGCTGTATCAGAAGCCACACAGGCTACCGCGAAAACTATCTTTGATTTCTTGTCAGGATTATATGGAGACTCTACCCCGGTGGCCACTCTTCGTGCCCAATTCTTTAACTGTCAACAGGGGCCTAAGCAGACTCTTCGGGCATACTCCCTGAAATTGCGGGAATAGTTTGGCCGGCTGAAGGGACGACAGGATCATAGACTAGGTGAAGGAGATGTCTTGTTACGAGACCAATTTGTCTTGGGGCTGCGCGAGGGGCCGGTATGTCAGGCCATACGACTCCAGCTTCGACAAGACCCCACTATGACCTTTGAGGCTCTGCGACAAGAGGCCTTGGCATTGGAATTCGATCAGGGAGAGATGACTTGTACACTGGTTTGTGTGGCAGCAAGTAGTGCCAGTGGACCCGCGCCTGTTGAGCCGAGTGACTGGAAACAGAAACTGAGAACTGAACTATTAGAGGATGTCAAGGGACAGATGGCGGAACTATCTCGGAACCTGTTGGGTGAACTCCGTCGGGGTCGAGTCGAGGGCGGATCGCTGGTGAGAGAGAGGTCGTATTCGAATGAGGGGCAAGGTCCCATGCACCGCTCCCTACGACCTGTGGGCCCCCAGTTCCAGCAATGGAAGCTTCCAGGCTGACTTTACGGGGGGCAAATGGTCTGGACATCCCCTACACTGGATACATCGTGGTAGACTTTCTGGTCCGAGGGGTTCCCGTTCAACAGAAAGGGGTTGTTATCGTTCGAGATCATTGCTTGGGCATTCATCAAGCACTCAAGGGATCAAGGGATGAATGTTATACTGGATTGCTGGGAGAAATTGTTCCAGGGCCGGCTGGTTCGGACATCTCTGTCATCGGCGAGGCAGGACTGGGAGCGAATTCTGGCCGATTGCCGAAGAGTGCATGTAGCTAGTCAAGTGGAGGAGAGAGAGCACATCGGTCGAGTTGCCTGTCGGTACGCTTTGTTCCAGCTCAGAGCGAGACCGTTCTTTGGGTCCGAGTGCCTGCAGGACCCCGTGGGTCGGGTACCTGTGCTCTGGTGGAGCCTCATGAGGACTGTCAGCCCATCGAAGTGGCTCACGGGCTGGGGGTCATCCATCGAGGGCGAGTCTCAGTAAAGGTGCGGAACGTCCATCCTTACCCCGTGCTCCTTCGCCGACACCAACGTCTGGTCCGAGTTTCCTCGGTATGTCCTGTCCAGGTTTACGAGCATCAGGATGTCTGCTTCAGGCAGGTGAGCTCTGCGGTGGTGGAAGTCTCCGTCCGCCCAGTTGAGGCAGAACCGGGCCCTGTGGGAGGAGGGGTGCCGACCCATTTAATGGGAGAGACCCTGAAGGGTGAGAATCTGGAGGAGGAACAAGTGTTACAGCTCCAGGAGCTCTTGAGAAAATGGCAACATGTGTTCTCGACCCACGAAGAAAACTATGAATGCACAGGGGTAGTGAAGCATCAAATACCCACCGGTGAGGCAACGCCTAGCCGAGAGCGGTACCGTCCAGTGCCACCCACTCTCTATGCCAAGGTCCGCGGCCTGTTGAAAGGGATGATGGAAGGAGGAATCGTTTGAGAGAGCAGTAGTCCGTGGGCAGCGCCAATCGTTCTGGTTCAGAAGAAAACGGGAGCTTGGAGATTCTGTGTTGACTACCGCAAACTTAACAGCGTAACGAAGAAAGATGCATTCCCGCTGCCACGGATTGAAGACTCACTCACCAGTCTCACCCAAGCGGCGTGGTACTCCATATTGGACCTGGCGAGTGGATATTGGCAGGTACAGGTAGACGACCGAGATAGAGAGAAAACAGCTTTCACCACCCCGTTTGGGTTATTTGAATGGGACCGGATGCCGTTCGGCTTGTGCAATGCTCCTGCGACCTTTCAGCACTTGACGCAGCGCTGTTTAGGAGGACAACTGGTCGACTCGACGCTGGTCTACCTAGACGATGTGATCGTCTTCTCCCCTGATTTCTGCACTCACCTGCACCATCTAGAAGAAGTGTTCAGGGACATGGAGAAATATGGGCTGAAGCTTAGGCCAGACAAATGCAGGTTGTTTTGGAAGGAGGTACAGTTTTTGGGGCATCGTGTCAGTGCTGCAGGGATATCCCCCGACCTGGAGAAGGTGGCGGCGGTCCAAGGGTGGGAGCCGCCCCGGACAGTGAGACAGGTGTGGTCGTTCCTGGGTTTCGTGGGATATTATCGACGATTTATAAAAGGATTCTCGGGGCTTGCCAAGCCATTGAACCAACTTCTTGCTGGTTTCGGACGTGGCCGTGGAAAAGGCTCCCCGTCAGTGTACTGGGACTCCACCTGTGAGACCGCTTTCCAGAATCTCATACAGGAACTTCTGAGGGCCCCTATCTTGGCCTACGCAGACTTCACCCAGCTGTTCCTTCTGTACACTGACGCCAGCAATGCAGGTTTGGGAGCCGTGTTGGCCAAAGAGCAACAAGGAGTGGAGAGAGTGATTGCATACGCAAGTCGAAGTTTACATCCTGCAGAGCAGAACGTGGCGAATTACAGTTCCTTCAAAATCGAATTACTGGCAATGAAGTGGGCCATGGTTGGGTGGCACAACTAGCAAATTATGACTACCAGCTTAAGTACCGACCCGGCCGAGAACATGTAAATGCAGACGCCCTGTCCAGACTCCCAGCCACCCGGAGGGACGACCAAACACCCCTTTGTACTCCTGGCCCCAAAAACGAGTTGCTGGTGACAACGGTGGAAGCTCCCAGGAGCCTGCGGGACGTTCCGTCCAGTTGGGGGTGGGACCCCGGGCGGTGGAGAAGGCTGCAGCAGGGAGCTGCAGATCTGTGTCAGGTTGCATCGTACCTTAGACAGGGATACATGCCGAGGGCAGAGGAAAGGTGGGCTCAGATGGCAGGAGTACAACAGCTCCTAAGGCAGTGGAAGAGGCTGCGATTTAGAGAAGGGGTAATCTGCCGTTCGATGCGAGACCCCAGAACACAGGAGACAGTACAGCAGGTGGTGGTAACGGAGGGCCAAGTCTCGGAGCTATTGACCGCATACCACACCCATACTGGCCATCAGGGCCAAGAGAAGACGTTATCACTGCTGAGGAGGTATTTCTACTGGCCTAGGATGGAAAAGGAAGTTGAGGAGTTAGTTCAGAGTTGCCCACGGTGTATGTTATTCAAACACAGGAAGGAAGCCCGAGCCCCACTGGTCCCCCTGCGGCCTAAAGCACCTCTGCACATCCTAGGAATCGATTTCCTGACTCTAGGTCGGCCGACGGATCGATTTAAAAAATATCCAGGTGATGACTGATTTATTCACTACATACGCCTGGGCCATCCCCACTGTAGATCAGACGGCAGTTACCACAGCCAGTGCCCTTTGGAGGGCAGTGATACAACCTTTTGGCTGACCGGAGACCCTACACTCAGACCAAGGTTCAAATTTTGAGTCCCTAGTCATCCAAGAGCTGAGCCACCTTTATGGGTGCTGGAAGACCCACACGACTTCATATCATCCTCAGGGTAACGGGGGGTGTGAAAGGTTCAACCAGACCCTGCTGGGGTTATTGGGGACCCTAGAGCATGAACAACAGGGCCAATGGGCCGAGAGTTTCCCCTCGCTGTTGCAAGCCTATAATAATAGTGTGCACAGTAGCACCGGGTATGCTCCTTCCTACCTTATGTTTGGACGCCATCTCCGCTTACCTGTGGACCTGCTCCTGGGGACCAAGGCTGCAGAAAGAGGGTATAGTACCACTGACTGGGTGAATCGGCACCACCATCAACTGCTCGATGCCTACCGACGAGTTTCAGATCATCTGAGTGCAGCAGCAGCCAAGAATAAGCGGCTATACGACCGGACTGCCCGAGAGGCCCCTTTGTTACCTGGGGAGCGAGTGCTGGTAAGGGACAACCGGCACCCAGGGAAGGGGAAGCTCAGCGATCGCTGGGAGTCGACACCATATGTGGTGGAACGGCGACAAGGGCCTGATGCTCCAGTTTACTCGGTACGGCCCGAGGGGAAACAGGACCGATACAGGTGCTCCATCGAAACTTGTTCCGTCCATGTCCAAACTATCCGCAGCTAGCGGCCGAGGCCCCAAGTGCGCCACCCATCCCAGAGGTACCCATGGTAGGGTGGGCTGTGGTCCCGAGGGACCCTGAAGTTGAAGCAAGAGCGGCTCCGCCTTCGCCACCCCGACGATCCCAGCGGGACACCCGGGGACAGCCACCTGAGAGGTATGGCGAATGGAATTGAGGAATACCGGTTCTAGGGACTAGAACCAATTGGCAGGGGGGGATGTCACGGGTGACAAAAATGCTCAGCAAGCGGAACCCTCTTGACGAGTCCCGAGTTTCCCGAGGGAACGATTTGTGTGCGACACATCCCACTCCGGTTCCGGGTGTGGCAGAAACATTGTCCGGCCTGATTAGCGCTAATGCACTGCAGGTGCGAGAGGGAGAGGGAAGGTGTTCTCATAGGCTTCCTGCTTTACAAGCGAAAGATAAAAGGGCTATTCAGAGAAGTTTTGGGGCAGCTGGTTTATCTCGGAGCAGTTTTGGGCACAAGCTTACTCAGGGAAGTTGTCTGGGTGTGAAGGTTTCCTGTTGAAGTCTCCGGGGAAAAGGTTCCCTATTGAAGTCTGCTGGAACAGAGTTCGTCTGTGGGAATCTGCTAGACTGATTTGTCGATTGGATCAGCGCTGTGAAGGGAGAGAGAAAGATAAGTGAATTGATTTCATCTTACAAATATTCTAAAAGCTTGAAGAGGATACAGTGAATGTAAATTTGATTGTTGCAGAAGCTATGTGTTTCTGAGTCTGGAAGCATGCAGCATCGCTGGTGAAGTAAGCTTTTAAATCACTATTTCTTTAATGTGCCCCGACGAAAGTATTCTGTACTGAGAAGACTTCTTACCTCCCTACTGACTGTCTGAGTCTGGAAGCATGCAGCATCGCTGGTGAAGTAAGCTTTTAAAACATTCTTTCTCTAATGTGCCCCGACGAAAGTATTCTGTACTGCGAAGAACTTTTACCTGTCTACTCACCGTCTGAGTCCTGAAGAATGCAGTATTGCTGGTGAAGTAAGCTTTTAAATCACTCTTTCTTTAATGTGCCCCGACGAAAGTATTCTGTACTGAGAAGACTTCTTACCTCCCTACTGACCGTCTGAGTCCTAAAGAAGGTAGTATTGCTGGTGAAGTAAGCTTTTAAGCCACTGTCTCACTCACGTGCACTGACACAAGTATCCCGTACTGAGAAGACTTCTTACCCCCCTATTTACCGTCTGAGTCTGGAAATATGCAGTATCGTTGAGGAAGTAAGCTTTTAACTTACTCTTTCTCTAATGTGCCCCGACGAAAGTATTCTGTACTGAGGAGAGTCCTTACCTTTCTACTCACCGCCTGAGTCTTGGAAGTATGCAGCATTGCTGGTGAAGTAAGTTTTTAAACCACTGTCTCACTACTGTGTATCGACGCAAGTATCCTTGACTGAGAAGCATCCTTACCTGTATACTCACTGCAGTATACCTGTATACTCACTCACTGAGTCTTGAAGTGGGCCGTCCCATTGGTGAAGTCGCCGTCAGGGTGAAACTGAGACGTACGATCAGTACCTACTCGTAGGTGAAGAAGACCTAGAGGACACTGAAGTCTATCACGCTTGTGCTCATTGATATATTTTGTTCAATAAAGATTGTTATCCCTTTGAAATTACCTCTTGTCTGCGTTGTCCATCTGTTGCAGACCTGTGGTGTCGGCTCCTCACAGTGGTGTCTAAGTCAGGGGTGGTTGGTCATCCGAGTCTGCCCCGGTGACATCAATATTATTAACTCATCATTATCTTTAGGTCATATCCCAAAACCATTCAAGCTGGCAGTTATTAAGCCTTATTAAGCCTCATTAAGAAACCACAACTAGACCCTAGTTGACTGGCAAGCTACGGACCCATTTTGTCTAAAATTTTAGAAAAAGTTGTGTCTGCTCAATTGTGCTCCTTCCTGCAAAAAATTATCTCTCAAGGATTTCAGTCATGTTTCTGACCCCACCATAACACAGAAACTGCACTTGTTAAAATTACAGATGACTTGCTTCCTGCTTCTTGGTCCAAAAAAACAGTACACAGAATCTCTTAGATTACAATTTGCAACTAGATGGATGTACTGTTACTTCCTCAACAATCAAAAATCTGGGTGTTATATTAGACAGCAACTTGTCTTTTAAAAATCATATTTCCAATATTACAGAAACAGCATTTTTCCATTCTAGAAACATTGCCAAACTCCAAAAAAAAAAAAAAAAGATTTTAAAAAAAAATCTGGAAAAGCTTGGCTAGTTCATGCATTCATGACCTCTAGACTGGACTATTGTAATGCACTGCTAGGTGTTTGTCCTGCATTCTCAATAAACAAGCTACAGGTAGTTCAAATTGCAGCGGGTCCAGTTCAAGAAAATATGATTATATATTACCCCAGTTTTACAGTCTCTGCACTGGCTACCTATTAAATTCTGTATCAGGTACAAAATATTACTTACTTATAAGGCCCTTAATGGGTTAGTTCCTGTCTACCTAACTAGTCTTCTACCACACTACAATCCATCACGCTCCGTAAATTCTCAAAACTCTGGACTTTTGGTAGTAACTATTAAAGCAAAATCCACTAAAGAAGGTAGAGCTTTTTCGCATTTGGCTCCCAAACTCGGGAATAGCTTTCCTGATAACGTTTGGGTTTCAGGCACACTCTCTGTGTTTAAATCTAAATTAAAAATACATGTCTTTGGCCATGCAAAGAGATATAATCTGATGTGCTTGGGCAATTATATTATATTATACTTATAATATTATACTACCAAATTTGCAGACGATACTGCATTGGTTAGTCTCCTTAAAGTGGATGAGGACAGTCATGGACCCTTTTTAACATGATGTATCAAATCTCAAGCCAAATCTTTCAAAAACTAAGGAAATGTGTATTGATTTTAGGAAAGAGTCTGTTCATAAATTTCTCTAGACACCCAGATTACAGATTAGCATATAATTTAACATCTGTCCCCATCAAAGTGGCCAGTAACTAGAATATGTTTTTTTTTTAACAAAAGAGAAATAACAGCTAATAGATGGGTGAAATGAGCCTCAAGTAACTGAAAAATATGTCATATCTAACATGAGAGTTCCTAAATCTGACCAAAAAGTAGTATACAATTCGATTGGACTACCATCTATGTCTGGGGATTTCACCTTGTTCATAGATCGGATTGCTGACTCCAACTCCTGAAGAGTGATCAGTACAGCCAGGTAATCCGAATCCGAATCTGACACTCTAGGTAAATCAAGGTTGGACAGAAAAGATGCGAAGGAGTCAGGGTTATCATCAGTAGAAGAAGTATAACGGTTAGAATAAAAAGTGTGGAAGGCGATATTAATGTCTTTTGGGTCTGTCATAATGAGCCCAGTTAGGGATTTCACTGCTAAAATATTAGCAAACTTTTAACTGTTGTGTAATCTTAGAACTAAAAGGTGACTTGGTCTACTTCCTTGAAAAATAGTAATTCTGCCTGGACCTTTGAATCAGGAATTCTGCCCTGGATCTAAGTAATGTTTGGACCTAACTGCCTAAGAAACAACGTTGATTATCTCTAGTCAGATTCTGGAGCTGTGATTCCAGTTCAACTATCGTTTTTTTTTCTGAAGGAAAGAGGCATATGAAATTTAGTTATTCTTTATAAATCCCTTAACTGCATTCCAAAGTGTTTGCGGATCATTCACTGAACGTTGGTTAATTTCAATGAACTCTGACTGAGTTCAATGAACTGAATTGACTGCAAAAGTTTTCATCCTGTAACAATTTAGGGTTAAATCGCCTAGTGGCACGAAATTGCTGAGGGGTCAAAGATCATCTGCACAAATTTCCATCATGATCTGACAAAGATAAGGAGCAGATATCGGCATCATGAACAGCTGAAGATAAAGAATTAGAAATGAAAATTTTGTCTATTCGTGAATAGGATTTATGAGTAGCAGAGAAAAAAGTTAAACACCAACTGCCCACCAATGAGGATGAGGTTACACATCCCGAAATTTGTCAGAACCAAAAGATTGAGAGTGTGATTTCTTTGGTTCAGCTCTATCTAGGATATGCGACATTACAGAATTTGTATCTGCACCCAATACAAATTCAAAATCAGAAAATTTCAAGAGATGGGTTGACAAAAAAGAGAAAGAAAGAAGGGTCAGGAGTACAAAGGGCATAAACTGAAAGAAGTACAATATTCCTATTCTCCACTATTGTTTTTATACGTGTTATTTTACCATCTGTATCACAAACTTTATCTAAAATAGTAATATATAGTAATTCCTCTGTACCTATTTTAGGACACCCTTGCTTTTAGTATCATAGATATAAAACCAAGGGTGATGAAATAAATTATATAAATAAAGATGAATAAAGATTAAATAAATACCACTTCATAAAACGTATTACACCTGTGTACATCCTCCTCTTTCAAATGGGATTCTTGAACTAACACTATATCAATCTTTCTTCTTTGCAAAAAATCCAGAAGATCTGTACGTTGATCTGTATCTGTGCGAGAGAGAGAGAGAGAGAGAGAGGAGGAATACAACTAAAACATAAATAAAATAACAACATAATCAGTAAGTGATACTGTATGCTCAATGAAAGCTTCTAGTAACTATGAATTAAGAAGTGATCATTAAAGTGAACAGTAAAAGAGACATTCACCATTTCGAGCATCTCTTCTCCGATTAGACAGTTGGTGTTGGAGTTGGTAGATGAATGGGATCTGAGAAAAACTCTTGCTTCTTCTAGGGAGTATAGCATTTTAGGTTCACCTTGACTGAGAATGACCTTCAACATTGCAGGATAAAGAAGAAAATTCTGAATGCCAGCTTCTCTCATTTCTTTCCTAACTGGCCGAAATGCACTTCTTTCTGCGGTGACTGGAGAAATTTACTCATTACTGCGTCTGATGTTTTCAACAGGATGTAAAAGTCTGTTGGCACGGAAAATGAGCTCCCTCTCCATGTACCGCAACAGTTTAAAGATTTAGCTAAACTTCACGGAGATTAAGGAGGCTGACTAGGTCCCCTTCCACAACTCTCCAGCCTCCCCTTGGACCCACCGTTGAGGTATTTGCAGAGAGGAGGGAGCAAAGTCTCACCAACGCTGGACCACCCCTAAAACAGTTCTGTTGTGCCCTCAAGCACCCCGTTTGGTTCCGGGTGCAAGTGTAAGAATGTTTGTTCTAGAAACTGTTGTGAATACTGGGCCCATTCCAAAACAAACCCTCACAAACAGCTGCTTTTATAGCGCGAAAAAAATATACATATTTAAAAAGAAGGCAAATTTCCACTTTGAGTAATCACGAGCAGTGAGTAATCACGAGCAAAGAGTACTGAAAATTTGTACTTAAGTACAAGTACTGTTACACTGCTGAAATAATACTCAATTACAAGTAAAAGTACTAGTGTCAAAAAGTACTTAAAGAGTTGGTTCACCCAAAAATTAAAAATTGACATTGACAAATTAAAGATGACACAGTGGTTAAGCATATCCCGGAAGACGTCGTTAATGAGGGCCTGGAACACAGAGGGACTGTTGGCAAGTCAGAACGGCATAACCAGATATTCATAGTGCCCAGATGTAGTCGAGAAGGCCGTCTTCCATTCATCCCCTTTGGGAATGCGCACCAAGTTGTAGGCTCTGCACAGATCTAATTTCGTGAAATATTTGGCGTTGCGGAGCTGCTCTAAGGCTGAGGGAACTAGGGGCAATGGGTAGCGGAACTTAACACTAATCTTGTTGAGTGCCTGGTAGTCAATGCATGGCCGGAGGCTTCCATCCTTCTTCTCGATGAAGAAAAACCCAGCTGAAGTGGGTGATTTTGATGGGACGATGAAGCCTTTGGCTAGCTCCTCCTCAGTATACTTCCTCATAGCTGCCGATTCGGGCTGAGAGAGGGAAAATCCTGCCCTTAGGAGGAGTAGAACCTGGGATGAGGTCGATGGCAAAGTCACTAGGTCGATGAGAAGGAAGTTTGGAAGCCTTGGTTTTGCTGAATGCATCAGATCCTGATATTCAATTGGCATGCTTGAGGGGTCACAGGGTTTGAGCTCCTCCTCCTGGGGATGACTGGATGTTTGACGTGCAATGAGACAATGGTTCTGACAGGATTTTGACCACTGAACAATCTCTTGTGTTGACCATGAGATGCGTAGGTTATGGGTAGCGCCAATTTGCATGGGTTCTGTTTCGTGGGGTCATTGAGCGACCGACCGGATGGGAGAGCTCCAGCGAGTGCGTTGTGAGCGAATCAGGTTATCCAGACGAATGGCTAGGTCCATGAATTGTTCCAGGGTCTTTCCTTCCACTCTGCAGGCTAGTTCTGACTGGAGATCATGATCGAGTCCCTTGCGATAGAAGAGCTGAAGAGGGTCATCATCCCAACCTGTCTCAGCAGCGAGGGTTCGGAAGGCCAGTGTATATTCGGCAGTGGCGCTGTGACCCTGACGTAGCACGATTAACTCCTCTCCAGCCTCCTTTCTGCTGGCGGAATGCTCAAAAACATCACGGAATTGGCGAATGAAGTCTTAATTGGGGAAAGACATGTGATTACCCTGCCACATTGCTGTAGCCCATTCCAAAGCTTTACTGGTAAGTAGGGAGCAGACGAACGCCACCTGACTCTCATTGGTTGAGTAAGTAAGGGGTTGCTGGTTGATGCAGATGTAGCATTGCATGAGGAATCCCTTTCACTTGCTTGGGGAACCATCAAATTTTTCCGGAAGTGAGAGTCGAACGCCATGAGAAGCATGAGTAGAGACAGGAGAGGTGAGCGTGGCAGCGGGCGCTGGTGCTGGTGTTGAGCTTCCTGTTGGAGTGGTCATATGGAGGGCTTGTAGAGTCCTTACGAGCTCCTCTGTGAGAGAGGTGAGTCTCTGCAGCTGTTGTTGATGTGTGGCCAGCACAGAAGCTTGAGCAGATACCTCGGAGGACAATTGGAAGAACATCGCTGGATCCTGAGTCGACGAAGTCTTCTGTAACGAGAAGTCAGAGACATTCGAATCCATGTGCAATGTTTATTAAGAAGACGTCATGGTACCAGGCAGGGTTCAGACAACAGCATCAAGGATAACAGAGACAATCAATATCAAGGTCGATTACCAGGCTTAAATCAGGGCATGCGTCAGACCTGGAGAAGGTGGCGGCGGTCCAAGGGTGGGAGCCGCCCCGGACAGTGAGAAAGGTGTGGTCGTTCCTGGGTTTCGTGGGATATTATCGACGCTTTATAAAAGGATTCTCGGGGCTTGCCAAGCCATTGAACCAACTTCTTGCTGGTTTTGGACGTGCCCGTGGAAAAGGCTCCCCGTCAGTGTACTGGGACTCCACCTGTGAGACTGCTTTCCAGAATCTCATACAGGAACTTCTGAGGTTCTAAATCAGGGCATGCGTCAGACAGTAGGGAGGTCAGGACCAAAGCAAGGGATCAGTAGAATCAGAAAAGTCCAAGGTTATACACAGATAAGCAGACAGGGATAAACACTCAGAAATGCTAGACAGGCTAAACAAGACTTCACAGTGAGTGAGTGTTTGGCTACAGTTTATATAGGGCGTGGAATGAGGCACACCTAGTGGTGATTAGTCTGAGGTATGGGGCATATGGGTAATGTAGTCCATGAAGATGTTAATACTCAGGTGAAGGTGCCCTCCAGTGGCCATCAGAGAGAGCAACAGAGGCCTGGGTCATGACACTGGCGATATTTAATTACCAAAAAATATTAATATCAAAGATCTGTGTGGATAATAGCAACTTTGAACAAAACCCACCTTAATCTTATTGAGAAAGTAAATGAATTAGTGGTCATGATACAGGAATTTCTAACTTTAATACCTTGGTTGGATAGGAGTGGTTTAAGCGGTCCTATTATGCTCTTTTACAAAGTCTTGATTTCATTTTTGGGGGTGTACTAGAACATGCTCAGCTACTATCTGAGCTGTTCGCCAATCACAATGTACTGGGAGAGCCAAACACATTTCATTTTTCGGAAGCCGGGCCTTAATCAAACCCAGAACTAATCGAGCCGTTTAAATACTGTCATGGACTAAAAGCGCCTCAGTAATGATTCCCTACATCTGTCTCTGATTTATAAGGACCCACGTATAAAACCACACTCACAGGGACCTAACCACCTGGTCTCATCTCTTGTGCAAGACTTGCTGTACGGGCTAGCCAACTCTCCCGCTTTATTCCTGGCCTTCATGAATGAGGTTTTTCAGGAATACCTGCATCGTTTTGTGATCATTTACATTGCCAACATCCCGCTCTACTTCCAGAACAAGGCAGATCATCTCCTACACATTGTGTAGCTCCTCCAGAAACTGAATCCTGTAACTCAAACTGTAAAAATTTGAATTTCCCCATTGATCTATTCAGTTCCTGGGCTGCATCATTGATGCCAAAGGTATACAAAAGGACCAGAAGAAAGCTGAACCAGTTTCTCGCTGACCCATCCCCACTTCCATTTAGGAAGGGCATTATTCTTTACCCGGTTAAACTTCACTGTGATTTGTTGACCAGAAAAAAAAGAAAGAAAAGCTGATGCACTTTCCTGAATCCACGCTCCTGCCAAATCCAACTGTCTTCCAGAGCCCATTCTTCCTCCAGCTGTCATCGTCAGTACCATCCCATGGACCGTAATCCTTTTAGTGGAATAAGGTAATAGGCTCAAGAAACGGTCTTTGACCACAATAATACATGTGAAGATGATCATCCTGTGCCCTGTCCTCGTCCTCACTATCAACAATCCTCTGGAGCTACCCGTAGAAGGGCTGGGGGTACTGTCATGGATCCATCCATCCCATCAGAACCTACAGCTCCACCTCTCAATTCCAGTTCACTGGAGTGTTGATTCCCTGACTCTGTCTCTGAATAATAGGGACCAACATACCAACCCACACTCACAGGCACGTAATCATCCGATCTAGTCTCTCGCTTATGTGAAAGATTTACCTGACTCCTTGGATTCTTCTTGCCTATCTTCGTCTTCATCATCTTCTGCTGGATTTCTCCATCTATCCCTATCCTTTCAAAAATACACAATGACTGCTTAATTTAAGTCATTCTTCTACCCTGCTGATACTCCGTTACCTGTTTATCTATGTTTCTCTGGGTGTTTCCCTCAAAGTTCTGTGAAATATTGTCCTGTTTTCTGTGCATCATTGTTTTGACCCATATAATTATTTGCATTATTATAATGTTAGGTTTAGGTTTGGGGTAGGTGCATCTGTAAATAAAACACAATCTAACAGATAGCAAATAAATTTTGTTATTTTATATTAATACCCCTAAGAGATGTTCCCTTGTGATCCAGTCTCTAAATGATGTGTTGAGAAGCTGATGCTATGGGAAATGTGCCAAATCATGCTGTGTTACAGCAAACAAGTTGCAAAAGCTGCACATACCTCATGATACATAGTTGACACTGCCAAGAGATAGGGTGGAGCCAAACCATCCACTGAAGGCACAATGCAAGCGATAATTACAGCAAATAAATGAAAGGGCTGCTACTGACATGGCAGTAGTTATGGGTTTCTACCATTAAACTAGTTGTCCTGTACTGACAGGATCCAAGAAGCTAGCAAACATCCAGATTATAAAATCTGGCAAAAGTGTTTGAAGAAGCCCAAACTGCTGCTAAGCAGATGTCTTCAATAGACATTCCACTCATCCATGCCTTGTAGAGTGGGCTCGGACACTTACAGGGCATTCCACATTCTGTGAACTGTAATCTAGAACTATCACATTCACAATCCAATAGGATAGCCTTTGCTTTGATACCAGTAAGACTTTGGTGTGTTTCTAGTTTTGAGAACAAGGGTCAAAGGGTTCAAAGGTTTCTCATTCCTAGAGCTGTACAAGCTCTCAAAAATCTTCCATTTCTGAGCAGAGAGTTGCCTTGTAGAGGAGGCTTTTGTTTCATTAATTGTGTTTAACATGCGCTGTGGCAGTGTAACAAAGGCCGTAGAGCTCCACTAATTGGCCAGACATGCAGATTTCTTTATTCTGAAGTGGGATGCCAGATTGAGCCCCTTACTCAATGGGATGCACTGTGAACAGGGGTGCCATCAGCATTTTCAGCATGTCCAGAAACCATGGCTGCATGGTGCATATCAGTGCAACTAACAGCACTGATTCCTCCATCAAACTCATTTCGCACAAGACCTGATGCAAGATGTTTACCGGTCCATATTTGCATATTCGGCCAGTGCTGATCCAGTGAATCCACAAGTAGAACACTCCACTCCACATTGTCTGATGGTTCAGTCTTTGTTGTGGTGTCATAGCCTAGTGGTTAGAGAGTTTGACTCCTAACCATAGGGTTGTGGGTTTGAGTCTCGAGCTGGCAATACCACGACTTAGGTGCCCTTGAGCAAGGCACCAAACCCCCAACTGCTCCCTGGGCGCCGCAGCATAAATGGCTGCCCACTGCTCTGGGTGTGTGTTCACTGCTGTGTGTGTGCACTTTGGATGGGTTAAATGCAAATTCTGAGTATGGGTCACCATACTTGGATGTATGTCATGACAATTTCACAATTTTTTTTTATTCTCTGGTGACTGCTCTTTGCCTCGACAGCATTTCCACCTTGCAATTCAGACGGCTGGGAATGTAGGGATCCTCCTGAGTCTCGGCAGTGACCATGAATTGATACCGCCCTGGTGTTTTATATTTGCCATCATCACAATTTGAAAGTTCTTTAGGGAGAGGGATTTCCTCTCTTTAACACTGTGAGCAAGTCCATGATATCTTATGAGTGCTCTGGTAAAATGCATGTTTGCATGGATATAGAGTTGAGACTCACACCCAGGAATGGGATATGCTGAATGGCCTGGAGCCTGCTTTAAAATTTTTTTTTTGAAAAAGTAAGCTCCAAGCACTGAAGGTGGTTGATGAGCAAATATGTGTGGCTCCTCAGCGTGCTCTCTGAATGAACCAAGAGCAGCCAATCATCTAGCCCCTGCCCTGCACATGTTTGTCATATCATGTATTGCAGAAGACAGGTGTTCTGCAATACATTTCATGTATTGCATTGTCATATCATTGTCTCCCTCACTTATCACACCTGATTCAACTCATCAGCTCATTAGTGCAGACTGCAAGACCTGCCCTGCGTCTCAATGTTCATACTATCCATCCTAAATAGTATGTGAGATTAGAACAAGTGTGTACCAGAGCATAGTATGTTGAAAATAGTATTCCAAAAGTCCACCGATTGTAACGTTCATTTCTATTTCAATGATGACACATTGTTGTAATGAACCGCTAGCTTCTGCTAGTCATTTATTTTATTCCTCTTAAAACATCCTGTCACTGTGATCACATAAAAGTCCCAGTTCCTCTCTTTAAGTACACAGTAAGTTATCCTCCAGCACCACCTTGTGTCTACATGGATATATAACATGTTACTGAATATCATTACATCCCCTCTCCTTTGAGTAAACACAGTAATCAACATTTTCTAAGAAATAATATAGATGTCATCAATAACAGTGGCTTTTTTTGTTCCAAGCACTTTGATCCTCAATCCTGACAACATCATCTTTGGATAGTGGCTTGAGACTTTTGGTCGACTTGTCATAATATGATTTTTGTTTCTGCTTTAACCCTCTGGAGTCTAAGGGTATTTTTGGGGCCTGGAGAAGTTTTGTCATGCCCTGACATTTGTGCTTTTTTCAGTTTCTTATCAATATCTGAATGGGTAAAGTCTAATCTCACTGTAATCAGCACAAACTGGGCTATAATAATATGTAAAATGCATGTATGTACATGATTGTGTTTTTGAGAAAAAAAATATTATGCACGGTTAGTGAAAAACTAAAAATGTTAAAAAGGCAAAAAAACACATAGAGAACAATGGTTCCCGGGATTTTTGAGAACTGGAGCTTGTAGCCTAGAATTTTTCTTTCTAAATTATGTGAAAATCATCTTGTTTACTCACTCACAGAAAACAATATATTGATTTACATTTTCTAAGACACTTTTTGTTGGTAAAAGTCATATGCGAGTAGGCGTCAACTATCATGAATATCATTGTGATTTACACCTGAGAAGACAAAGGCCCGCATAATGAGCTGCATAATGAGCCTTTCAGTCATCTATGCCACTGAGAGGAAGGAGTTACAAGAAAGAATGTGAGAACAAAACAAATCTATATAATTTTATGTTTGTAGTTTATTTAGAATATATTTAATTATCCCACAACATACTTTAATATCCACTTGGGGGAGCAGTTGAACAGTTTATAAGGAACAATCAAGGCTGACTTTCAAACTAATTTTTTGGCATCAATACTCCAGTCACACAATCCTTCAGAAATCCTTTTAACAATCTTATTTTCTACAAAAAAACATTTATTGTTGTTATTATTATCATTATTATTATTAATGTTGAAAAGAGCTGAGAATATTTTTTAGGGGGAATAAATTGAAAGAACAGCATTGTTTTTACATTTGTTAGCCTACAGTTATTTATTTGTTACATTTATATTATTTACATCAAGCTTTTGAATGGTATAGTATTGTATATTGTTATTGAAACTTCATAATGTTTCACTTGATTATATATTTAGTCAGGAATTATAGTTTGGAAAAAGTCTTTGTAAAAAGTCTAACTAGAAAAATGTTTACACGTTATGTGAAAACTAGTACAAGTATATAAATAAATAAAAAGAGACTTACTCATGTTTATGATCTCTGCTGAATAAAGTGCTTCATTCTTTTTTTCTGAGGAAATCCATTTCTCAAATCCTCAACCACATGACATCTTTTTGGGGTGAATTATGTCTTATTCCTCTCATCGCGAAGCAAACAGTAAAATAAAAACGTGAAGAACAGTCTGGCTGCTTTTTCTTCTGTTATGGGCGTATTCAAGCCGCGCGCTTCAGTTTGAATCTGAATAGCGCGTTCAGCGCGGGGGCGTGGTCACATTAGATATAATGAAGGGAGACATGAAAAGCAGACATCGCGTTGTTTTCATATGGATTACTTTATAACAGAATATCTGTTTTAGGCGGCACTTGTTTAGTTTAAAAGTAGACATGTCAAGCTTTCTATAGATATCTCTCTCATGTCTCTTCGTTGAGTATTCACGGAGTTACAGTTCATTTTAATGACGTGTTTGTAAATAAAGATCAACAGACAAAGGCTGCAGACAGCACACCTTGTTTGTTATCTTTATTTTATAAGTGCACAAAGTTTTGATGTTAATATGTCTGTATCCAAAAAAAAGTAGACCCTTTACAGATTCGATTGATGTATTGCTCTTATCTGTACGATTAAAACTGAAAGTGTAATCTAAGTTCTTTTCGGGGTTATCAGGAGAAAATGACTCAAAACGCGTATCCGTGTTAATCGACTTCAGCTGGAGTCTTTGTCTCAGTTGTCTGTTCTGTTTTTCCTTTACCCAGCAGGGTAGTGTGGTGCGTAACTTACGACCCATTAACAGTTCAGCAGGCGATGAACCACAGTCCAGAGGCGATGCTCGATAGCTCAACAGAGCAAGATATGGATCAGACTTGCTATCTCTAGCTTTCTTCAGCAGTTGTTTTAGAATGTGGACACCTTTCTCAGCCTTGCCATTGGACTGAGCATACAAGGGACTTGATGTGACATGTTGAAAGTCATAGTGCCCCACAAACTGTTGCCATCCTTGCAGTTAAAGTATGGCCCATTGTCACTGACGACAATCCTTGGAATTCCATGCCCGTGAATATGGATTTGACATGTATTATGACACTGCTTGCTGTGATGCTGGTGAGAAGTGCCATCTCAGGAAAATTAGTCAATCACAATTAAATAGTCTTTACCATTCAAATGAAAGAGATCCATACCAACCTTTTGCCATGGTGCTGTTGGCAGATCAGCCACCTTCATAGGCTCTTTTGCTTGTTTATTGTGGTGTTTCTGGCAGGTCTCACATTTGCTTATCAGCTTCTCAATGTCCTGATTGATGCCAGGCCAATGCACAGTGTCTCTTGCCCTCCTTTTGCATTTTTCAATTCCCAAATGTCCCTCATGAATCCTCATAAGCATTTCCTGACGTAGAGTTTACGGAATCACTATTCTGTTCAGTCTTAGCAGTAGTCCATTTGCAACACTCAACTCTGACCTGATGGAACCTTTTGGCCAATCAGTTTGAATGTTCTGTACAACAGTTTGTAACTCTGTGTCTTTTGCTGTTTGTTCTGCTATTTGTCTTGATTTTGTGTCTGAAACAGGCAGGGAAGCAGTGATCATACTCACATGAGCCTCAACGTCATCTCCAGTAGAGCTCACATGACTCACTGTAGGTGCTCGGGATAGTGCATCTGCTAAAACTATGTGTTTGCCTTGTGTGTAGATTAAATCAAAGTCATATCTTTGTAGCTTCATCATGAGACACTGAATCCTTGGAGACATCACATTTAAGTTTTTCTTTATGATAGCGACCAGTGGTCGATGGTCTGTCTCCACTGTAAAAGTGGGGAGGCCGTAGATGTACCCATGAAACTTTTCCAGTCCAACCACCAAGCCTAGACATTCCTTTTCAATCTGGGCATACCGACACTCAGACTCAGTCATAGACCTGGAGGCATAAGCAACAGGCTTCGAATCCTCTCCCTCTGCTTGCAGTAAGACCGCACCCAGGCCATCTTTCGATGCATCTGTGGACACCTTGATTCTCCTGGTAGGGTCAAAGAAAGTGAGTACAGGGTAGTAGTCAGCGTTGTTTTGAGTTTTACCCACTCTTGTTCATGCTTTGCTGTCCATGAAAACTCATTCTCCTTATGTAGGAGGTCTCGCAGGCAGGCAGTCTTGGCTAACAAGTTAGGAATGAATTTTCCAATGAAGTTGATCATTCCCATGACCCGTAGTACTCCTTTCTTGTCTGTGGGCAGGGGCATCTCCAGTATGGCTTTTATTTTGTCTTTATCTGGCTCTATTCCTTGAGCAGACAGCTTATCTCCTAGGAATGTAATTTCCTGGATGCCAAACTGACACTTGGCTTTGTTGAGTTTCAGTCCATTCTTCTGGACACTCTGGAGCAATTTGGTCAGTCTCTCATTGTGTTCTTGCAAAGTAGAGCCCCAACAGATGATGTCATCCACGTAAACCCGGACTCCTTCTAGACCTTCAATTATGTGTTCCATTGCTCTGTGAAAGATTTCAGATGCCGATATGATACCAAAGGGCATCATGAGGAAACAGTATCGGCCAAATGGTGTGTTAAAGGTACGGTATTTTGTGCTCTCTTCTTCTAACTTGAGCTGCCAAAAACCTTGAGACGCAACCTTGACCCAATCTGTAGGCTTTTCAACCTTTCTGATTATTCCAAGCATGGTCATCCTTTCCAGCTCTTTTTTAAGTCGATCACGCAGGGTTGCAGGAACTCTCCCTGGAGCATGTACCACAGGCTGAGCGTCATCCTTAAGCCGGATCTTGTATGTAAACGGCAAGACACCAAATCCTTTGAAGATGTCAGGGAAGCTTTGTACAATCAAGTCTACTGAATCGTGTGGTGTGTTCTTAGCTGCACTATCACAGTTGATGCGGTAGACTCTTTTAACCAATCCCAAATCCTCACGAGCTCTGTCACCTAACAGTGAATCATGTCCTTCAGCAACAACAGAAAACAATATATGGTGCACTTTGCTCCTTGACATTACTTTTAGTCTGCACACACCAAAACAGTCTATTTCCTGTCCATTGTAGTCCTTCAATGGTATTGTCTTTTTCTGCATTATGGGTTTTTCTTTTATGGCTTTAATGTCACTTATACTTATCAAATTTGCTTTTGCCCCTGTATCAAGTTTCAATGTAACTAATGCTCCATTTATCTGCAGCGGCACAATCCATTTATCCTCTTTTACTGAATTCACCTCATAGTCAACATTGCTCATTACTGTGGGCTTCACATTTTCTGTGGCTTTCTCTGATGTATAGTCACATGACACCATTCCTACAAAGATTGTCTCATCTAAATCAGTGTCCTCAACAACATGCACAGATTGTCCTTTACATGATTTTCCTTTTGAAAAACATTGTTTGGCAATGTGATTCTTACCATTACATTTGCACATTTTACCAAACGCTGGACATTGCCTCGGTTGATGCTGGTAACCACACCGTTTGCAACTGAATGTCCCGTCCTGTGACTTCTTTGCATTCTTGAACTGCACATTCTTCTTCCCCTTGAAGGATACAGCACCAATTTCTGCACTGTCACCAATTACAGTTGCACCATTATTTATGTCACTGAAGGTCTTAGCATGCTTTTGAGCCAATTCATTAGGATGGCAAATTTTTACAGCAACCTCCAGTTTCAGTTCAGTTTCTCTCAACAGACGTTCTCTGCCCTTTTTATCATATATTCCAAAGACAATCTGATCACGTATCATGGACGATTTCAAATCCGAAAAATTATATGTCTGTGCCTTCAATTTCAGATCTGTGAGAAAGCTATCAAATGTCTAATGTTGCTGCTGTGTACGTGAACGAAACACATACCTCTCATAAGTTTCATTTTTCTTCGGAGAACAATGAGCATCAAATTTCTTTATCACTTCCTCCAGTTTCTTGTCATCGTCAGGTTGATCAAACACGAACGAATTGAACATTTCAATCGCATTTGGACCTGCTATGGTTAGCAGTAATGCTATCTTCCATTCGTCTGGTTTATTCTCCAACCCAATCGCCGAGATATACAGCTCAAATTGCTGTTTAAAAGTCCACCAATTGCAGTCAACATTACCCGTGAGCTTCAAACCCTCCGGTGGCCTCAACGACTCCATGTTGCGTTTCACAATTGTCCTCAGCGTAACTTCAATAACCACTCCTGGTACCATGTAAAGTTCATTTCTTTTTCAATGATGACACATTGTTGTAATGAACCGCTAGCTTCTGCTAGTCATTTATTTTATTCCTCTTAAAACATCCTGTCACCGTGATTACACAAAAGTACCAGTTCCTCTCTTTAAGTACACAGTAAGTTATCCTCCAGCACCACCTTGTGTCTACATGGATATATTACATGTTACTGAATATCATTACACCGATGGTCTACTATTTCAGCACGATTTTTGAAGTGTGGATCTGTGCACACTCTAATGGCTAAAACTGCCCACAATCCATTGTGCTTTGGTGAAGGATTCGGTCCAGACCTACAAACACGAATAAAATGTGTTAGAAAAACTACAAATGTGGCTGATGTGCATGGTCGACGGTTATATAGAGAGGTTTACAAGTTTATAGTTATTAATAATCAGCATTTTACCTGATTAAACACCTCAATTGATCCAATGAAATCAGATTGAAGGGGGTGGTTTATTCCTTTTCTAATACGATTGAGAGTTCATGTAAACACTCGATCGGATTGAACCACGATACTGAAAGGCATTTTTACTGCATGATAAATATGAGCAGAACGGTACAGCGGTTTAAATGTATATTTATCCATAAATGGATAAATATTAATTCTGCTGTTAAAAACAAATAAAGAAACCATGTAAGAGAGTGGTTATGTGCAAACAGTGAGAAACTGGTGACGATGGCTCCATGGCCCATCCCGTTGAGGAGGAACCTTCTCTCGCAGGTGAAAGACCAATTTTTATGTGAAGTGTCCTGCTGACTTTTCTGCAAGAGCTGCTGGGGCACACCCCATCCACACTCAAAGTATATGTGTCGGCCATTGCGGCGAATCATTCTCTCAAGGCCGGCCATTCAATAGGCAGAAACGACTTGGTCGTTATATTTCTGAAGGAAATCCTCCTTCCCCTTGGACTGTGCTGTATTAGGACTTATCCATGGTCCTAGGGAAGGTAAAAAGTCCCCCATTTGAGCTGCTCAGTTTGGCTGACTTGCGGCCCTTATCGCTTAAAGCGCTCAATGACTGTAAGGTCATTTTGAAACCAAGACACGGCTATGTTCTTAAAATGCTCTCTACTTCCTTTAGAGTGTAAGTAATATGGGGCGAGCAGGGACCGAACGTTCTCTGCCCTGTTACAGCTCTGAGAGTCTATGTGGAACGTTCTAAACTGTTTAGGCAGTCTGACCAACTGTTTGTTTGCTTTGGAGGCTGACACATGAAATGACACATTTCCCAACCAGGACACGGCACAATGTTTTCAGCAGGTGAGCCATGCTGGCTACTGCTGCTTGCTATTGCTAACTCTCTCTACAACATGGCTTTACTAAAGGAAACCTAAAACACTCTAGCATCCCTAATTGTTAGTAAGAAAACTGCCAACAAAATCCTTATTAACAGGCTCATGTCTGGCCCACACTGGGCCATCATTAGATTAATGTGGGCAGACCCATTCTGTGGGCTGCTCACAGAGAGCCTGCGGTGAGCCCAAAGCTGTGGGCCTCACCTGGGCAAGCCAGCAAGGCCTTTTTAGGTTTGATGTAGGCTGGCCCTAGCCCACTGTGCCTGCAAAAAGCCAGCATGGGCCCCTCAAGGACATGTTTCAGGGAAGCCACACCTTTAGAAGAAAATCTCAGAAGGCTCTGACACTTTTCATGGCTTTGATGTAGGGGCTAGCCGTGATTCAGCAGAGATTACACATCTTAGAAACCTCTGCATGCTCCTCAGGAAATGGGGCTGACTACCTAGAAGCAGCTTCCTGATGGTGGTCCGGCTGTAGGAGCCATTTTTCCAAACAACTATGCTCTGGTGCCAAGTCCAGGCCGATTTCCTCTACTGCCTTCAACTTCAGAGTAGCTCCTCATTGGTGAGAACAAAGGAGTCCCCAGCATCACTGTGGAGAGAAGAAAAGTCCTCCATTGAGCTGTTAGATCAATCGACTGAGTGAGAGTCTGATGCCACCGTACACATGGCATTGTCCTGTTCTTCACCAGGTGCTCTCAAAAGGAAAGTTGATGACAGGCAATGGAAGAACCAGATTCAGCACATATCCCCATGATTAGTTACACTGCTCTTTTGTCACTCTCTAGCACGCAAACACTAATACACACTGAAGCATTTGCCAAATCAGTTTTGCCTGTATCCTATTATTAGCGTTTGAGATGAGGGTGTTCTTGCTTTTGTTTGAGGGTGCTTTTTACCATGTGTAGGACCTCAGTGAACAAGCACCAGCAAAACAACAAACTGCACAAGCGGCTACTTCTGCCAAAGGAATCTAAAGAGCCTCTTTCCTCCCATCTGTGATCTGAACACCATTAATTATTAGCTAAAGGGGAACAATGCTCAGTTGTGTGTCAGCATTTAAGAGAAGTGATAATTTGATTCCACAACAGAGGACGTCTGTTCCAAATTCCCCCGCTTATCAGAAAAACTAATCATGAGCTAATCATGTGACATCGGCATCCTGAGTTGGTTTCCTGTCAGCCATGTTGTTTTCCATTTTTTCCAATAAAAGAGTTGACAAAATGTAATCTTTTCACCAGATACAAGGACCAAGAAGCATCTCATGATCACAATGTATGGAAACCGACATGTTATAGAAGTTATTAAACAAAAGCCTGCAAAGATATTGCCCGACGTGATAAGTTGAAGGATCATGTTAAGGAATGCATGCTGCGCCTTGCAACAGCATCCCATTGGAAGATTGCGTCATAGGATGGACCAAATCCGCTTGGATAAAACCCCAGTGCCTGAACTAATTCAGTGCACTGCGCTTCCGTCTTCACCATGGCTTGAACTACCTACTTCAACACGCTGCTAGCGTTCTTGTCATCCAGAACTCAAAAAACACTCAGTTGAAACTTTGTGACTGTTGAGAATCTTTGAAGTCTTGCCGAAGCTTCTACGTAACCAAGCAACCAACCAATAACCAGGAGGGTTTTCCCAAAAGACATCAGATCTTCAACCAATCCGAGGCCCGGGGATTCCCTTAGACAAGGAAACAAGTCAAGTCAAGTCACTTTTATTTATATAGCGCTTTAAACAAAATACATTGTGTCAAAGCAACTGAACAACATTCATTAGGAAAACAGTGTGTCAATAATGCAAAATGATAGTTAAAGGCAGTTCATCATTGAATTCAGTGATGTCATTTCTGTTCAGTTAAATAGTGTCTGTGCATTTATTTGCAATCAAGTCAACGATATCGCTGTAGATGAAGTGACCACAACTAAGCAAGCCAGAGGCAACAGCGGCAAGGAACCGAAATTCCATCGGTGACAGAATGGAGAAAAAAACCTTGGGAGAAACCAGGCCTAGTTGGGGGGCCAGTTCTCCTCTGACAAGACGAAACCAGTAGTTCAATTCCAGGCTGCAGCAAAGTCAGATTGTGCAGAAGAATCATCTGTTTCCTGTGGTCTTGTCCTGGTGGTCCTCTGAGACAAGGTCTTTACAGGGGATCTGTATCTGGGGCTCTAGTTGTCCTGGTCTCCGCTGTCTTTCAGGGCAATAGAGGTCCTTTCTAGGTGCTGATCCACCATCTGGTCTGGATACGTACTGGATCCGGGTGACTGCAGTGACCCTCTGATCTGGATACAGACTGGATCTGGTGGCTATGGTGACCTCGGAATAAGAGAGAAACAGACAGATATTAGCGTAGATGCCATTCTTCTAATGATGTAGCAAGTACATAGGGTGTTATGGGAAGTGTTTCCGGTTCCGGTTTACCTAATTAATGCAGCCTAAAAATCCTTTAACGGATTTGGATATTAAAAGCATATTAGTATGTTATGTGTAAGCCAGGTTAAAGAGATGGGTCTTTAATCTAGATTTAAACTGCAAGAGTGTGTCTGCCTCCCGAACAATGTTAGGTATGTTATTCCAGAGTTTAGGCGCCAAATAGGAAAAGGATCTGCCGCCCGCAGTTGATTTTGATATTCTAGGTATTATCAAATTGCCTGAGTTTTGAGAACGTAGCGGATGTAGAGGATTATAATGTAAAAGGAGCTCATTCAAATACTGAGGTGCTAAACCATTCAGGGCTTTATAAGTAATAAGCAATATTTTAAAATCTATACGATGTTTGATAGGGAGCCAGTGCAGTGTTGACAGGACCGGGCTAATATGGTCATACTTCCTGGTTCTAGTAAGAACTCTTGCTGCTGCATTTTGGACTAGCTGTAGTTTGTTTACTAAGCGTGCAGAACAACCACCCAATAAAGCATTACAATAATCTAACCTTGAGGTCATAAATGCATGGATTAACATTTCTGCATTTGACACTGAGAGCATAGGCCGTAATTTAGATATATTTTTGAGATGGAAAAAGGCAGTTTTACAAATGCTAGAAACATGGCTTTCTAAGGAAAGATTGCGATCAAATAGCACACCTGTCACGGAGACGAACCCCGTGATTCCCTCTGCTGGCCAGCAGAGGGCACCCTCACCTGAATACTGACACACACGCATCCATCCATTCATTCACACTGACTACACTACATTTCCTACAAGCCCCGTCCTTGGACTCTGATCACCATCAGAGGTGCAATTCATCAGGACTGTGTATATAAGCTGGACTATCACAACAGTTCAACGCAAAGTCTTGATTTGCTGTGTCTGTCATTTCTGAGCGTTACTACCCATGTTTGTTTTCCTGTTGCCGATCCTGTTTGATATCCTTTACGTACCTTTGCTGCCTACCTACCGACCCTTGCTTGTTACTGGATTTTGATTCTCTGTTCTCCCTACGTTGCTGATATTGCTGGTACTGACCTTTGCCTGTACGACTACGAATTTCTGCAATAAAGCCTGCATATGGATCCCATGTCGAGTTCTGGGTCATTACAGAAAGACTTCGCCAACACCAGATCCAGCGGCTTATGAAGGTCTTCATACCACCATGGCGGCCCAAGCCAGTCAGATCGCTGCTAACCAGTTTCAGCTGAATCGACTGACGTCTATCACTGAGGAACTCGTCAAAGCCGTTCAAGGTCTCCAGAGATCGCTTATTGGAATTATCGCAAGGCAGAATGACGGCGGCTGATTATGCTCTACGATTTCGCACACTGGCGGCACAAACCAACTGGGTGAACGACACGTTAAAGGTACTCTTCCGCAAGGGTCTGAATTATGATCTTCAAGCTGAGCTAGCATGCAGAGACGAGGGCAGAGATCTTAATAGCTTCATTGAGCTTACCATTTCCATTGACAATCTGCAACGTGCCCGACGATCCAGTTCTCGTCGCACTGACCGCCCAGTTTTCACGCCGTCTTATGAATCTACTGAACCCATGCAGATTAACACTTACTATCTGTCTGTTGAGGAGAGAGATCGACGCATCTCTAATAGACTATGCATGTACTGTGGCTTGCCTGGCCATCAACGTAACAACTGCCCTACTCGTGCATCTACCTCCTCACAACGCTCGGTGAGTCCTCCTCTCACCTCCATGTGTGATACCCAGTGTGTGAGCATTCCAGTAGAATTATGGATAAATGACAAACAAATTATTACCTCTGCTTTACTCGATTCTGGGGCTGCTGGCAATTTCATTTCTGAGGAGTTTGCTAAGAGATACGACATTCGACTGATTTCATGCTCTACCTCTCTCTCAGTGGAGACAATAGATGGTCGGCCATTGGGTTCTGGATCCATCACCCACCTCACTCGCAAAAACTTGATGGCGGCTGGTTTACTTCACAAGGAGAGGATTCAATTTTACGTTCTCCCCACATCTCATACTCCCGTGATTCTTGGATACGTCTGCATAATCCACAGATTTCCTGGAGAGAGGGCCAAATCGTAAAATGGAGCAGTCATTGTCAACAGAACTGTCTTTCTCTGGTCAAACCCATTCCTGTCTGTTCCGTGTCACTCTCTCCAGCACGAGAGTCCATTCTCGACCTTCCAGAGGAATATGCTTATCTTATGGAGGCTTTCAGTAAAGAGCAAGCCAACACCTTACCTCCTCACCACAAATATGACTGTGCAATCGATCTTCTGCCAGGGCATTCTCCTCCAAAGGGTCGCATCTTCCCCTTGTCTCAACCGGAGTCCGAAGCCATGAAGGATTACATCAATGAAGAACTCCAGAAAGGTTTCATTAGACCGTCCACATCCCCTGCTTCATCCGGGTTCTTCTTCGTGAAGAAGAAGGATGGTGGTCTCCGTCCTTGCATTGATTATCGTGGACTAAACGAAATGACTGTTAATTTCAGATACCCACTTCCGTTGGTTCCTTCAGCCCTTGAACAGCTTCGCACTGCCCAATACTACACCAAACTGGATCTGAGGTGTGCTTGCAATCTCATTCGCATTAGAGAGGGAGATGAATGGAAGACAGCCTTCTCCACAACCACTGGACACTACGAATATCTTGTGATGCCGTTCGGACTGGTCAATAGTCCATCTGTGTTTCAGTCATTCATCAACGAGGTCTTCAGGGACATGCTGAACAAATCTGTGATCGTGTATATTGACGACATCCTAATCTATTCCAACACACTCCCTGAACATGTACATCACACAACACGTCCGATCAGTTCTTCAGCGCCTCATCAAGTACCAGTTATATGCCAAGGCTGAGAAATGCGAATTCCACACGACTTCCACCACAGTCTTGGGGTACATAATCAGTCCCCAAAGGGGTGGCCATGGACGAGAGGAAGGTCAACGCCGTTCTTAACTGGCCTAAACCCGCAACCCTCAAGGAATTACAGCGATTTCTAGGATTCGCAAACTTCTACAGAAGGTTCATCAGAAACTTCAGTACGGTTGTCGCCCCACTTACTTCAATGGTCAAAAAAGGAACTCACCGACTACAATGGTCCGAACCCACTCAACAAGGCATTTCAAACCCTGAAGCAACGATTCAGCAATGCGCCCATCCTCTGCCACCCTGACCCTTCATTACCTTTCGTTGTCGAGGTGGACGCATCAAACACCGGTATCGGAGCTATCCTGTCCCAACGTCCAGACCCCTCTGCTAAGCTCCATCCCTGTGCCTTCTACTCAAGGAAACTCAACTCAGCGGAACGCAATTACAGTGTCGGGGACCGGGAACTTCTTGCCATGAAGGCAGCCTTCAAGGAGTGGAGGCACTGGCTAGAGGGATCCACGCACCCGTTTACAGTACTGACAGATCATAAGAACCTGGAATACTTACGCATCGCCAAACGCCTTAACCCTCGCCAAGCTAGATGGTCCCTGTTCTTCACCCGATTCGACTTCTCTGTAACTTATCGCCCCGGCTCCAAGAACACCAAAGCAGATGCTCTCTCACGTCAATTCGAGGAGGAGGACATTCCAATAGATCCAGAACCCATTCTGCCTTTTCATGTAGTAGTTGCCCCCATTCAATGGGACATCATGACTCTGCTGCAACAATACAGGGAGCAGAACAAAACCCCTGTGGCCTGCCCAGTCGACAGAATCTTCATCCCTGAACATCTTCGTGATCAGGTCATCAGTCAAGTTCACTGCCATCCATCATCCGGTCATCCAGGTATCACAGCCACCATTAATCAGCTGGAGAAACGCTTCTGGTGGGAATCACTACACAAGGACACAACCAACTACATACAGCAGTGCAACAACTGTACCATCAACAAATCATCCAAACAATCTCCCGCCGGCCTCCTTCAACCACAACGACCATGGTCTCACATTGCCATAGACTTCATTACGGATCTTCCCAATTCACAAGGCCACACTACCATACTTACCATCATTGATCGATTCTCCAAGGCCTGCAGACTCATTCCACTACCCAAACTACCCACAGCTCTCCAGACTGCAGAACATCTTTGCAATTGGGTCTTTCGGTTATACGGCTTACCCGAAGACATCGTGTCAGACCGAGGACCTCAATTCACCTCTCAACTATGGTCAGCCTTCTTCAAAGCCCTGAATGTCAATGTCAGTCTCACCTCTGGTTATCATCCCCAGGCCAACGGACAAGTGGAGAGGCTCAACCAGGAATTGAATCGCTTACTTAGAACCTACTACAATCAGAATCAGGACGATTGGGCGCGATACTTACTATGGGCAGAATATGCACAGAACTCCCTTCTCAAACCCTCATCTGGTCTGACTCCCTTTAAATGTGTACTGGGGTTCCAACCGCCAATGTTCCCATGATCAGGGGAGCCAACGGACGTGCCGGCCATAAACGATTGTATGACGCGCAGTGAGGAGGTTTGGAATCGGGCTCATGTTCACCTTCAACACGCTGTTCGAAGGCAAAATGAGCGAGCGGACCGCAGAAGGCGCCCAGGTCCCAACTACCAGCCGGGTCAATGGGTGTGGCTATCAACACGGGATCTTCGTCTCCGGCTTCCATGCCGCAAACTGAGTCCAAGGTACGTGGGTCCATTCCAGATCATCAGACAAATAACCCCAGTTTCCTACCGGTTAGCACTTCCTAACACATACCGTATTTCTCCTACTTTTCATGTATCCTTGCTCAAGCCCGCTGCTGGTCCCAGAGACGAGGGAGAGGGGAGGTCCCGTGAACAGGCCCCTCAACCCATCACCATTGAGGGCGAGGAGGCTTACCTAGTCCAGGAATTACTCGATTCCTGACGTCGGGGAAGAGTCCTGCAGTACCTGGTCGACTGGGAGGGGTACGGTCCAGAGGAACACTCTTGGGTAAATTCTGAGGATATTCTAGACCCCAATCTCATCGATGGATTTCATCGCTTACACCCTGAAAGACCGGCCCCTCGACCTCGTGGTAGACCCCGACATCGTTTGCCTCCTCGCGCCAGGAGTCGCTCGCGGGGAGGGGGGCTCTGTCACGGAGACGGCACCCTCACCTGAATACTGACACACACGCATCCATCCATTCATTTACACTGACTACACTACATTTCCCACAAGCCCCGTCCTTGGACTCTGATCACCATCACAGGTGCAATTCATCAGGACTGTGTATATAAGCTGGACTAAAAAAAAGTGAAGTGACATTCAGCCAAGTATGGTGACCCATACTCAGAATTTGTGCTCTGCATTTAACCCATCCGAAGTGCACACACACACACACTGTGAGCACACATCCGGAGCAGTGGGCAGCCATTTATGCTGCGGCGCCCGGGGAGCAGTTGGGGGTTCGATGCCTTGCTCAAGGGCACCTAAGTCGTGGTATTGAAGGTGGAGAGAGAACTGTACATGCACTCCCCCCACCCACAATTCCTGCCGGCCCGGGACTCGAACTCACAACCTTTCGATTGGGAGTCCGACTCTCTAACCATTAGGCCACGACTTCCCTTAAACAGTTCAACGCGTTAAACTGTATCACAACAGTTCAACGCGAAGTCTTGATTTGCTGTGTCTGTCATTTCTGAGCGTTACTACCCGTGTTTGTTTTCCTGTTGCCGATCCTGTTTGATATCCTTTACGTACCTTTGCTGCCTACCTACCGACCCTTGCTTGTTACTGGATTTTGATTCTCTGTTCTCCCTACGTTGCTGATATTGCTGGTACTGACCTTTGCCTGTACGACTATGAGTTTCTGCAATAAAGCCTGCATTTGGATCCCATGTCGAGTTCTGGGTCATTACAACAATCAAGTCTTAGACAGTGTTCTAGGTTATTACAAGCGGAGTTTTTAGGTCCTATAATTAACACCTCTGTTTTTTCAGAATTTAGCAGTAAGAAATTACTCGTCATCCAGTTTTTTATATCGACAATGCATTCCATTAGTTTTTCAAATTGGTGTGTTTCACCGGGCCGCGAAGAAATATTGAGCTGAGTATCATCAGCATAACAGTGAAAGCTAACACCATGTTTCCTGATGATATCTCCCAAGGGTAACATATAAAGCGTGAAGAGTAGCGGCCCTAGTACTGAGCCTTGAGGTACTCCATACTGCACTTGTGATCGATATGATACATCATCATTCACTGCTACAAACTGATGGCGGTCATATAAGTATGATTTAAACCATGCTAATGCACTTCCACTGATGCCAACAAAGTGTTCAAGTCTATGCAAAAGAATGTTCTGGTCAATTGTGTCAAACGCAGCACTAAGATCCAATAAAACTAATAGAGAGATACACCCACGATCAGATGATAAGAGCAGATCATTTGTAACTCTAAGGAGAGCAGTCTCAGTACTACAAGTGAATATCCAACTCTTCTGTTCAGTACAAATGCAAGTAAAACAAACAAACAAACTTCATTTCTTGCTGAAATAAGTGTAAATTGATCTTAATTAGTAAAGATAAGACACATCTCTGCTTTTGTGATTTTCTTGGTGCTATCTAACAAATAACTTACTCCTGGGACTTCATTCAAATCCGTTATCCTCTTCAGTAACTGTGTGTGTGTATGTGTGTGTTTGTGTGTGTGTGTGTATGTATGTATGTATGTGTGTGTTCATTAGGTTTTAGAGCCATGTAATAGAGTAGCTCAATAAATTATTGTTTCATTTATAAAGAAGTATTGTCTTGTTTGATGTATTTTAAGATTAAACTTTGCCCAGATCCGGTGCTACCTAGCTTGTAGCGTATAAATTATCATTCTGTTTGTATTCTCATTGTCCATGAAGTAATATAAAGAGAACTGTAAAGATATACTGATCTTAACATTCGCTGGACAAACCGTTGATGAAGTATAAATTAATTAAATTGGGAATCAGTTCAATTAAAGCAATTTGAATCTTTAGATTTGTTTCGGTAGCACTTTATTTTACAGTCCTGTTCCTCATGTACATACAATATGCTTATTATAGTAATTTCAATAACTATGTAATAACTAGGTACTAACCCTGAACCAACCTCCAAACCTAACTCTACCCCATGTAGTTACCTTGTATTACCAGAACTTTCTTAGATAAATACACTGTAAGTACACTATAAGTACATGTAAGTACACGTACTGTAAAATAAAGTGCAACCTTTGATTAGTCTTATTAAAAGAGCTAAAATTTCCTTACACATGTGGGGAAATAGATGTATGGTGTGAGGATCATGCTGAATGTGTGAGAGTTTGCAGCCCTGCTATTGAGTAACGTGTACTACTTAAGTTAACTGTGTGAAAGTGGAACAGGTTATCCAAGCTGGTGCCATTTAGTGGAGGTGGGGACTAATAAACTAAATAAGATAAGGGTCTATATTTATATTCAAGCCAAATCTAGTAATGAAGAAATTATTTTCAAGGAAATTAGATGATGAATTATGACTATCAAAGGTGAAATTTTAAGGCTCCGACCTGTCCTGGAATACCCCCAGCAATGCACATTTTATATGTCTCCCTCATCTATCACACCTGATGCAACTCATTAGCTCATTAGTGGAGACTGCAAGACCTGAAGTGGGTGTGTCAGATGACATACAAAATGTGCAGTGATGGGGGTACTTAATGGAGAGGGTTTGAAAGGGATTTAACCCTCTGGGGACGGATTGGGCGGTACCGCCCAAAATGGCATACTTTTACAAATGTGTAGTTATCTCAAAAACTATTAATGCTAGAGAGATGCGGTTTTTTTGCCGTCTTCCTCAGATTCCACTGAAAACAGCGGTATCCAGTTTGTATATTAAACACGCTTCCCTTATTGCGCAATACCACTGCGTAAACAGGCCAATGAAAACTATTATGTTAGGCAGATTCAACACGCAACAACCAATGTAAAAACCGCTGGGAGGAATATTTTTCTAACCCAATCAGAGGAAGGTTACCATGATTTATTCTAGCCATTCAGAGGACTCTGTAGCTCTGCTGTAGCCTTGTAAAAGCTGGGCTGGACTATAGTAAAACGACCTCCAGCCAGGTGTAATCAATAACCGATCGGAGAATCAGCATGAGGTGGAGAAAGCAGAAAGCGATCGGAGTGTTACAGAGAACGATCGGAGTATTAGCGAGCACAAAGAGATAAATTCGAGAGAGATATAGCATTATTACAGAATTGTTTTATCAAAATTGCAAGCAGTAAAAGATTTAGGGCAGAACAAGCTCTGGAACAATTACTGGAAAGTGACGAGGGGAAATCTGGAGCAGACAGCTTTTACACAGATGACGAAGTATTTTACCAGGATGGGGAATATCCATTTGAGGACTGGTATGTAACTTCAAATAACCTCTTTATCATTATAATTTATTATATCATACATCTTGAGTATGTATATGTTTTGGATTTTTAGTCAGATAGCGATTGAGGCATGAAATATTTGTTTTAGTGTACCATACTACTCTTTCCCTGTAAACTCAGTTCAAGAGTGGTGTGAAATTTGTTTCAATAGACTGACTTACTCAACTAAGTAAACTGATCAGGTCAAGAGAGGTGAAATGTGTTTTTAGTGTACAGTGGAGTTTCATAGGGTTACATGAGTTTATAGGAGTTATTTTTTCTACATTGAATTTTGACACAAAAAAAGCTTCCAGTTTGATTGTGTATTTGCTCTGATGCAGGATGCAGACAGGACAACTCGCCGCACACCCCTACCCATTGTCCCTTGGACCCAGCAAACCCTGCACACAAGCCTGCAGATGTCAGAAAGTACTGTGAGCACTGCAAGGCAAGCAAAGTGTACAACAAGACCTCCTGGCCTTGCTTTGCTCACTGGCATGCCTAGGACTGTTTGTAAAAAAAGTTAATTATTTAATTGTTCTTTACACATTTGATTAAACAATAACACATTTCTGTCAAGCAAAGAGTTTGAAAAAAAATTTTTTTTTCAAAAACTGTTCTATATTGTGTGTTTTTCAGTAATAAATGACAAAAAAAAATCTCATTTTCGTTTTTGAAATTCTCTAGTTTATTGTACAATTTTTCACTCATACTTCCTTTATAAACATATTGCATGCATGCTTATGGTAGCTTAGGGTCTTCTGAATCCATCGATACCAAATACATGGTGGTCCATCATCATTACATATGGTTTATAAGCCGAAATGTAAAAATAGAGAAAACAGACCAAAAAGGGCATAGTCCCAAAAATAAAATAAAAAACGCCTAGGACTGTTTGTAAATAAAGTTAATTATTGAATTGTTCTTTACACATTTGATTGAACATTAACCCATTTCTGTCAAGCAAAGGGTTTGAAAAATATATTTTTGGGTCAAAAACTTTTCACTTTTGTTGTGTGAGGTAGGATTTTCAGTAATAAATGACAAAAATCTTATTTTCGTTTTTGAAATTCTCTAGTTTATTGTACAATTTTTCACTCATACTTCCTTCATAAACATATTGCATGCATGCTTATGGTAGCTTAGGGTCTTCTGAATCCATCGATACCAAATACATGGTGGTCCATCATTATTACATATGGTTTATAAGCCGAAATGTAAAAATAGAGAAAACAGACCAAAAAGGGCTTAGTCCCAAAAATGAAAAAACGCCTAGGACTGTTTGTAAATAAAGTTAATTATTGAATTGTTCTTTACACATTTGATTGAACATTAACCCATTTCTGTCAAGCAAAGGGTTTGAAAAATATATTTTTGGGTCAAACACTTTTCACTTTTGTTGTGTGAGGTAGGATTTTCAGTAATAAATGACAAAAAAAAATCTCATTTTCGTTTTTGAAATTCTCTAGTTTATTGTACAATTTTTCACTCATACTTCCTTTATAAACATATTGCATGCATGCTTATGGTAGCTTAGGGTCTTCTGAAACCATCGATACCAAATACATGGTGGTCCATCATCATTACATATGGTTTATAAGCCGAAATGTAAAAATAGAGAAAACGGACCAAAAAGGGCTTAGTCCCCTAAGGGTTAAGGGATAAACTTAGTTGACTGCAGGACTTTTTTGAACACTTGAATACTATAACAACCGAGGGTTTAAAAATAAAAATGATAAAAAACATACATAAATACATATAGTGAAAGAAAACAGCAAAACAATTTGTTAATTAAAAAAGAGCAGTATCATCAGCCAAGTGACTTCCTTGAAGCTTTAATTCCTTCTAATTTAATAAAAATGAAATAATTCCTGAGCAGCAATAAAAACATCTCTTCCAAAATAAAATTGAGGTGGTACCATTAATTAATGTTACTTCTACCTGCACAGTTTACATGGCATTACAAGGATAGTTCCAAAATCTATCTATCTTATAGAAAACTGGTAAAGCTAAACCAGTTGGGGTTGCCAGTGGGGGGGGGGGGATAGTTCACCACAGATGTCTGGAGATATAAAGATGCAGTTTAAAGTTCTTGATGCTTTTATTTTCTCCACAACAGTTCGATGAATGTCCAATAAATGTGCAGACAATTACTTTGGTGTTTCAACATATGTTGTTTGGAATTGTGAATTAGGAGTAACTGGGTCTGGATTCAAACACTGGCTGTAAAATGTCTGAGGGCCATAAGGAAGGAGTCTGTATTGAGTCTCTGGAGAAGATCAATATACACAGCATGTGTAGTCATGCACTTGAACAGAATACCCCAGCGCTTCTCACTTCTATGCCCAATCTTTACTAAATATGGCTGGAAACAGTCAATGCCAGTAGAATAAATGGCAGGTTTAAATAGATGTTTTCTGGTGAGAGGCAGGTCTGCCATCCTGGGTATCTGCGGGTTTTTGCAAAACCTCTGACATACTGGACAATCTTTGTGCTGATAACATCAGATAACTTCCGTACCCCAAAGGATCCAATATTTCCTACGCATTTCTGCCAGCATTCTATCAGGACCTGGGTGGAATAGCTTTGTGTGTTACTCTTTAATGAGAAGGGTAGTGACTGGATGCTGGGGATCAAGGACAATAGGATGCATTTACTCAGGCTCAGCCTCTTCACAGCCGTGTTGAAGATTCAAGATTCAAGATTTCAAGATTTTTATTCGTCACATACAAAATTATATATAGCATATATAACCAGCAGTGAAATGTGAGTCATGTCCGCTCCATGGACAGTGCAATTATTAAAGAAAACAACACAGGTGAAAATATACATAAATATAGCTATGTAAGAATGACATAAAAGTAAACAATCAAAATATAAGAATAAAATATAAAAAAGATGTATATTGTAGAATTAAATATAGAACGCAAATAATGTGCATGAAAGTAAACTGTAGTCTTAAATATTAAGATATACAGGGATGTACAATGTGCATATGTGCATTTTACTGTAGTCTTAAATATTAAGATACACAGGAATGTACAAGAAGCAAATGTGCAAACAGGGTGACACTGTCAGTGTCAGTGTGAGGTAGTGAATGATGAATATCTTACTGATAAAGTGAACATTAAGTGGAGGCATGAGGATGTTAAGAGGCTGGTTTAGAGTTTAGGAGCCTGATGGCCTGGGGGAAGAAACTCTTCCTGAGTCTCTCGGTTTTTGCCATCAGGCTACGGTAGCGCTTACCAGATGGCAGCAAAGTGAAAAGATGGTTACTGGGGGGGGGTGGAGTCTTTGATGATTTTAGCAGCTCTACTTCTGCAGTGTTTGAGGTAGATGTCCTGCAGAGAGGGGAGAGCAGACCCTGAAATGCGCTCAGCTAAGCGCACAACTCTCTGCAGGGCTTTGCAGTCTTGACTGGAGCTGTTCCCATACCACACTGAGAAGACCTCCTATCCTTAATAGTTTACTTGCAGATTCAAGTTCAGGAATGAGGCAAAGAAGTCAACTGTTGGTATTCAGTTGTCTCGCTGCTGTAAGCAGTGCCATCTCAGAAGAAATGCTTTTCAATTGAGCTTACAGAAGGATAGTCATTTCAGCCTGATGAAAGTCCTCAGCTGATACGCCGATCCCACGTTCCCTGAGAGTTTCTACAGTGACAGTCAATAACTATTGGAAGGTCAGAAATTGTCTTTTATCAGGTATATACAAACGAAGTACAGTATTAGTCAGACCACAGAATGTAGAGTTTCTTAGTTCATTACCAGCTATGGAACAGGATGGCGGTGTGACCAGCCACTGTTCAGATGGAATTTGAAGCTATGTTGGTCCCATATACCAACGTTTTTGTGGCCCTAGTTCTGCCAGCCTTTTACCTCAAGTTATATCATCAGCACGGTTACTTTCTGAATGCACATAATGCTATTAACAGCAGCTGGTAAGGTCCTGAATCTCTGTTATTCAGATGCTAAAGAAAACTTTGAATCAGCAGGATTCGGATTTAATGTAGGTCAAAACCGTAGTGGAATCAGCACAAAGTACTTGATGAATGGGCAAAGTCAATTTGTTCTGCAGGATCAAAGCCCACTGGGCACCTGTCAGGGCTGCACATACACTGAACAAAATTATAAACACAATATGTTTGTTTTTGTCAGAGTTGGAAAGTAACGAATTACATTTACTCGCGTTACTGTAATTGAGTAGCTTTTTTGTGTACTAATACTTTTTAAAGTATTTTTTTTAATCTGTAATTTTACTTTTACTTAAGTATATTTTGTTGGAAGTATTGTACTTCGCTACATTTTAAAACACATTAATTACTGAGTAAAAAAAATAAAAAAAAAAAATGCTCCCTGGAAACTACGGCAGTAAATAATGGGCAGGATAGCAAACTGGTGCTAAAATCACGAGAAAGATGCAGACGGTCAAAACAGCGTTAGTGGTGCAGACACCGCTGAAAACGAAACCCCGTCATATTCTGAAGTTGAACTCGAAGGAAATGAAGTGAACCCCTGGCCATATTTATGCTCTATTATGCAGTGTAAGCTGTACTTGCCTAGGAAGACCAAACTAGCAGCTTATAAAATCCCGACAAGACATCAACCCTTCGCAAGAATGTAGAGGTAAGCTAAATAATTGCATCGTTGCATTGGTGGTTAAAATGAAGCTTTGACATTTTAGCAAGAAGTTTTGCACAAATTAGCCAAAAAGACAGTGGTGAGGAGTGTGCTATTTTTGTTTTAATGATGTGCACGCGCATTTATAGTGCATTCTTTCACTGTGTGATTCAGTCTCCTAAAATGCATTTAGAATGATCACAAAATGCAAGATATAGGGGCAGAAAATTCACATATTTATATAATTTCATATATTAAATCAAAATCACACAAAGAATGCCATCTTTTCCTCCAAAAATCATCATTAATATATATACATACATATATATAACAGTTCAGTAAACAAGTTAATTAAGAGACTTACGTTTTAGACACCATATTGCCTTTTTTAGCTCTATTTCTACAACAGAAAATAATTCCAAACACAGCCACCAAAGCACAGTTTTGCGTCTCTGAGCAACGTGACAGTGTTTCGTTCCTGAATGAATCAACCGTTTAAATGATTCGGTTCAATCGCAATGACTCACTTATTAACAGTGACTTGCTGACACATACTGGCCATTTTAATTTCACATTTAAAGTATCTTGATTTTTTTAAATAATTAATTTCTTATCATTTCAAATGAGTATTCAACATTTTATGTCTTGTATATCAATCATTATTCATGCATTTGTAACTGCAGGTTAAATGCATTCTTGTCCTGCACTAAACAGTGTAATACATCTAAATGCCACTTCCAATGAATCTTCTGCATTTCCTCTGCATTAAAAGATGAGTTTGTTGATAATGATTTGCCTGGTAACAGCCCAAATGTTTTATTATTCTAAATAACTGATTCCTTTAATTAAAAACAACTAGTTTGAGATTAATAGACCTATCCCAGGGGTGTCAAACTCAGTTCCTGGAGGGTCGTAGCCCTGCAGAGTTTAGTTCTAACCCTGCTCCAGCACACATATCATGTAGTTTTCAAATAAACCTAAATGATTAGATTAGCTGGATCAGGTGTGTTTAATTAGGGTTATATCTAAACTGTGCAGGGCTGTGGCCCTCCAGGAACTGAGTTTGACACCCTTGGCCTGTCCCATTTTGACTCCCTCCCACTGTTAAAATGTAACTAAGTAATTTTTACTCTGAGTAAATTTTAAATGAGCTACTTTTTACTTTTACTTGAGTAGATTTTTAGACTGGTACTTTTACTTGTACTTAAGTAAAATTTCATTAATGTAATGGTACTTTTACTTGAGTATAATATTTTTGTACTCTTTCCACCTCTGGTTTTTGTCCCCATTTTTCAAGAGCGGAGACTTTTTCTATGTACACAAAAGTCCTATTTCTCTCAAATATTGTTCACAAATCTGTCTAAATCCGTGTTAGTGAGCACTTCTCCTTTGCCGAGATAATCCATCCACCTCACAGGTGCGGCATATCAAGATGTTGATTAGACAGCATAATTATTGCACAGGTAACACAACAGAAACACAAACTTTCAGAAACCATCACCAGCTCATCTGTATGCTCATCATCCTCATTGTTGTCTCTACCTGACTGCAATTTGTCATCATAACTGACTTGAGTGGGCAAATGCTCACATTCAATGGCATCTGGCACTTTGGAGAGGTGTTCTCTTCACAGATCAATCACAGTTTTCACTGTACAGGGCAGATGGCAGACAGTGTGTATGGCGTAATGTGGGTGAGTGGTTTGCTGATGTCAAAGTTGTGGATCAAGTGGCCCATGGTGGCGGTGGGGTTATGGTATGGGCAGGCATATGTTATTGACAATGAACACAGGTGCATTTTATTGATGGCATTTTGAATGCACAGGCCCATTGTTTTGTCATTCATCCACCACCATAACCTAATGTTGCAGCATGATAATGCACGGCCCCATGTTGCAAGGATCTATATACAATTCCTGGAAACATCCAAGGTTTTGCATGGTGTGACGAGTGGGGCGGGGCCGAGGGATGTGGGAACATGAGTGAGGCCGGTGGAGTGATTGGGAAATCCGCGACACCTGCGACCCACCACCGGTCTTGAGTCCCACAGAGGAGATGGAAGGATATAAAACTGGAGCGACAACAGTGAAGGACGAGAGAGGACCCGGCCTGGGCTTTTAGTTGTGTTTTGGTTTTTATTTGAGCGCACCAGTATTATTAAAATGTTATTTGATTGTCCGCCGGTTCCCGCCTCCTTCTTCCCGATGATTACGAAGGTTAAATCATTACACATGGCCAGCATACTCACCATCAACAAATCACCCACTGAGCATGTTTGGGATGCTCTGGAATGGCTTATATGACAGTGTTTTCCAGTTCCTGCCAATATCCAGCAACTTCGCACAGCCATTGAAGAGGAGTGGACCAACATTCCACAGGCCACAATCAACAACCTGATCAACTTTCGAAAGAGATGTGTTGCACTTCATGAGGCAAATGGTTGTCACACCAGATACTGACTGGTTTTCGGACAGTGGGGGCAAAAACAAACGTGTTGCATTTATAATTTTGTTCAGTGTAGTTCTAAATGAGGTATCAACAGACATTCCTTAGGAGCCACTCTTGATCTGGTCACTATTACTGTGGTCTCCACTTCTCCCTTTGATCTTCTGTTCAAAGATAGGCGACAGACCCATATGCTGACTCGGATGCGTCACAAAATATATGGATATCACATTTGAAACATCATCCTTTGGTGTACTGGTGTATCTTCTGCAGGTCACTTAGCTCTCCTGCCTATCTTTTCTACTCATTCACTAAATCCTCAGGTAGCTTAGGCTCATCCCAATACCTCTTCTTATCCCATAATCGCTGCACTTTTACCTTTGCATGAGTAGTATATGGGATGATGTAGCCAAGAGGATCCTATTTGCTCGCAAGCACTTTATAGATGTTGCGCATGGCAACATCCAGGCACTCTATAGCATGGAGCTTATAGGACAAGGTATCAGTTTCACAATTTCACTGAAGTCCAAGCACTGATTCATGGTTGAGGGCATTACCCTTTGCAAGCCATTGCTCAGCACTGTCAGATCAGGATGCCACTGGTAAATGACTATGTGGAATACAATGTAGCAATAAGTAATAAGCAAGATTTTAAAATCTATACGATGTTTAATAGTTAGCTAGTGCTGTGTTGACAGAACCGGCCTAATATGGTCATACTTCTTGGTTCTAGTAAGAACTCTAGCTGCTGCATTTTTAATCAGCTGGAGTCTGGTTATTAAGCTTGCAGAACAACCACCTAATGAGGCATTACAATAATCTAACCTTGAGGTCATAAATGCATGGATTAACATTTCTGCATTTGACATTGAGAGCATAGGTTGTAATTTATATTTTGAAATGGAAAAATGCTGTTTTGCAAATGCTAGAAACATGGCTTTCAAAGGAAAGACTGCTAACAAATAGCACACATAGGTTCCTAAATGATGACGAAGAATTGACAGAGCAGGCTGTCCATACTGTTGATCGAGGGCATCTGTTGTGTTGGTATAAGGATGATGTGAACTGCTGTAAGATTCAACATTTAACTGAGCCTCTTCAACCTTAAGATGTTCTAGCAGGATATGAAATTTAAAGCGTTGTAGCAAATTGTAGGAGTAGGGACACAATATACTCTTTCCTGGTCAGTAAGTGGACTTGGATAGTGAGTCTTTTGCTTCTAGAAGACAATGTGTGCCGTCTGGAAGAATATGGTGGAGAGGGAGAGTGAACATAACTTCTTACAATCTTGGCTTGATTTCCTCCACCCTTTCTCTGACAAATTTGTCTATCAATTATTTATCTGGTATGAACTTTCTTTTGGCTGGATGAGCTCAGGGACAAGTTGATTCTCATGCCATCAACAGAGGAGGATAAACTTTCATGACTGCTTGAACACTCATTGCTCTCCTCACTTTTTGCTGAGCTACTATCTTGTGATGCATTGTGAGAGGCTTGGGCATAGTTTGGATTTGCTAGAGTTTCAGGTCCTCTCGGCTTTCTTAGGGCTGGAACTGGTTAAACACGGTCTAGGGATTTGGACTGACAAGGTACAGGAAGGGTATGCCTGAGGAGGTTGTGACTGATTTTGCCAACTTAACAATTGTTTCACCTCCACGTGAAGTTGAGATGTAAATTTGACATTGGCCTGCTTGAGATCATCTCTTTCCTCCTTCAGCTGCTGAACTGTAGTAATCAGGCCCTTTTGCTGTTTCTTTAAATCCGCATTTTCTCCTCGCAGTATTTCCACCTGCTGATCCCATCGATCTGCTACATACCACTTTTGAGCACTGTAATAATCACTATGATGTGCCGCTACATGTGGGGTGTCCATCCTGACATCCTCTTCAGACACACCACAAGGGAATTTATGAGAATAGCTGGGTGGTGATAAGGATCTGTGTAGATTGTAACCAGTCAAATCATAATCCTGCAAGTGTGCAGGCAGAGATGATTGTCTCCTGGGCAGCTCAACAGGAACATCATCTGATGGCTGCATCTCCATAACTGTGGAAAACTCTAGTTCCGGCTCGAAGGACCAAAACTGGTAAAGCTAAACCAGTTGGGGTTGCAAGTGAGGGGACTAGTTCACTGCGGATATCCGGTCAGAAACATAAAGATGCGGTATAAAGTTCTTGATACTTTTATTTTCCATGAATGTCCAATAAATGTTAAGCACATAAGTGCAGACAATTACTTTGGTGTTTTCATGTGTGTGGTTTGGTTCATCTAACATACACACACAACAACAAACTTGAGAAAAGCATTGAGTACATTTTGCTTTCACCTACTCTGTGCGGGCTATTTCTATTGAACGCTAATCACTGCCAGCTGCTGGAAATGGGCGGAGTGTAGTGTCTTTATTTTATAAAAGCACATAGTTGTATTGTGAGTGCACACAAATAAAAGTAGACCCTTAACAGTTCTGAATGATGTATTTTGCTTACCTTTAAGAGAAAAAAACAAAAGTGATAGCGCTGGCGCCTCCGTGTCCTTCAAAGCTCGCTTTCACTCTCCGCACAAACTATTCGATAAAGCGCACATTTATCTAGGTTTAACATTTAAACATGCTTACATGCTTGAACTGTTTTATATCTATAGATTTTATTTTAGGCAAGTTGTGATGATTTGAGAAAGCTAAATTGATCAAACATGGGCTCACTGTCTGCCGCTGGCTGCTTGGTCATTAATTTAAAAACAAAAACTTTTAATGAACAATTATTCATTCTAAATTATCCTAATAAATAAACAAAACAAAATATAATTAATTTGCCATTACATACAAAACTGAACTATTTTAATAGCTGAAACAGTAGTATAAGCTGCTTTGGGAGAAGGGGGAAAAAAGACAGGCTCGGGCAGTAATTCTGATAAGCTGTCGGACATTGGCTACAGGACTATATTTGAGTCCCGTGCAGGGCTCGACAAGGAACTATGATGAAGCAGCACTAAATATATAGCATTATGTCAAAATACTAATTAATTTCTTTTTAAATGAAACAAATGTAATCCTTATAGTATTCCCACTTTTTACAAAATGTAGGCTAATCTGAATACTTTGTTTTTTATGTAAATGTAACCGAATACAGTAACTAGATTTTTGTATCCTGATTACGTAACGCCGTTACATGTATTCCACATAGACAGTAAAAGAAATGGACACAACGACCCCATTGGATTCAACGGAGACAAGTGAAGTAAATTAGAAGCACGCACTTCCTGGGGGTCGAGCATACTGCGCAGACTCAAACTGAACTTGATTACGTAAATGTCACGTAAGCAACCTGTAAGTCTTCTAACCGCTGTGCCAAGAGAAATCTGAATCACCCTCCGAATCTTGCAGGCGTTGTTGAATAATTTTGTCCCGTTGCTTTTATGGACTCTCTATGGGCTTCTCCCTTGACTTCATGCCTCCACGTCCCCCCGATTGCCTCATAGACAGTAAAATATTGCCTGCGAGTTTATCCTCCTGTCCATACGGTAATTTAACTACTGTGCGACAAAGAGTCTCAGGTTATGACACAATCGTTAGCCTATTTTTCTTTTACAAAAACTGCTTCTACGGGGCCACAACGTAACATACAAGGTAATGGGGCCTTTTATACATTTTCGTGTTTCTTTAGAAACAATGAATGGACAAATGGAGTATTAAAACGCCTCAGATGTAAAGTTATTCGCTGTCAAAGTGTCGCCAAAATGAATGGGAGTCAATGGAATGCAAACAGTAGCTGGGTGTCCGCTAGCCAATGGCGGCGCCCAGGAGTGCTTCAAAAAATATGAAACCCTGCCCCCCTGGTATTCCGTTACACCCCAACCCTGCATACAAGTAATATGAAGAATATAAATTATTTCAGGAAAATTAAATATTTGTTATATGCAATTAATGTGTAGCCTATATTATTCCAATCGTATGATATTCGTACTGGTATTAAATTGCACAGATTATTGGGTAAATTAATTGATCAGAGACAGAAATTCAACAAACACACACACACTTGTTATTTGTGCACGTAACTTAAACCTATCTATAGAATGTGTGGCGGATGCTTTGTCCTGGATGCTATATATATTTTATTATTTGAATGTATTGTATTATTTTTTTATTTTATTTTTTATCTTTTTGTGTTTGATACTGTATCCCCTGTGCAATTTGTAAAAAAAAAAAAAAAAAAAAAAAATATATATATATATATATATATATATATATATATATATATATATATATATATATATATATATATATATTTTATTAACCACCAGATGGTGCTGTTTTCAACGCACTCGAAGGTTTGAATCTTTTTCTGAAACAGTCAGTGGAAAGCCTCAATGCTTCACGAAGCTTCATTTGTCCATCACTGAATATATGCCTGTTTCTAAAAAACCCAGATTTATTGCAATAAATTGCTGAAATGCAATACTAATTTCAACCTTTGGGCAAATGCAAGACCAATACTTTTTTTTTTTACTATAATGTAATATCTTACATTCATTTAATTTTGGACATCTATCAAAATACCTGGATATTTACACTTGATCAAAACTGTTCATTACATTAGCCTTCGTGATGCCCCCCCATGCAAGACCAATACGCTCTCAGCTGAAATGGCAAACTTGACGTCACCTTTCAGGAAGTATTGATCACATGATCACTTCAGTTTCCTGTTTACTACTGGCCCTGGTTAAAGTTCATTGGCTATATCTAACACGGATAGATTTCATTGCAACATTACAAACTGCTCTATTGTATCCCTTTACAGACAGCCGACCGTTTTGTCGTTGTAAACAACACTGAATGTTTTGTCTCCAGATCGAAATCAAGTCGATTATAAAACTCAAGGATAAAAGGCGTATGAAAGACTCAAGGATAAAAAGTCGTGCGGATTTCCTGTGATTGGTGACCGGGTGTTGAGATTTGTGGGATGCGGTGTTTTGACGTGAGTGCTGGGAAAGAAAAGACACACTTAAACTGGGCTTTCATTATAAATGAATTACAGAACTCTTTCGTTTTGCTGATTGGGGAAATAGTAGCGTCGAGAAGTCCTGAAGGCTTCCTCGTGACATCTACTACCGTCGGTAAAGGGGTATTTTGATCACCAGGACTGTGGAGGGTAATCATCCTGCCAGGACCCTGAACTCGGGACGCGCCATCCGCTCCGGCCCCGGTGCCTTAAAGCGGGCGGTGAGGAAGAAGCTTGCCCTGAAGGGATGGCCTGGAGGATCCTCTCGGCCCCAGGGAGCTGCGCTATTTAGTGAAGGGCGGGTTCGGATCGAGCAGAAGGCGGGTGACGGCTCGATGATGGCTAGCCGGAGCGAGGATATAACCGATCTGATCTATGTGTTCTCTAAGAGTCAGTACAGAGCGAAGGAGGTCACCCCGTCGGTAAGACTGAAAACATCAAACATCAGTCAGTCCCTTCCCTTAATTCAAATCAGATTTTAAGTATGTGATGAAATGCCATGTGATATAAGTAAAAAATAATAACATTTAATGTAATTACTTCATATTGTTACTTAAGGTTTTCTTCAAAAGCATTTTTCTTAACAGGAACTGGAAGCAAGCTCATATGACCTTAAGGAACTTCCAAAGGGAAATTGATTTAATGAGTCATGAGTCTTTTCTTTCCAAAGTCACGGATTAAGCAGAGAGAGAGAGAGAGAGAGAAATGAATACATGTTATTTCCTTTTTTATTATACTTTTACATTTTTGTGCCCCTCTTCAAAACTATACGTTGTCTGTATAGACCACAGTAATTGTGATTGGTCCACAGTTGTGATTTGCTGTAGTAACTAATAGACCCTGCACTGGGATTGCAGAATGTACTTGCAGAAAGTAATATAAGATAATCTATATATAATATAAATGCAGTATGTATATATAATATAAATGCAAACAGCCATATAGAAGTTATTGTCTAGATCAAATGTTTTAAAACAGGTTGATTTTCATGTTCGAACTTGCATTGTCTGCATGAGCTCCATGGCTCAGTGTTGTGGTTAACATTAGGTGTCATCTCAGACCTACATGTGTTTTGAGATGATGAAAACCCAGGAAAATAATGCTGGTTCTGTCAAAATGGCATTACCATTCTCATATTTCACAGGCAGTTGTTGTTTAACTGGTTGCACAGTTAAACTGATTTGTACACTTAAACACTCATGCAGAGATAAGAATACGGCCAAAATCATTGTCAATGGTGGTGTTAACAGATAAATGATTGTAAATGGGTCATGAAATAAGTGATGATATAAGAAAATGCAAATGTACAATACAAATAGAAGTGCTCTGTATAATTTAATTTACCAAAAAATGGCCAATTATTTTTGCTGCTGATCTGATGATGATTAAAGTTCAACATCCCCAAAAAATAATTACTTTAGTTAGGAGTAATTTCTATTTCTTTATGTTGCTGAAATTAGAGGATTGAACTTGTTCTTGTTCTTCTGATAACCTTGTGATAATTTTTGGCTTTCTGAAAGGGTCTTTAAAAAGCTTTTAAAATGTTATGTATGTATTATGTATGCATTTTTAGGTAGAGAGAATAGAGAAGCGCTATTTGGAGCTGTTTGACCGGGACTACAAGTACAGTATCATCCACAACACCAATGGTGACGTGTGTGGTCACTACCCACGGAAGATTGTGTTTCTGGAATATGAATCTTCAGACAACAATAAAGAGAGGTAAAAACATTGCTGTCTCTTTTAGTCTACTGAAGACACACAGTAGTAGGGAAAAAGTCAATGGGAAAAAGCATTTTATATTTATGTTTTGCCTTATTTCTCTGAAAAGAGATTCTTGGAAGATACCATGATTTTTATAGTAAAAGAAAAATATAATCAGTGTGGCTTAATTCCTATATTGCTGTACTAATGACATATGCCTTAACAAAAGTCGTATACTTGATTTTTTGATGTAGTAATTTACAATTCATGCTCTATTATATGTGTAAGGGTTGCAAATAGTTAAAACACACCACACCATATCCAAGCAGGAGTAACTAATGGAAAATATGGCAGACTGATTAAATTACATCAGTGAGCTTAAGTTTTCATTCAAATGGTATGTGCGCCACCCTGTGCCATTACTTATACATGCCAAGTTTCAGTATGCTCACCCAAAATTTTAAATATAAAAATAAAAATGTTAATTAATTAATAATTAATTAATATGGTTCGTTAAATAAAATAATGGTTTGATATATAAAAATCTTTATTTCTAATATATTTTATGTATGCATTTTTGCCAATATTTATTCATATAAGATTTTTCCGGGTTTTTTTTTATCACTGTTAACAGTTATGTAAGCAAACAATCATAATCAGATAAAGATGTTGACATGTACAGCCTGTCAACACTACTTATGTTTTTAAATTATTTAAAAATTATTTAAAATTTTAGATTTTAATAATGATTTAAAAAATGCAATCAGGTTTTGAAGAACCAAAACAGCTATTTAATTCTGACAGTTCTTTACACTATCACCCAGATACCATTTTGAAATTTTTGAAACATCAAATGTGATGAATTTGAGGCTTTCTTGGGAGACTGAAGTTAGGTTAGCAATAAACCAGGAACTTGTATCTGAGATTATCACTGTTGGGAACGTTACTTTAAAAAAGTAATTAGTTATAGTTACTCACTACTTGTTCCAAAAAGTAACTGAATTAGTAACTGAATTACTCTATAATAAAAGTAACTCGTTACCAGGGAAAGTAACTATTTGCGTTACTGTAAAAAATAAAAAAAATAAAAAGTTGCTATACGTCAAAGATTTTTTTTTTTTTTTTTAGCAGTTTTCACAAGTCAGTTGAAATAAGTAGAACAGACAGGTGTTCGTACATAACTTTCGATATTTATTGCACGTCAACAGACAGCAAGAGTTTTATCCTGCACTCTTTGTAAGAAAAGTGTTTTTGGCCACTAGCTTTGTAGATGCGTGTGTATCACATTACATGCACACATTACATGCATGTTCTTGCCTTTGACTACAATTAATTTGAAATAGTGCTTATATCTCCACCTTGAGCCAACTTTTCATCAGATTGCTCCTGTCTCGCCATTTCTGCTGCTGCTGCGAATCTCTGTGTAGCTGTTGCGTGTGTGTGACTGTGTGTGTTTGGCGCCGCTGGCGCGTGTGTGTAAAAACACTGGCTCTGATTGGCTACCATGAAACACATGACTCACATGACACATGACTACCATGAAACACATGACTCTGCCTCAGCCAATCAAAAATCAAGCTTATCTCGTTATTAACCCACCTGCTCACTCGCTGTTTGAGCCAGAGGTGCATTCGGATTGCATAATAAATTAATGCATAGTAACGCACCGCATTTAACGTTCAGTAAAGTTAACAGTGTTGTAACGACGGGAAAAGTAATTAGTTAGATTACCCCGTTACTGAAAAAATAACATCGTTACCTAACGCCGTTCTTTTAAACGCCGTTATTCCAAACACTGGAGATTATACAGTTCCATTATAGTAGTGTTCATCAAATGTAAAAAAACTAACAAACATGGAACTTGTAGTTACTCAAACACAAGTAGCCTACATCGCTCACTACATTGTAATTACCTTTTAATTAGTGATATAGAAATGGTAATCTATTTTGTTTAATGTAACTGCATCTGCAGTTAAAGGGGTCATTGGATGCAAAATTAACTTTTATATGTTGTTTGAACATAAATGTGTGCTGGCAGTGTCTGTACACTACCATCCTATAATGATAAAAATCCCCCCTTTAGTTTTTAAAATCATTACCCCTTTCTCAAATCAAGCCGTTCTCAGATGCCTGTCAGTGTGACGTCACAAAGACCCAGGCCATCCTGCGATTATTGAATGACCTGTATTTTGTGGTGAACGACCCACCCTGAGTGAGCTATTATCAGCAGAGTTGCCAAGTCCGTGTATTATACGTGACTTTGGGCTTTTTTTTTGTAAAGTTGCGTGAAAAAATCAAAAATAAACTGCGTACATCCTTAAAAAAATTTCCCTCACACGGTTCCGGGTATGAATAAAGGCCTCATGTAGCGAATCCATGCATTTTTGTAAGATAAAAATCCATATTTCAAATGTAATAAACACTTTTTTCCTCACTTCCACTGACTGTGGTACACGGAAGATGTTCAGGCAGATGACGTAGGATGTATGCGTCATGCGTGCACTTCTGAGAAATGCAGGAGTACTTCTTTGATTCTCTGAGCCGTGTGAGGGACATTTTATTATGGATGCGCGCGCTTTATTTGACGTCTTCTGAACTATTGACAACCAACACCCACTTACCCCTATTGAAAGGCTTGGAGGGGCCAGGACAATTTTTATATAACTCCGAAATGGGTTCGTCTGAAAGAAGAAAGTCACATACACCTAGGATGCTTTGAGGGGGGAGTAAAACTCAGGTTAATTTTCATTTTTGGGTGAACTAACCCTTTAAGACACTAAAGAATCATATAACCTTGTGGAAAATGGGCATATGATGACCCCTTTAAGAACATTGTAAAAAAGACTACATGGTTTTGTAACTACAGGCTAATATCTGTGAATGAAATCTGAAGACATACCTTTTTGTTATGTTGACATTGTACCTGTTTTTCTTATGACTGCTTCTGTTAAATGGCCATGTGGGCAAAGTTCTTGGCTGATTGTATATTGATATATTGCTCTGTCACCAGTGTATTGTATATAAAAAAATAAAAAGTAAAATTATTCCCTCTTCATCTTTGTTCAGCTTTGAAAGTACAGTACAGATCAGTAGGTTGCAGGATCTGGTAAACCGCAGTAAGATGGCTCGCTGTAGAGGGAGATTTGTCTGTCCAGTCATCCTCTACAATGGAAAGGTAACTATCTTACCATAATCAAATAGGGAAATTCTCAGTGCAGAATTGGCCTAGTATGGCATAGTATATGATTTATGTTGCTGTTTTATTATTTACATTTATACTTTTTAAGTATAAGTTTAAGACATTTACATTTATGCATTTAGCAGACGCTTTTATCCAAAGCGACTTACAATGCAATCAGGCTATAATTTTTTTTTTTTTTTTTTTTTTTTTTTTTTTTTTTTTTTTTTTTAACCTGTATGTGTCAATTCCCTGGGAGTTGAACCCACAACCATTTGCACTTATGACGCAATGCACTACCACTGAGCCACTGGTAGACAAATCATAGTGTCAATAACGGATTTAATTTTTTCTTGTGAAATCTGGCTGTCGGGATCTTTAGTACTGAAGTGTTTAGTTCTGGACTATCAGCCTTTAACTTTGAAGGTTGGTATAATTTACTAGGAGCTACTAACAACATTCCAGACTCATCTGTAGTTAACTTTACCAGGGGCCTGTGTTTCTGTTTTTGTTCTAGTGACCTTGAATTTTTTTTTCCCTCTCTCTATCTTTTATTGTAGCATGTGTGTCGATCATCCACACTAGCAGGTTGGGGCGAACTTTATGGACGTACTGGATACAACTACATTTTTTCAGGTACACACTCACAGTTAGCTACTACAAGCTATATCATCATCAAAATGATGTGTCAAAAGTTGACAAGTATTAATTAAAAGTTTTGTGCAACTGGCAAAGACATTTCCCCAACATTGGAAAAAAATAGAGCAGACAGAATGTGTTCTGTTTGAGTGACTCCTTATAAGTTTGAATTTCCAGAAGGGCAAAAAGCAAAGAAACAAAACTGTATAAAGTATTGAAAACTGTTCATATTCTTTATGTCACCAGTGAGATTTGTACATGACACTTAACTCTCAAGTCACTTTGTATTGTGAATATGGAAGCTGTCTTGAACATTGCAGTCTAAGGTTGATCAAATAAAAACTGCTTATGGTTCTTTGGAGATTAGATATGGTTTTCTTTACAGAATGTTGGTGTGTTTGTTTGTTTGGCTTATTGGAAATGTTCCCTAACATGCACCCATATGCCAAAATATAAATGTGGACAATTGCCTATAATGGAGTATAACATTTCCCCCTAAACTCCTGAACCCATTTGATTACTCATAGAACTCCTGTCAACATTTACACCCATTTGTAAATAAGTTAACAAATATGTTTGTTATTCATATGTCAGTGGGCTATTTGTGATGGTCCTGTTGTCATTAAAACTAATTTGGGCAGTCAGTTAAAGCCATTGATCCACTACTGGTGAACAAGATAGTTATAGATTTGTGTACTTTGTGTAAGCCTTGAGTCCAAAATACATCCATGGTCAATGACAATAAATCTGTTTTCTCAGATAAATTCACACAAGACTAGTATTCACACAAGACCTTCACCAAGATCTCGATTGCCTGGATGATTGGCTGTAGAAATCACACTTCAGGATTATGAGATGATAATATCAAACATTGTCACAGACCCCAAATATCTGTCCCTCACAGCAAAACCCAAATAAAAATCATGCAGTATAGACACAATTTCAGTCACTTAAACTGAACTGTAAAAATATTACAAAGATAAAGACTCTTGTGTATACACATTAGAAAAAGGGTATCCAGTTTTGCTTGTGAAGGGCCAGAATCCTGCAAAGTTTAGCTCCAACTTCCCACAACACACCTGTCTGATAGTTTTTATTAAGCCTAAAGACTTTAAATAGATGGTTCAAGTGTATTAAATTAGGGTTTGAGCTAAACTCTGCTGGATGGTGGCCATCCAGGAGCAGGATTTGACACCCCTGCATTACGAAATAGATTTTCAGATTGTATTGCCAATTGACCTATCGGTAAGCCCCCTTAGTTACCGTTGCTCCCTCGGACAAACAAACGGAGTTGCTCACTGTCTCACAATGACAGCTGTCAATGTGAAAACCTTGTCCCACAAACCTTGACACAGAAGGGCCACCAATCAAGTGGGAATTAAATATTCCATGGAGGGATATATAAAAGATTTTAAAATAAATATGTTGGTTAACTCGAAGCAAAGGTTTAAAGATAACAATGCATGTGGGAGAAGTCTCATATTATGGTAGTCATGATTGCGGATGACTACATGCAGTATCAACACTGTTCATGTACCGCGGAGTATGATTAAATCAATGCATATTTATTATGGAGAGGCACTGAAATGTTGACCTTCGTTTTTGACTTTCACTGTATGTGAGAACAGTTCTCTATTTAGGTTTGTTATAGCATTGACTCACTAACTTTAACATTAGCTGGTTTTAGCCAGAGATACCTTGCTGAAATGCAAGATCACATTAACATTCTGCTTGAGCAGATGAAAATTGTAACTTAATGAGAATATGACAAGCAGAAAATTTAAGCTTTTGTCTTCATAGGGATTGAATGCTTGGGGACATTTTGCTCTGTTTTGTTTGGGTTTCAGGAAATGTGATAAAAGAAATTCTATTGCCCATCCTATCAGGATACCTGTAATCAGTGTTGCAAGTACCACAGGTACATCGTTTTTCCATTTTCGTAGCACAGACACCATCAAACCGATGAAATGCTTGGATCTTCCAATATTTCTCTATGACGCTGAAACCTAAAGGTGTCAGAGTTCAGCTCCTCGTGCAACTGATACTCGACTGCCATTGGCTCATCTACCTTCGAAGGGATGGGCTTAACGATAAATCAATTGGTACAACTACAGCCATTGATTAATACCTTGAAGAGATTATTGTAACATTTCTAACATAATCTGAACTTCCAAAGCTACAGTCATACACTCAAGAGAGTCATTCAAGAGAGCTTAAATTGTGGGGCAATGTAGATGTAGCTGTGGACATTACTTTTTTGGATTGTATTAGATTTAATCTCAAACTATTACAGGGGGTTCAGATGACACCTTTGGTGATGCTGAAGAGGTTCTGGAGGATGACTGTGCAGTTCGGTAAGATAAGCTGTCGAGAAATACAATCTTACAAGGAGCCAAATGTTTCAATTAAATAGCCAGTTATAGACATAGAGCAGTCGTTTAACAATGGTTCTGGCTTGCTCCTGTGAATTGTGTGTGTGTTTTGTAAGAAAATACTTGTCTTCTAATCATCTTATTCTGGTCTTTCTTTGTCACTCTACAGGAATAATGATTCACAGTTGTTTGATAAGGTTAGGGGCTCTGATATTAAGCTGTTGAAGTATTTGTCTGTACGCTACATCTGTGACCTCATGGTAGAGAATAAGAAGGTGAAGTTTGGCCTCAAGTGAGTGAACTTTGTTACATTCATGTTAGAATGTTTTTATATATATATATATATATATATATATAATTCAATTCTCTGAATTTTAGTATTTATCTCATAATGTAGGTCTTTCACACCCAAATCCAAAGCCATTATCAGGATCCAGTTTCAAGACCGTTTTTATTTTAAATTTTTAAATTTATACTACGTTTTGTGCCAAAATGATTAAAAATAAACATACAAATTAAGCATTTTCCCCCCCACATTAGGATAAGTATTATAGAAGAGACATTATAGATAATACACAAAATAAAAAGCTTGTAAAATGAAAAATGTTCTACAGGAATGCACATTCATGCCTCTGTCATACATACATGTGCGCTCACTCCTTGAAGTCTTTAAATTTAACAACAATGGCTGGTTCACAGATTTTGGTCAACTTGTTAGTTATCATACTGCAGTTTATTCTGTGCCCTTAGCCATTTATGAAATCCGTCTTCATACTAACATGTTAACTACAACCAGCCAACTACATTGCAGGAGTTAATTTTGGACCATGGCCACAGTATTCATTATGACTTGGCTGTGTTAGATTTTATTCATATGTCTGAGACAATGATTTCACTTCCTTCCTTAATGATCTCTTACTCTCTGTACAATTTTGTGTTTGTCTCCAGTGTGACTTCCTCAGAAAAGGTGGACAAGGCCCAACGCTATGCTGACTTCACCCTACTCTCTGTGCCTTATCCAGGTATAGATCTTTATGCTGATAACATTTTAAAAAAACAATTTCTCTTCTATTCTACTTATTCAATGGCAATAATCATTACAATGAAGCTGTAATATTAGTTTCATGCACTTGTTTTCAGGATGTGAATTCTTCAGGGAATATAAAGACAGAGATTACACAGCAGAAGGGCTTGTCTTCAACTGGAATCAGGTCTATACATAAACACTGAAAAAAATTGTTTTATTAGAAGTTCTACAGAAACTGTTTCTGTAAGTACAGTTGTTCTTTCGCTGACCATCACTTTTGGTTGTGTGTTTAGGACTTTGTGGATGCTCCTCTGACAATCCCTGCTTGCTTTACAAAAAACCTTAACATCAACTGGAGTGAATATCAGGTACTCAGAGTCTCCCATACATTTTCTTTTAGATAGACAGGAATTGATTGGGTTTAAGGAAATGGACAAGCTGGGTCTAAACTCTGATTGCCTTCGCATTTAAAAAATGTTGAAGCAGAATACTCTACCTGCAAAATGTCTCCATCTTTTTTTAGATAATTTGATATTAAATTTGTAACATTTTTGTCAAACAGTTAAGTAATTAATTTCAAGGCACAAACCTTACTGACGTATTCTTGGAGTGAGGGTACTATATTGACCAATAGCTTTTCAGCGTCTTCAATTTAATTGAAAAATAAAATGAAAAATAATCATCACTGTTCATTTGTAGAGACTGTAGCTTGATGGTTCAGACAAAGGGTAATAAAGAATGCTGGATGCACTGATCCACAGACTTAAATTGTGTAGCCTATATACATTTATGATTTAGAATTTGGTAATTGTTGTCTTCATCTTTTTTTAGTCATGGGACCTGGTGCAACAGACTCAGAACTATCTGAAACTGCTTCTACACATCATCAACTCTGATGGTAAATTACTGCACTTTCACACACGTCTGTACCAAACTGAAGAAATTGTTTCACTAGTCTGTTTAGTTTTGGATAACGTTTTGGAGTGTTGTGGTCTGCAGATGAGAACGGTTTACTGGTGCACTGTATATCAGGCTGGGACAGGACACCTCTCTTTGTATCTCTGCTCAGACTTTCTTTGTGGGCGGCAAGTATTAATTCCTCTGTCTCTTATTACATATGTCCTCATTTTATATCTTTATTTACTCCACCTTGCTAAATATTCTAATTTCTCCTCCCACCCCACTTTCCTTTCTGTACCTTTCTTTGTGTTTAATTAATTTCAAATTTTTAAAGGACGGTGCTATTCATGCCAGTCTGGAACCGTCTGAGATCCTTTACCTGACTATCGCATATGACTGGTTTCTTTTTGGGTTAGTCTCATTCCTGTTTCATTTATACATTAATGTTAAAAATATTACAAATTTGGCACATAGCAATAACATGATAAATATTTTCATGATATTGCAGATATTAAAAATTATTTTCTTAAAAAAAAAAAATTAATAAAAAATAAATCACACATGGTAAAACTTCAAGGTAACATTACTAAGTTACTGAACTAAGCTCATTTTATTTATGTACACATTGGCTCTACCATTATTGAACGCACACAATAAACTGCAATGAGTTCTGATGTACCTAAAGCATTCATGAACATTCTCATTCATCTCTTGGCACTTACTTGACTGGCACATGAAGCCCAAAAAGTATGTGACCTGCAGTGTACCATGGGTCTTTGTAAACAACATTTTACAATAATTTTTTGATTGACTTTAGCCCATTGATTAATTTCTAAGATTTTTTAAGCAGATTTTAAGTTATAAGTGATAAGCACAAAACATATCTGTTGTTAACATTACTTGAGTCTTTCACATTTTGTTCTACAACATAAATATACATGTATTTGCTAAAGGTAGTCTGAAGGGTGAAATAAGAAAAATATGTCTGCAGAAAGTAATGTTTGATCTGCCATCATTAGTTATGCAACAACAACAACAAAAAAGAATATTCTAATTCTCAATTTTTAATTTTGTCCTTTTCTATAGTCACATGCTGCCTGATCGGCTCTCTAAGGGGGAGGAGGTGAGACTTCACATATTTAATACCTATGCAAAGCATATGTTAGATTTGAATGGAGTTCATTACTGTGATTTAGATTGTTTAATTATTGTTTAGTATGCACCTCCCAGACAGATTGTTCATGTGTCGGTGCATTTGTCTGTTATATAAATCAATTTGATTTTTGATATTCTCTTTCCTAGATTTTCTTTTTCTGCTTCAATTTTCTGAAGCATATTGTTTGTGACACATTTTCAGTCATAAAAAAACAAAGGTAAGTTATCTGACTTCATTTTTTTAAGACAAGAATAATCTTTGTGTGTCATGAGTATGTGAAGAATAATTTGATAGATTTTAAGCGTCTTTCTGTTCTTTTTTCTGTTTTATTCTGTGTGGTTAAATTGCTGGTAGACATTGGCCTGTCCTGTTTTGGTGCAGCCATATGTGGTTGTGATTTTTTTTTTTATATATGGTGCAATAACCAATGATTTTAGCACAGGTCAGTTGTCGTCTCGATTTTGAAGTGTGTATTCATAAAAAGTTGGAGAATGTTAAGAAATATGAAGTAATATTAACTTTTTTTTTCTCATAACTTACTAATTTTATTTTTAAAATTATAAGAGTGGTCTCTTTTTATTCCTTGCTGTATATAGAAGCTTATGCTGCACAGTGTTTCTATTTTGGCCATAATAACCAGCCATTTTTACTTTTGCATTAAATTTTATAATTTACAGAGCCATTGGTTGACTTGTTTGTTTTATGTACTGCAGAAGGACTTTATCCTCAAGAGCCAGTGGTGTCGGTTAAACCTTCTTAAAAAATTATTCAAATTTTCATAAAATACTTTTTAACTTTTTCTTGTTGTTTTTGTTCTTTTACATCTCAACAATATCTTTGCAAATATACTTTTAAATCTGTAGGTCAGTAATTGAAAATGTGGCAATAAAGCATTTTGTCACAGACTCAAGAGCTTTATATTTTTGGAATTACTGGCTTTTGTTAAATGTACGTCTCAATTATAAGCCTTCTCACCCCAAACAATAAGTTGACCATAAGTTGTTATAAGCATGGCCTAATAACCCAATCACCTAAAACATGTCAACAAAATATCCAGTTTTATAAAATATCAAAAGTGTGAGATTTGCACCAGCTTGATGTTGACAAAGGGCTTCTTGTTCCTCTCTATCTGTCTGTACCTCCAAATCAAATGGCTGTATGGATTTCTGTGATCTTTTTTTTTTGTTTTTTTTTTTAGATTAGATAAATTAAAATAAAATTCCTCACAGATCAGTTAGATAATTGTGTGAAATTTTTTATGCATTATCTAGAGTCAAACACAACGAAGTTTTGATTCATCAATTTGTTTAACAGAATTTTATTTTTAAAATTTCATTTTATTCCACAAATAAGGCAGGCTGTAAGTTCAACATCTTCATAGGTTCTGTCATGGTTTCACAGAGGAAAATCTGCTAAATTCTGTGATGCATTCTGTTCTGCAAAATTTCTGTGACCCAGATATTTGCCGCTTGTGACTGTATTGATCTCTGTCTGTTTTATCTTTTTCTTTTTTGTTTTACTCTAACAGAAGAAAAAATTCTCAATTCAAAGATGCTGACTTCACAGTCGATGACCTCTGCCAGTTAAGTAAGTTTTTTTCAGAATTGACTTTCATTGAAATGAGTGATTCGAGTCTGATTATTCTGAGTACAGTAGTCAAGCAGCAGATTCACACATCTTTATGCTAATGATTATAAGATCTTACAAGTTATACAAAACCAACTGGATGTGATCCATCTGTTTGTTGTTGCCCTGCGGGAAGTTAGAGTTTTTAAATAGACTGCAGGTTTTACTTTCCTTACTGTTTTATGGTTTCTTTCTTTCTTTCTTTCTTTCTGCAATTCTTTCTGTCTTCCTCTCTCTCTATCTCTCAGAGCCCAGAGATCGGGGTAGTGTGACAAGTTTGAGCAGTGATTTCTCTCTCATCACAGAAGATACATCTGCTCCCTCCAGTTTACTTGCAGAAGCTACAGACCCTATTACCACTGGACCACAGGCTTATAATGGGTAAGGCTTACAAAATAAAAATTAAACAAGCACCTTTAATTGCACCTTATTAGCATGAATGCACTTGCCTGCCTGTTACTGGCAGCATCAGTCAGGTAGCCAGACGGAGATTGTGGTTACATGTGGATCTCAATCACACTGGCCAATCATAACGCCTGTTTCACACATACTCCATCTGCAGTACGTATGCAGTACGTATGCAGTCCGTGTGCGTTATGTATGTGGTGCAGAAGCAGCAGGGACTCATTGTGCTTTCACACAGGACGCGTTTGCAGTCCGCTACTGATCCGCGGCTGTTAGTCCACAAACAAAACATTTGTTCATTATTTTGGTTTCAAATCATGATCTGGTTTCAAATCATTTCAGCACTGTGATACTCTTTAATCACAGTACAGTAACAATCTTTCATAGACATTAGTTTAAATAAATATAAACAACGTATTATTCGTGCATTTGACTTCTAGGTTTGAATAATAAGTTGCTCAAGCAAACTGCAACATATTTAAACATAACATTTAGCCTACTTTTCTTGTTAGGCAATCAAAAATATTTTAAATAAAAAATCACCACTGACAGAAACAGTCAACTCTCATGCCTTTTGTATTTAAATCTTTATTACAAGCAATCCCATGGGTCTTAATGAACTTTGGTTTTCTGCTTCCATAAAAGTGCATATATTAGGCCACGTTGCCTTGTTTACCTAAAGGTGCTCTTTTTCTTGTTTTAAACCTAGCCAAAAACCCATATGTTGCGTGTGAAACACAGTAGGCTTTAATTGTATAAATCTTTTGCGAAATTTCTGCATTTCCATGTAAATCTATTTTCATTTTTACCGCGAACAATGCGCTGTCACTTTAATTCAGCACATGCACCACAGCAAAAATAGACTCGGTACGTAAACGATCGCTGCACTGCTGCAGACGCACCGCTCATGGAACACACTGACGAACCGCAACCATGTGCAGTGTGAATGCTGGAATCCGTTAACATGGGTGCGTAAAAAAATACGCAACGCACACACACTGCAGACGGAGTATGTGTGAAACAGGTGTAAGATATATGCAAACTGCTATAGAAAGTGGCCATGTCATTATTTTCTTGTTCACACTTTTTTGACTTCATAGCTGCTGTTTTAAATGATGTTGACGTATTTAGTGTTTATCACAGGAGGAAAGGCATGCTATTTTCTTCTCATTCTGGGCATTGGAACCGACCGATCACTTCAGAGGAGCGAACACCTAATGTAATGACTGAGGCCAGTCCTCTGGGGTCATTTAAGTCCTCAAGCTCTTCCTCATCCAACCACTCAGATCAAAATGTTGCACGGACAGGAAGCACCCCTTTAGCTGTACCAGGAAGGAGGTGAGTACTTTCAGAGTTTATTCTGTATTGATTTTGAGTGCTTTCTGATAATGTTTGTGTAGTGTGCATAATACTGTATACTTGGGTTGACATTTGTTTACTAATACACACTTCACTAATAATTTTCAATAAAGATGAACCCGAGCTTGCTATTATACCAAAGATTACATTTTCAATTTTCTCTATTCATATTTTTTTCTTGCTCTATTCATCTTTTTAATATTTTGTATCTCGTTCTGAATCTCAGGCCAGTGGTGGAATATGCTCGGTCAGGCTCCTCGCTGTCCACAGATTATGGCAGTTGGCAGATTGTGTCAGGGTGTGGGAGCATCCATGATCTTCCCCCAGTGCCCTCAGAGTCTCCTCTTCCATTCAGCTTCCAGGATGAGGCTCCCAGCGGACTAATGTGAGTCTCATACACACTCCAACCCCACCTGTACTCATTCACTTTATTCTTCTTATATTCTTGTAATTTGACTATAAAACTGAAATTGAATGAGTAATAGTTTACATGATAAGTCAAGATTATCACAATAAGAATAGGCTGCATTCCCAGGAATACGCAGCAGCCTCATCACTGCAACATGTTAAGAATTTTGTTAAATCCAAAAACTTAAGAGACCAAAAATTCTTGTTCTTTTGGCACATCAGCACCATGCTATTATTAGTATTCACACATCAGTCATTTTGTAACTGAACAGAGATGACATCACTGAATTCAATGATGAACTGCCTTTAACTATCATTTTGCATTATTGACACACTGTTTTCCTAATGAATGTTGTTCAGTTGCTTTGACGCAATGTATTTTGTTTAAAGCGCTATATAAATAAAGGTGACTTGACTTGTACAAAGCTGAATTCATTCTGGAGAAAGAACCAGACATTCCAAAAATGGCCTCACCAATTAATTAGTTTTACTTTCTACTTTAACTTTTTTCTTGTAATATTATGATCTGATTTTTGAAATATTACTTTTTTAAACTTAATATGATATTGTTAGGTCTAAGGATATTTGAAGATTTCTTTTAAAATGTAAATATATATTGTGTTTGAGGAAGGCACAAAAAATTGGTGATTTAAGTGAAGGAAGAAAATGGATACACTGCAAAAAAATTTTTTAGCAATGTTGCAAGGCAACTTTGGGAAATGTTGCCATCAACGGACAACCAGGTGAGACACATGACGAATCTAAAGTATCCAGATTGAAATTTGTTACCCATTCTCAATGGAAAAGTGCCCAATCAACATTGTTAAAAAAGTTGCCCCGTGTATCATCAGTCTAAGACGATAAATGTATCTCTTTTCTTTGTAGGTGCACATTTGTACCTGAAAGGCAAGTGAGGTTGGAGGCAGTGAGGGAGCTGTTCCTTGCTGCTTACAGCTCTACAGTAGGACTCAAGTCATCGGCTCCAAGCCCTTCTGGTGCCATCTCAGGCCTGCTAGAGCAGTTTGCCCGTGGGGTCGGCCTTCGTGGCACTAATGCCATTATCTGAGCCTTCCTTTGTTGTGCACATAAATTTCACTCATCTTACACACCCTCAGGACTTTTCATGTCATCTTTTTTTTTTCTCCTCCTCCGTATCTTGATGTGGCACCATATCTACCACATCAGAAGTACCTAATTTATTGGTGAAACTGTACAGTGTATTCTTTCATCCCCTCTTCCATCTCTTACCCTCCAGCAGCTCCTATCTTCTCATCCTTATTCTCTGCTCTCACTTATTCCAGTGCAATCCTCTCACTGCAGAAAGGAAAAGTGCCAAATCTAAATACAGGGCTACATTAAACTGACTGTTTTTTTCTTTTACATTTGTTCTCTACAGACCAAATAATACAGTACGTCCATTTGTTTTCTAATTTAGATTTTAATTTGAGCTATTTATAGTCTTACTTTTTTGTGTGTTGCACATTTGTACTGTAATAGGGTAAAATAGAGAGGGGCAGAAAAGGGAAAGTTATCTCATCTCAAAAATGAAAAATGCTTAAAATTACACTTCTTGGGACAAAAAGGTCATTGTAATTGAGAAAGAATGATTTATTTGCCCATTTTAATGGCTTGTTTTATTTTATTTGCTGATTGTCTTGTACACTTAAAATACATTTCTCTTGAAATTCTTGACTGGTTTTTAGACCTTCAGGATTTGAACCAAGCCTAAAGACATTCAGTTGTTTAGTGGTAGTTTTAGAAATGGCAACAGTTTGGGCAGTGGTAATGGAAGACAATGTCAATGTTCTTTTAATGAACACCTTTTTTGGATCATTTAATGAGTGTGTTATGAATTTAATTCATTTTTGTTGTGTCTTGATAATTTTTTTAACTGTATTATTCAAGTACGCAAAATTGTAAAGATTAATTTAATCAGAGCTAATCTATACAGAGCAGCAGTTCATCTCCTGCACTCACTTTTTCGTTCTTGTTATTAGACAAAACTTTTTTTCTTGTGAATGATTTGGGTATAATGCCTCAAAATTACTGATTTGCCTTGGCAGTAGATACAGATAAATGGCTATAAGATTGCACTTGAATTCAAGGATTGAAAACACAGAATTTGTAGTATTTTGGACATAAAACCATGGTGGCCTCTTTACCTCAGGGCCTTTTATTGTGCCTTTTGTTCTTATGGAGATACAATTCTGTTTTCATGCACAGCTGTATTATCTTGCTTTTAGATTTAAAACCATGCCTTGATATGTATCTGTTTCTCTATTTGTTCGTTTATGACAGAAACAACATCCTTGTGTACTGTAGCAGCTTCTGGTGTTGGGCAAAATTCAGACTTAAATTGTTGAAGACTATACAAACTCCTTGTCAAATGATTTTTCGAAACGAATTACAGTCAAGAACAACAGATCTGTTACAAGTACATTTAATAGGTTTTAACATCCCTGTGATTATTTTACAAAAGTGGTTGAAAGATATAATTAAACATTCTTACAATACAACTGCTTATAATTTGTTTATACACTAGTTGGCACTGTTACCAAGTTGGTAATTGCATGGTATGGTTACATGCAAAGTTTCATATTCCAAAGAATTGCTTTACATGCAAAACATCTTGCCATAAATGTGTTCTGTGAGAAGTAAAAAAAACAAAAACACCTTACTTACAGTTAGTAAAATGTCTAAATTGGACTATCAAAATAGTGTAACCAAATAAAATCCAAATACAACTGGTAACCACATAACTTATTTTTGGTATTTAACAGAAAACCCATTCAAAAACCACAATGACTCAAGACAACAAAAGTCAAAAAAAGAAAAGTCAATTTCTGGGTGTCAGGGCTAATTCCTGCAGCACTCCATAGGTGATGAGTAGTGGTATCATATCCCTTTTGATGATAATTTTCAGTGTCTTTATGAGGTCATACACATATTTCTCCTTCACATGCTCCTGTAACATCTAGTCATTGAAGACTCCAAAATTAAAGTCTCAAAATTGCCCTTTCTAAACATTAATTTATCCATTATGATGGAAATAGCAATGAAAATAAAAGGTTTTGTTCAGAAATTACAAAACATTTGAAATCAAAAACTATTTAATTTTTAGTTGAATGTTCTTATTTACATTGTCCCTTCAGTGTTCATTGCTCCCTATGCACCAAGCAGGGGAGAAAACTGTTAAAAAGTTCACGGACCCTTACAAAATGCATTTATTTGAACACACTGTTACATCAGTTTTACACCTTACATTATAGTTACGGGTGTGATGAAAATGTACTTGTGTAAATAATACTTGTTTTATTATAAATTAATGTAATCTGTCGTATCCAAAAGGCTTAATGTCTGATAAACATTTATAAATGATAAATGTCTGATGTGATTTTAATATGAAAATAACATGATCTAATTATATTGAACGTGTCTTCTTATGTGACCTATAATCATAACAGATGCATTATAACAGTTGCATCACATCTATTTTATAACCATTAATGAATCACACCAGGAACTACTTAAAATCAATTCAAACACTGGTCTCAATATCTTTTCGCTGTTTGCTTTAGCCCATTTGAATGCAGTAGACTGATGTGCAATTACTGGTGGGTAAATTGTTGTCACTACTTTTCGTTGGTTACTAAATCCTTACTTATACTTATGATCAAAGACATCACTGCACATTACCTCAATTTAAACTCACTGTTAATGAGCGTTAACTTGAGGGAACCTGACCAGTTTTCATCACCTTAAAGTGTCCATCTTTATTCTATTGCCTGAAGTAATTTCAGCACATAGGCAGCGTCTGGCTTAGTCCCCTTTGAATCAATACTCTTAACATTTCCCGATGTATGGAGACCATTTCTCATTTAACTCAAAAACTATTCCATCTATTAAATTGCAAACTTTTATGACTCATTTGGTTTTCTCTACTATGGTTAGGATTAGTTGTGGGAATGAGTATTAGAGATCCCCAGTATAACAACCAATTTGATTAACCATTGATTAAAAGAGGAAAAAAAGCAAAGTAGTCCACAGATTCCATGTTCATTTTCAGCAGTGTAACAAAAAATTATGATCCCATGAAAATTATTGACTGAATAAACTGCACATATATGGGAGGAAAGCATACAGCACTTACATTTGTGTGTGTGTGTGTGTGTGTATATATATATATATATGCACATACATATATAAAATGGAATTCGCTTTATGTACAGGTGCTTCTCAATAAATTAGAATGTTGAGGAAAAGTTCATTTCAGTAATTCAACTCAAATTGTGAAACTCATGTATTAAATAAATTCAATGCACACAGACTGAAGTAGTTTAAGTCTTTGGTTCTTTTAATTGTGATGATTTTGGCTTCACGTTTAACAAAAACCCACCAATTAACGATCTCAACAAATTAGAATAATAATAAAAACATTTAGTGAATGGTTGGCCTTATAGAAAGTATGTTAATTTACTGTACATGTACTGAATACTTGGTAGGGGCTCCTTTTGCTTTAATTACTGCCTCAATTCAGCGTGGCATGGAGGTGATCAGTTTGTGGCACTGCTGAGGTGGTATGGAAACCCAGATTTCTTTTGACAGTGACCTTCAGCTCATCTGCATTGTTTAGTCTCTTGTTTCTCATCCTCTTCTTGACGGTACCCTCTAGATTCTCTATGGGATTCAGGTCTGGTGAGTTTGCTGGCCCGTTAAGCACACCAACACCATGGTCATTTAACCAACTTTTGGTGCTTTTGGCAGTAAGGTTAGGTGCCAAATCCTGCTGGAAAATGAAATCAGCATCTTCAAAAAACTGGCCAGCAGAAAGAAGCATGAAGTGCTCCAAAGTTTCTTGGTAAACGGGTGCAGTGACTTTGGTTTTCAAAAAACACAATGGACCAACACCGGCAGTTTGAAGGCTCAGGAAACCTGTGCCGGTGTTTTGATTTGATTAGCTGTTTGGCATGTTATCATATTCTAATTAGTTGAGTGAGTTTTTGTCAAAATCATCACAATTAAAAGAACCAAAGACTTAGACTACTTCAGTCTGTGTGCATTGAATTTATTTAGTACATGAGTTTCACAATTTGAGTTGAATTACTGAAATGAATGAACTTTTCCTCAACATTCTATTTTATTGAGAAGCACCTGTACTGCAAATGACTATATTGATTAATTGTAAGATGTTATCACTCCACCATCAACTCCTAAGTTTGATGTTTGACAAGTTACTAAAAGCTGTGACTAGTTATTTAATCTCTGCAAACATGCATTGTACTAAGGTGGATAAACAGCAAGTTGCCTTATATTGAAAATGTATTGCCATAACTATTTCAACTGTGATGTGAGAAATCCAACTGTAAGAACGAAAACAAACAGAAAACAGATTAACACGTTGTTTAAATGTTTATTTTTCCATATACAAAAATTCCATATACAGAAGTCCCTAAAATTATAATGAAGAAGGATGTCAAAATTATAAAAATGAAAAACCTGGCACCCTGAACTTCACAGGAAAATGAGGAGGTCAGATTTCAAAGGACCCTTGGACTTCAGTAGTGCTGATTCAATGTAGTATAGGTCTGGACATTTCTGGATGTTATTCGTATCTTGGTGCTATTTAATATCACTAAGGGGTTACTAAACAGGAAGCAGGTGGGATTCTACAACTACACTGGAAAAAAAATGTTTTGGTAGCCGGTGTATTATCAATCGTAACGGCTCTACAGAGGTATTGTTTGTGACCCTGCTTTTAAATGAAGATTAAGCTTATACGACTATTCCACAAGGGGAAACTGTTGATCATGAATTGACTGGTCCTTGGAAACTATGTAAATATTAGACTATGCCCTCACAAACGGCAAACTGTCTGTATGAAGTTCAGCATCACACTAAAACTGTTTATTTTTCTCACAAACACTTTGATATGCCACGTTAAGATAGTTTATGCTGACAGTGGCATGAATAAAATGGGTGTAGGGCATCGTTACAGGTAACCAAGCTGAATCAAAAGCAAAACACTTTCAACAAATGAAAAAAAAAAAAACGCTAAATCTCACAAATAGATTTCCAAAAAAGTTTTAAAGATCTCATATTTACTTTGTACTGAAGGTTTAGAAAAAATACAGTTCTTGTAGTCACTTGACTGTGTATAAAACCAACAGTGTGAACAGTGGATCTTTTAGGATGTTGTTTACATCATCTTATATATACACACCCACACTTTTCATACTCCACTGTGAAGAGGAAAGGAGGAGCACAGCACTGACTTGTTAATATGTGCAGTCTCAATGACAGTCTCTGTAAAAACTAAATTTAAATGGACTACTGATACACATTTTAATTCTGCTGGTTACTCAAGATAAGTAAAATTAGTAAATAGTTGTCAAAGGGAGAGCAAAAAAAAAATAACGATATTCCAAATAAGAGCAACTGTGTACTGCTGAGATAATCGGAGACCGTAGAATGCAGACAGGTTAATACCTGTCAGATTAAACATTAAATGTCAGTCAACAAAGCTTAAAGTAAAAGAGATGGGAGATTTTAAATAAACAGTAATTTTTTTTTTACAGTAATTTTACAGTAATTTTAGCCTCATATAGCATTCATATTGAATTCCCAATACTGAATGAGAAATTTTTTTTTTTTGGAAGAATGTTTGTTGACATTGGTTTTGAACAATACTGATTTGCTTAAAAATCTGACTGCGTTTGGAAATAATTCATCAGGAGAGGACCTGTTACTGAACTGCTCCATTATAATTAATGGCATGGTGATGTGTCTCTTCAGCACTTCAGCATGTGAGTTTACTGTATGCCTTACATCACAGCACACTTCTTCTCCTCTGATGGGGCATTTCCATCAACTTTTTCCATTTCCAGAATAATCCTCTTGAAAACCTCTACAGCTGTCTGTAAAATGAATGCTCTTTTAAAAGGGAGAACATTTACAAAAATGTTCATAAGGTACAGAAAGCAAAACTGTGTATTGCAGAAATATGTCTATAAAACGTTTTGTAAATAAGTGTAAAAAAAAAAAAAAAAAAAAAAGCCAAAGTTCTTTATTCAAGAAAAAAGAAAAGCTACCTGATTTTCCTTAGCAGATGATTCCATAAAAGCGGCACCCCAAGAATCAGCAAGCTTCTTGCCCTCTTCTGGTTTAATCACTCTAAATAAAAAAAGAGAAAGAGTGAGCATGAGAGTGGAAATGCTGTGCCTACCAACTATCTCATTCCCTTTGCAACTGCCCTTACTCATATTGTTGCTGCTTATACAGACAAAAGCACAAAAAGGCATTTCATCACATTGATGAATGTTAATAATGTAAATCTCGTTCATCCTTTACCTAAATGGCCCATCAATGCCTTACTTTAACACACTTGTTTTAAGAGGGTATCATTCAACTGTATGCCCCAAGGAAGCATTATCATGATGAGACCAGGCTGGCAGACTCATGATATTAAGGCCAAATTATTAAGACTAGAAATTGCTACATACATTTTTTGTATATACGATTTTTAGTATATGCAAGTATGTCTACCACATAAAACAAACTAAATATCAAAATTAATATTAAAACTCTTCGTCAGGAGAATAAGATAATTAGAAAAAAAAAAACTTTGAACTGGAATAGGTTTGAAGAACCCTTTAAATGTAATCCAAAACTACAAAAGCCAATATGGCCTGGGTAAAAATTGATATCCAACCATTATGTCCGAAGGCAAAAAAAAATAAAAAAGCTTTATCAAAGCACCACCTTTCAGACTGATGTAAGGGTATGCCTGAATAGTATGGCATTTGGGACCATTCTACCAAATCTATGTACTTTTTCTAAATATTTTCCCTATAAAACTCAAATTAAACAGAAAAATTATAATAAATCTAAAACTTCACCATCATCGTCATCAGCAGCAGCAAAAATTGGTTTTAAGTGCCTGGTCCCTAATACATGCAAAAGGGGAATATATAGTATATGCTTACCTTTCCATGTGAAGGTCTTTTTTGTTCCCAACCAGAACAGTAGGTACCCTGGGTAAATGTAATATTTATGACTACATGTTTTATGACCTTTATGATATAATATTTTAGACCATATGTTCACAAGTTTAAACCACACTTACTGTATCTTTCCAACCATATCAAGAAGCTTGTCATGTAGAACCTGCACAACTTCAAAACTGAAAACAGAGTTGATTGTTTACATTTTATTGGCCTCTGAAAAAAAACCATATCAGTATCTAAGCCCTTACACTCGGAGGAAAAATAACCCATTTCAGAATATGAGGTTAAAATTTTCATTTTTCTCAGCCATTATTGAGTGTGTCATTAGTGTTATATATCTGCAATGGTTGTGACATATACAAAAAAAAAGTAAAATATATTCAGCGTTTCCTACATAGTGTTTTGCTGGGCAAACTGACGCCTGTCTAGAAGTAGCCATGTGTGCCCACAGACTTATGTAACAGAAAAGGTGATATAGGTGTTGTTTAAGCGACTTCATAACCAGTCCAAAAACAAATATGATGCGTCACATTGTTTGTTCTCAGATACCAGGAGTCATTCCTGTGCATTTCTGCCGGTAAGCTGCCACTAGTCTCATCTGTACTTGCTCAAGAGTAATTGAAATTGAACACGCAGATTCTCTCTCAGGCAATTTAACCTACTAAGACCTTCAGAGGAATGGAATGTTATTACATTACTCAGCAAGACTGCCATAGAGGCGGAGTGGAATCGATTTTTCCAGCCCAGAACACTGGTCAGTAATCCACACCGGAACCATTATGATGGAAAAGGGGCTTGATAGAGCCATTGCTGATTCTATTTTAATTTTTGCCCTATGTAGTACATCTATAGTAAGCTATAATATAGTATGTCTATATAGCAATCCAAATCATGTGGCAGTCATAATGGTTGCTAGTGCAACCAAAACAGAAAATGTCAGTTCACTTGCTATTGCAAAAGTTTTTATTTTTATTATAGTAAGATTAATTAGGAAACTAATGCAACATTCTGAAACATGTACAGAGCATTATTAGTACACATATATATTAAGATTTAGAATGTTATCACACATTTGAAACAGAAATTAAGCTAAATATTTCAGTCACAAATGGCATCAAAGCTGTAAACCAGAGATTGTTTTGTTGATCTGTCTTGTCATTGTGCACATGGGCTGAATACCTCTAAAGTATATTGGTTAACTGTAGTGCAATAAATCGCTAGATCACAGTCAATATATCCACACTGAAGTAGCTTTGATTAAAGGTGCTATACTTGTTTCTCTCTTTATAAGACCTGACTGTAATAACTGTACTGAAATTCCATGCTGATCTCTGTGACAGCATGTTTCTTTTTAATCAGTAAAATGAAAACCGACTTGAATTTCAAACAGTATAAAGACAACAAACAGATGAAGTATTAGAAATCAGTCTTAGTACAAATGAGTCACAATTGTCCATACAAGCTTATGGTCAATGGAATATACTCAATAATTAGGATTGTGAGACGCAGGCAGAAAAACAAAAAATAAATAAACAAGGTTACTGTCAGAATACAGAAAAAAAGATGCACAAAAAAAAAGATTTTTTTTTCATTTCGTATAGCTGGAACACAGGTGCTGGTCATATAATTAGAATATCATCAAAAAGTGGATTTATTTCATTAATTCAATTCAAAAAGCTAAACTTGTATATTAGATTCATTCATTACACACAGACTGATATATTTCAAATGTTTATTTCTTTTCATTTAAATAATTGTAACTGACAACTAAGGAAATTCCCAAATTCAGTATCTCCGAAAAAAATTTTAATATTGTGAAAAGGTTCAATATTGAAGACACTTGGTGCCACACTCTAATCAGCTAATTAACTCAAAACACCTGCAAAGGCCTTTAAATGTTCTCTCAGTCTAGTTCTGTAGGCTACACAATCATGGGGAAGACTGCTGACTTGACAGTTGTCCAAAAGATGATCATTGACACCTTGCACAAGGAGGGCAAGACAAAATGTCATTGCAAAAGAGGCTGGCTGTTCACAGAGCTCTGTGTCCAAGCAAATTAATAGAGAGGCGAAGGGAAGGAAAAGATGTGGTAGAAAAAAAGTGTACAAGCAATAGGGATAACCGCACCCTGGAGAGGATTGTGATTGTGAAAAAAAAACCATTAAAAAATTTGGGGGAGATCCACAAAGAGAGGACTGCAGCTGGAGTCAGTGCTTCAAGAACCACTATGCTCAGACGTATGCAAGACATGAGTTTCAGCGGTCACATTCCTTGTGTCAAGCCACTCTTGAACAACAGACATTGTCAGAAACGTCTCGCCTGGGCTAAAGACAAAAAGGACTGGACTGCTGCTGAGTGGTCCAAAGTTATGTTCTCTGATGAAAGTAAATTTTGAATTTACTTTGGAAATCAGGGTCCCAGAGTCTGGAGGAAGGGAAGAGAGGCACACAATCCACGGTGCTTGAGGTCCAGAGTAAAGTTTCCACAGTCAGTGATGGTTTGGGGTGCCATGTCATCTGCTGGTGTTGGTCCACTGTGTTTTCTGAGGTCCAAGGTCAACGCAGCCGTATACCAGGAAGTTTTAGAGCACTTCATGCTTCCTGTTGCTGACCAACTTTATGGAGATGCAGATTTCATTTTCCAACAGGACTTGGCACCTGCACACAGGGTCAAAGCTACCAGTACCTGGTTTAAGGACCAAGGTATCCCTGTACTTAATTGACCAGCAAACTCGCCTGACCTTAACCCCATAGAAAATGTATGGGATAATGTGAAGAGGAAGATGTGATATGCCAGACCCAAGAATGCAGAAGAGCTGAAGGCCACTATCAGAGCAACCTGGGCTCTCATAACACCTGAGCAGTACCACAGACTGACCGACTCCATGCCACGCCGCATTGCTGCAGTAATTCAGGCAAAAGGAGCCCCAACTAAGTACTGAGTGCTGTACATGCTCATTCTTTTCATGTTCATACTTTTCAGTTGGCCAAGATTTCTAAAAATCCTTTGTGTATTGGTCTTAAGTAATATTAAACATTTTCTGAGATAATGAAATTGGGATTTTCCTCAGTTGTCAGTTATAATCATCAAAATTAAAATAAATAAACATTTGAAATATATCAGTCTGTGTGTAATGAATTAATATAATATACAAGTTTCACTTTCTGAATGGAATTAGTGAAATAAACTTTTTGATGATATTCTAATTATATAACCAACACCTGTAAATGAGTCCAAGAATAAAGAATGAAATAAAAAAAGATATTATTACACAAGCATGCAAATGTGTTTATTTGCATTATTAACCTTAAGAAAACCAAAACAGGGCAAACATTCCAATTATATGACTAATGAAAACAACAACAACAAAACCCATAAAAGTATAAGAAAGAAAAAATTCTGACCTTTTCATTGAAGTGACAGAATACACCAGAACGTAACCATGAATATCCATAGAATGAGACTGGGGGAAAATGGAATACTCATCCTAAACAGAAAGGGGGAGGGGACAACTTGTATGAAAAATGATGGGGGAAAAAAAGTTACAGAAAGTTTGGACGGGGGTGTTCTGACCTGTCCAGCAGTGTCAACCAACTGGAGATTGAAATCCTGGCCATTCACAGACACCATTTTATTAAAAGCTTAAAGGCAAACAGAAAAGATGTATTCAATTGGGGATTTCAGAACATTCAAAGGTAGTTTTGGAGCAAAAATGTTCTACCAAAATTTCCTCTATGGCTTCTGAGATACTACACAGCACATCAGCAGGAATTAAAAACTGAATAAGGAACAAAAGATTTTCCACCCAATTTTCCTATTTAGTTAATCTGACAGTTGTCACAATATAGCATCCATTATAGTTGATGAAAATAAAAATATGTTGGCAACACTATCAACACAATTTGAATTACTTAAACAACATTATACTTGGCAGATAAGTGGTTCATTAAGATCCATATGATTATAACAGTACATGAATCAAATTTTAATGACACTAATTTCCATTTAAACAAATAATGATAACAGTTTGATCCTTCTACATGATAATGCTATTAAAAACTTAGTAGCTTATTCTAATGGCTAGTCACGACATGTAGGCCTATTAGTCCATAATGGCATTTTAGAATAATGCAATATATGAATGATAGAAAAACAGTACATCAATAAAATATTCCAGTACTTACTGTTTTCAATAGTAGGGTCATAGGAATCTACAAATTGTCCTTCTACAAACTGTATCGTGAGGGAGGATTTTCCTGTTTTTAAATAAATCGAAACAATTAGCAAAACAGTGTTTAACAATAATAACAAAAAGTGCCATGTATTATAAGGCTGTTAAATGGCATTAAGTACAATAATAAACAATTATTGTATTATAACAGAAAATAAAATAAATAACTAAAATAATAACTAAAGCAACAGAAAAGGTGTTGAGAAAGCTGCTGATTGATCAAACCACATGTATATGCAGTTTAAGAACATGGCACTAACACAGTGCATTTAAATGTGTAATGCATTGTGTGAACAATCCCAGGCACACAAGACCACAAGATCTGCCACTTCAGAAGGCACCAAATATAAAATGAGTTCAAAGGGCCGCCAGGTGTGCAAAATAAAGTTAAACAGATTTTTCGGTCGAAAAAAAAATCATATATACGTTTGTTCTATCAATATAGATTTACACCGTGTTGCTGCAACTGAATATTTAATTTTGCAATTTCGATTAAAAAAAAAAGAAAAAAAGTATATTTAGTATTTTTCAAGCTTTGTATTTTTATAATTATTATTATTATTTAATCAGCCATCATATGACGAAAAACCATTACTACACATCAACATATCATTGAATTAAATCTATTTATGTGTTGTCTCAAATGTAGAATTCATTGGTGCATTAAAACAGACCGGTAGAGTAACAAACTTTGGCAGCGGCAAAAGAAAGCCTCGTATTTTCCATAAGGTGCAAAAGGAGGATTTATTCTTTGTCATCGCGCAAGTCATTTTCACAAAACCATTAAAATGGTGCCGTAAAAATGTAAAATTAGACTCGACGAAGTATGTATTTTATTATTATTTTTTTTTCAAAATATTGATGGGGCAGTAAACTGTCCATGAACAGCGTCACGTTTAACGTTCCCTTGAAAATGACCGAGAATGAGGACCGTAAAGCCCTTTATGGACACAGCGGCTTCGACACGTTAACGTGGGTAGTAGTCATTTAGGTGGAACAGAAAGCGGCAATAACAAGCGAATTACAAGTTAAAGGGAACTGCAACTCGTTACAAATCACTTTTTGAGACATATCGAGATGTTACTAGAATTGCCAGATTGATGATATTACAGTTTTGATTGGCAAATAATGGCGTGTGACCCTCGTGTGTTTAGATTCGCCCGTTGCTAATTCCTGCCAGCAGCTTGCGCTTCTCAATTATGTTTTCAAATGCTGGTGCCCTGTTTGAAGTTTCTTTACAGTGTCGAAATGAATTATTTAATTAACTTGTCTGGAATTAAAGTGTCTGGACACTAGAGAACAGCTAAAATGAAATTAAATATACAACAAGAACTCTGCTAACTTAGCGACTACATAACATCAAATACTTCCTACTGAAAAAGGTATAGTAAACACTCACCAACAGAACGATACCCTAATACAGCAATCTTTCTGTATTTAGGTTGAGGCATTATTTGTGAATATCCTTTGAACGTCGAAAACAAAGAACTGGAGCTTAAGAAAGAAATACTTTATCAAACATTAGAGGTCTATCACGTGATAACAACAAACTTTTCCACGCCTTCCAGAAAGATCTTCATCGTTGTTTCTGTCGTATAAAGTAAACTTTTCAGTTTGTGTACGCCGTACAGCCAAAAAAAAAAATTTTCTTTGGAAGTAAACCTTTAGGTAGTGACGTCTTAAACCTACGACGAATGAACTAAAATGCTTATTCACTGCCGAAGTGTGTCTTCCACCTCTGGGTTATATGGCGGTTGACAAACCAATTGTTGGTACATTTCGCCACCTTCTGGGGTGGAGGCCAGGGTTCTTCTTCTTCTTCTTCTTCCTTTTAATGGCGGTTGGCAAACAACTTTTAAGTGTGCATTACCGCCACCTTCTGATATGGAGTGTGGATCACAATAGCCTTTTTTTTCACTGTCACTACTACCCTTAAATAAATAAATACATAAATAAGCCAATAAATAACTTCATAAATATCTAATAACATTATTGATATTCATACATTATCATTATTATTAAATACAACTTTCTAAGACAACTAAACTCATATCCTTCTACTAAGCCCTGTTTTATTCAAAAACACAATTATCGCTCTATACCCTACATGCCCTGAATTCATTTGTAATATTTCCCTCATTTCAAATCTAATTTTTTCTTTTCTAAACCAGTCTTTCAGCCTCATCCTTTCCTCCTTATACCTATGACAATTAATAATAACATGTTCTACTGTTTCGTTAATATTACAGACCTCACACATCCCAGTCTCATGTTTCCCTATTATTTTAAGCGTACTATTTAATCCAGTATGCCCAAATCTCATTCTCGAAATAATGTCCTCTTCTTTTTTATTCCTATTATTTTCTCTCATACCTCCTACCCTCTTTTGGATACTGTAGTACATTCTCGCTTTTGTTTCTATATTCCACTCTTCTTGCCACTTCTTCCTCATTTCTGCTTTATTTCTGCTTTTAACTTCCGCCTTACTATACCTTATTACCATATCTATCTCTGTTTTTTTGTATCATTTTTGGCATATTTATCAGCCAATTCATTTCCTTCTACTCCTATATGGGCTGGAATCCAGGGTTGCACTTTCAGGAACGCATTTGAGGGGCCGCGTTTCTAGGACCCTAGTTGTTTGTGACAGCGCCACCTATCGAGTCGGAGAGCCGAAGTACCAGGAACGCATTTCCAGGACCTTAGATTTGGAGGCCTGAAATAAGTGCCACCAAGGCAGTATTTTTACCCAGCTTTAACTACTTAAGAGTTTTAGAGGTTTTTCAAGGTTTATTTCACCCAAATACTACTTTCTTTATTGCAATTAAACCTGCTTCCTAGGAATGTTAAGTAATTATTTGGGTCTAAGTATAATAATATAATAACTCAAGTAAAATAATCAAGGAATCATGGTATAGTCTTTTCAGTCACTAGATTAACCACATTTTCAAGACACAAGGATGACTCTGGGGTAGATTTAAGATGATGTATATTTTATTAAATAATATATTACAACAGTTGAACTTGAACACACACAAAAACTAATTTGTTCATGACATGAACCACATAGAAATAGCTTGATGGACAACGTCTTCACTGACTCCTTAGAGAGAAAGAGAGAGAAGTGAATGAAATAAGGAACATTTAGTTGAACATGTTACTCTCTAATTTTAAATTTTATATTTAAAAGATCTTAGTGACCACAGAGCGCATACACATATATAATACAAAAATAATTATATAAATCTTCATACCAATTAATGTTCATAATACTGTTATTGCATATTGTTGAAAGATTTGGGAAAATGTTATTTTTATGTTGTGGGAACAAAGGTTCTTGAAAAATTCATGTCAACAAAGGCCATCTGAACTGAGAAAAAAATAATATAGATGCAAGATATCTGAATAGAAATAACAAGTTATTGACATGACTTTTCCTGACCTTTAAATATTTAAAGCGCACATTGTGATGTATGCAGCAGCACTACCTGCCACCTGGATTCTCTCCCATCTTTTCTCAGTTGTTTCTCTGTCACCCTATTAAATTCTTCAACTTAAAACTCAACTGAAATAGTAAATGGAGAACATTATCACTGCTGGGTTAACAGAAATAGTGTTTTCGCTTAAAAAAGGATCAAATGGACATTTTTGTAAAAATGTAAAGTGTAAAAAAAAAGCATACATTACAGTCCAACTACCAGGATCAATTCTGAGCAAGATCTCTACACAATAATAATAATAAAATAATAATAATAAAAAATACAATTTAAAACAGACAAGCAGTGAGACATTAGGCTGTACAGGCTATAGGAACATAGCCAAAACATGACACAATCTAACACATGATATTTTAACAGTCAATTATGATGGCCGCTCTGTAATGTCTGACTATTAAAATGTCATACATCTCAATATACATTATAAAACCATGTCAAAAAGAAGAGACGTACTGAATGTGAGCATGTGACAGTTAAAACATTAAGATTATTTTAACTTAATTAAAATGGTAAAACAATGAGTTATTAAGTAGCTTTCACAACGAATGTGCTACAGTGAATTGTACTGTCACTAAGTCAATAAAAACTTCCAAGTCATGCAACAGATTCGTAAAATGAATCAGAGGCTAAATATGATGACTATATGTATATGCATTCAAGACAATCACAATTGTTTTTAATGTTGAACAAATAAGAATTGATTCACATTTGATACTCACACTCTGATTTCCATCCATCTTCGCTGGTCCTCTAATTCAGTAGGTGGTGCTGTCACTAAAAACCTAGGGTCCTAGAAATGCATTCCTAGGATTGCGGTCCTGAAAATGCAGCCTCCGGTTTTGCAGGCAGATGCTCATACAAGGGGAATATGTACAGTAGCTATATGAGTGAAGTCATCAGTGGTGTATAAAGAACCTGAAAGTCATACTCAAGTAAAAGTACAGATTTCTTACCAGAAAATTACTTTGGTAGAAGCTGAAGTCCCCGTTTAGAATATTACTTGAGTAAAAGTCTTACCCTGATACAGTGGCGGACTGGGACAGTAAATCAGGCCGGGAATCTGACTCCACCCCAGGCCACCTCTGTTGCTGCAGTCACCACCACCCAATTCATGTGTCCACCAGACTGCTAAACTCTTTGGCTCTTTCAGTTGTTTGAATTGGGTTATATTTAAAAAATAAATAAAAATCCTTAGACTGTGGACGGGCAAAATAATCAAATGAACTATCAAGAAGTATCAAGCCATTCACTGTCTCTACCATCTTTCCCTTAATTCCCCTCTCTCTCACTCTGCACATTGAGTTTCTCTGCAATATGAAATAAGCACTTTCAATAATCTATATTAATTATGCAGCCATCAGTTGTATGTCCCAATGATCACAGTCCTACTACTGATGACCTTATAATTCATAAAAGCACATATTTTTAAGAGTATAGCTAGCATGTTTAGTTTTGCTAATAGCTTAAACTATACCTGAAGGATCCTGCCCAGACTCAAAAGCTGAACTGTCCACCCTCTCTTTTTCAAAAGCAGGAGTACTTTGTTTATTTTTTATTATTATATATTTTTTAAAATAGATTTTATCTAATGTAAGTTGCTTTGAATGAAAGCGTCCGTCTGCCAAATGATTACGTAAATATTAGGGCTGAACAGTTCAACTTTTTCACAGTTCGGTTTGTTTCACGGTTTTAGAGTCACGGCTTCAGCACCGTTGTATGTGCTATGTTTATGGAAAAACTATACTTAAAAAATATATATATATTATCATATTATTAAGAATATTCTAACTACAAGCAACAGCACAAATAAATACAATAGAGTAAAGATACTAATAAAATAAACTGACTTTCAGGTTTTTTTTTTAGGTAGGTCTTGCATTAGTTTTTAGGTACAGAAATTAAATAAAGTAATCAAATGTAAAACAGCATTGCATTTTGGACTATGAATTAAAGATTATTATTTTTTTAAAGTTAATAAAGCTTTTTAATCAAGAGCGGTGAGTGATTTCTTTGTTGTTGCTGTTCGATTAATATAAAGACTGTCACTTTAAAATAATGCACTGATACAGTGTTCGTATTAGTATTGAATAAGAGTCAATTGTCAATTGAGTCCCAATTCGCCTACTTATACTACGACCTAAAAGTTTACTGTTGGATATACTTTTGAGTGTGTAGCAAAAGAGTATGCACGTTCTGGGACATACTTCGGTGACGTCATGCAACGTGAACGACAACATGGTTGCCTAGTTACGCACACCACAACTGTTAACGTTTCATTCATTCTTGTATGTCCAATAAAATTTTATTTACCCTTCCCATCTTTTTTTCATCGTTTTTTTCACAATGCATTTTACAATGTGTTCTTCTACCAAGTTGAGGGGTGAAGAAGCAGAGGCGGCTGGTTCTGACGTTCATGTGCAGTGTGTGTAACAAAGCCATCGCAAAGCTCCTCCCTCCCGCACGCAATGGGTTGTGGGCAATATTAGCCCTTAGAGTGTGCATTGATCTGCACTTCGAATTCTAACCGGAAATAGTAGACCATCCGGGTATCTTTGGAATACTCTTTTCAACATACTACGATTTGGGACGTACTAATTCTAGTTTCGCATACTATTTAGGACGGATAGTATGCGAATTGGGACTCAGCACCGGTGATTCTTCCTTCAGTTGCATATCCCGATATAGTCAACTACCTGGTTTTCTCGCCAAGCCCATACAGAGCGGAAGACCTTAAATCCTACAAGGGTTTGGAGGCCTATAAACCACATGGTGGTGTGGATGGGTGAGGGAGACGCAGTACCAAGTTATCAACGACCGTTGTATTGTGAAGGCCAAAGTAAGTAATGCAATAACGTCTTTAATCAACCTATACTTAACTGTATGATATCATTGCGATACTCAAGGTGTAACCAAGTGACTCTCAATCATGTTTTTTTTTTCATTTCAAAGACTCCCAGTTTGCTATCTACACTGTACACTATCCGAGTTATTTTTCATAGTATTTTATTCTATCATATAAATGCACATGTACAATCTGACACCCCAAAAAACCACACACTATTAATTAGATTGAAAAAGAGTAGGCTGAAGCTATCAAGCTTATATGTGCCTACCCTTCAGTTAAAGACACCTGGGGGCCTCAAACTGTGAATCAGTGATGCAGATAAGCCTACATGTTATTTATTGATTTTGTTTTTAAATAAGTGGTGAGAAACTATTTTGTTATTCTTAGAGTCTTATATTTGGTTTTCTTGTCTTTCAGGTACTCCATTCCCAATCAATCCGAGAAACACCCCTCAAACCCTGGATAATCGCTGAGAAGTCTGGTCGTATACTTGGAGCCCACTGCACATGTATGGCTGGCCTCGGAGAGACATGCACACATGTTGCTGCATTATTGTTTCTCATTGAAGAAACAGTGAAGTTGAGGGACTCAAAGACAGTGACGCAAGAAAAGGCATATTGGCTGTTTCCTACTGCACTGTCAAAGGTGGAATAAAGGGAATGCCAGAAGATTGACTTCACTGTGACAAAGAGATCTCAAGTAAAAGCTGGCAAGATGAATTATGCTGCTCATGGACAGTCACTTGAGGAACAAAGTGCTAGTGATATTTCTACTGATACAGTTAGGAAAACACAACCACCAACCAGTGATGAACTGTCATCATTATTCAGTGCTCTTAGTGCAACTGGATCAAAGTCTGCTATTTTGTCCCTGATTGAACCTTACTCTGACAGTTTTGTCCCCAAAGTGATTGGAGAAAACTTCCCTCCTGTGTTGACTGAATTGAGAAAGGATGAAGCAGTTCACGTGGACTATAGTGATCTGTTGTCCATGTGCAAAGATGTTGACATTTCAGTATCAGAGGAGCAAGCAAAGGCAGTTGAGGCCGCTACAAGGGATCAAGCCTCCTCTAAACTGTGGTTTCGATTTCGTGCTGGTCGAATTACAGCATCTAAAATGAAAACTGCATGTTGCACTGATCCAAAACAACCATCACAAAGCTTTATCAAAAGTGTGTGCTATCCTGAGTCATACAAATTCACATCAAAAACCACTACCTGGGGATGTAATCATGAGAAATTAGCACGTGACATGTTTATAGATGTACATAAGGAATCTCATGAAAATGTTAAAGTACACGACACAGGTTTCTTCACAAATCCAAGTGTGCCATTCTTGGGTACTTCTCCTGATGGCTTTGTTTCTTGTGATTGTTGTGGTGTTAGTGTAATTGAAGTGAAATGTCCATTCTGCGTGAAAAATGACAAGTTAGAGAGTGTATCTTACTTGGAGAAGGACAGAGAAGGGAAACTGACACTTAACCGAAACCACCAGTATTTCTACCAGGTGCAAACTCAACTTGGGGTGTGCAGACTGGAATCTGCCTATTTTGTTGTTTGGACCGAAAAGGATTTGCATGTTGAGCAAATTTTATTTGATGAAGAGTTCTGGGGTATGATATGCCAGAAAAGCAAGAAAATTTTCGACACAGCCATTATGCCAGAGTTAGTTGGCAAGTTTTACACAAGGCTTTCTTCTACCACGGCCACTGTGTCATCACAATCTGGAAAATTTACCTCACCTGAATCACATGTCTCTGATTGTGATGCAAGTGCCAGTGACCAAGAAAAAACCTGGTGTTTCTGTAGCCAGGTTGAGTTTGGAAAGATGATTCTATGTGATAATGCAAAATGTCATATTAAGTGGTTTCACTACTCGTGCATTAATGTTAAGATTGCACCAAAGGGAAAATGATATTGCCCACAGTGCCAAAAGCTCCCCAGTCTCTGCCAAAAAAAGGAGAGAAACCTCCAAAGTAATAAAACAAACCTTTTTTTAGTTGGCTGCTGTGAAGTTTTGCACTTCATGCACTTTGTTTTAATGTAGGTTAAAGTACATTTAATTAATTTAGAATTGTGCACCTTTTTTTTGAAAATGTGACATGTTCTTTAAATATTTTTGGCATTTGATTTCAAGTTGTTGAGATTTTCGTAAAGCTATGCTGACAAAAAAAAGTTGTACTCAAGTTACATACAAAATTGTTTACAGTTAGTGTATTGCACTATATTATAATGTATAATTTATAGTAGTGTATAATTTATAAGTGTTCTTATAAAAGTGTTTATTCTTTAATAAATCTGTTTTCTGATGATAGTGATATGCTGTGTGTTGTCGTCCACAACAAAACAATAATAACTGTAAATTAACAATCATTTATAGATCATTTTAGGCTATATAGACAAGTCCAGACATGGATTAATTTATATTTTTATTGGCAAAGTGCATATAAAATAAACTTTAGTCAAATTCAACTACTGATGGACAAAAGTTCACCAGAGCACAACAGACAAGTCCAATCTTATCTATGGTACAATACTCATCACTATCTTTGCACATCAAGAAATCAATTGGCAATATTCCACCCAAAATGGTGTATTTCTGGTGCACACAACCAATCACACGCTCAACATGAATCCTGACGTGGGCAATTTTCCTTGTGGTTTCTAAGTCAACAGGAGCTAACTGTGACTTTCCATGAGTGAAGGCTGGAATTTCTACATGAGCCATTCTACAACCTAAAGTGGCCTGAATATTAAAGCCACGGTCAGCAAGAACTAGATCACCAGGAAGTATGTTGTCCAATAAGCCACAGTTTTCAGTTATGTATTTGTCACTTACTCTCCCTCCCCATGCATTTGAAATGTAGGAGACTGTGCCCTGGGGTGTAATACCAATAAAGAATTTAACTGTGTTATGGTGCTTGTAGGAAGACCATGTTTCTGCTCTGGCTATGAGGTTAGATGGACGTTCTATAAAAACCTCAAAACAGTCAATAATAACAGCACATTTTTCCCCAAAATGTTTCCTGAATTGCATTGGCATGGTTTTTTGCAATTGATCTCTGTCTGGCCATATGATAAGTGGCTTCATAAGAATAAACATGACATCAATGACATCAGTGACTATCCTTGAAGCAGTGGCTATTGACACGTTGAATGCATATGACAGGAAGGTTATGGAAACATTAAGCCTAAGACGCATCAATGTCAGCATCAACTGCTTAAACTTATCAAGTGACTTCCTCACAGGGAGGTGGCGACTAAGGAATGTGAAGAGTACTAGCAGTATCTGGTATGTAGGTAGGCCATTGAAAAATAAAACCTTTTCATCCTTATCAACAAAGGCACTTTGGTCATAGGAAGTGGACACATGTGCAACATCAGAGCTCAACTGAATGTTTTCAGTTCTAAGAATTTGAAGTTCAGTGGTCATAGCCTCAATGGCATCACCAGTCAATTCAGTTTGAGTCCCTGTGCAGCAAAAATTATCGCTGACATGTGGTGGGGTCATCATAACTTGTGGTGGGGTCATCATCAGTGTCAGCAGTATCAGCAGTAGCAGTAGCAGTAGCAGCAGCAGCAGCTTCAGCCTTCAGTCTCTGCTGGGTTCGGTTCATGCAACGCTTGTAGTGTGAGTTCCCTGTTTCTTTGGTTGACTGAGGTGAACCTCCTTGCTGACCTGTCATACCAACAGATTGCACCCAATCTGGGTCATCCTTTTGGTAAAGGTCAGACTTTTTACCTGGAAAATAATGAGAAATACAGCACATTTTAGCTCTACATTTTAAGAACGATAAGAATAACATAAGTCATTAATGCCACATGCAGTAGCTTGATATGAATTATATTATGTCAATGTCAGCTTTATTTATATAGCAAATTTAAAATAGCCAGTGTCCTACCAAAGTGCTTTACAGTAAAATGAACACACAGTAAAAAGAATAAAAGCAATATTTTTTTTACTATTAAAAATATTATTATCATTACAATAGAAAATTTGTTATGAGCCGCTCCAATCAACATTTCACAATACCTGACAAGAAATGTGCCGAACAAATCCGGATGTTGTCCAGATTTTTCCTTCGAAGATCTTGGTTAAGCTTTGCTAACCACAAACGCCTCCTTTCCTCTGATAATTTCTGGCATTCCTCTCCCTGGTTTTTAATAACTTAATAAAATAAAAAAAAAATTTTTAATAAAAACTTTTGGAAGTCGATAATATTCCAAATGTTTTTCTCGATCTGTCTTATTAGTACAACCTGAAACACGGCAATAATTAACCATTTTCCTTGACGACGTTCGGGATATACTTCAGTGCCCGTGCTTTGTTGTGATGCGGAGTGCCTCCAACATGGCCGACTTCCTGTCTGATGACGCGCTGTGAAAACCCTCTATTGCCCGTCAGCCTGATCGACTGCACAGCGGCAGCCGGCAGGCCAGAATGACCATCAGGCTCCCGATGGCCAGTCCGCCCCTGCCCTGATAGCACGCATAGCCTACATCACGGAGACGTCTATTTGATGTCTGCATGTACATCTGCAAGATGTATGTTAGAATGTTTTTTTATCATCTGCAATAAACCTAATAGGACGCTTCTTATAAGATGTAAAATAGAAGTTTATTAGATGCCTTTAAGACATTTAAGATTCTGTCAGATGCTTGTACACAACAGATGCTTTCCAGATCAAGTGATCTTTAATAGACAGCTTGCAGAAGTATGTGTGCTATCTGGGTATGTGATATTTATTGTACTTAAGTATGAAAAGTATTTTTAAAATCTTAAAGGTACTTAAGTATTGAAAGTAAAAGTACAAGTAAATGCAAAATATAAAAGAAGCATACACACACACACATATATATATACAGGTGCTGGTCATAGAATATCATCAAAAAGTTGATTTATGCTCAGGTGTTATGAGAGCCCAGGTTGCTCTGATAGTGGCCTTCAGCTCTTCTGCATTCTTGGGTCTGGCATATCGCATCTTCCTCTTCACAATACCCCATAGATTTTCTATGGTGTTAAGGTCAGGCGAGTCTGCTGCCCAATTAAAAACAGGGATACCATGGTCCTTAAACCAGGTACTGGTAGCTTTGGCACTGTGTGCAGGTGCCAAGTCCTGTTGGAAAATGAAATCTGCATCTCCATAAAGTTGGTCAGCAACAGGAAGCATGAAGTGCTCTAAAACTTCCTGGTATACAGCTGCGTTGACCTTGGACCTCAGAAAACACAGTGGACCAACACCAGCAGATGACATGGCACCCCAAACCATCACTGACTGTGGAAACTTTACACTGGACCTCAAGCAACGTGGATTGTGTGCCTCTCTTCTCTTCCTCCAGACTCTGGGACCCTGATTTCCAAAGGAAATGCAAAATTTACTTTCATCAGAGAACATGACTTTGGACCACTCAGCAGCAGTCCAGTCCTTTTTGTCTTTAGCCCAGGCAAGACGCTTCTGACACTGTCTGTTGTTCAAGATTGGCTTGACACAAGGAATGTAACGGCTGAAACCCATGTCTTGCATACGTCTGTGCGTAGTGGTTCTTGAAGCACTGACTCCAGCTGCAGTCCACTCTCTGTGAATCTCCCCCACATTTTTGAATGGGTTTTGTTTCACAATCATCTGGGTGCAGTTATTTTGAAGGATTGTGTGACTGGAGTAATGATGCAAAAAATTCAGCTTTGAAAGTCAGCTTTGATTGTTCCTAATAAACTGACTCACAAGTCAATATTAAATTATTTTGTGGGATAATTAAATATATTCTAAATAAACTACAAACATATAAAAAATATACATTTATTTTGTCCTCACATTCTTTCTTGCAACTCTTCCCTCTCAGTCACACACCTGACTGAATGGCTCATTATGCAGCTCATTATGCGGGCCTTTTGTCTTCTCAGGTTTAAATCACAATGATATTCATGATAGTTGACGCCTACTCGCATATAACTTTTACAAACAAAAAGTGTCTTAGAAAATTTAAATCAATATATTGTTTTCTGTGAGTGATTAAACAAGATGATTTTCACATAATTTAGAAAGAAAAATTCTAGACTACAAGCTCCAGTTCTCAAAAGTCCCAGGAAACAATGTTCTGTATGTGTTTTATGGCCTTATTCAAGTGATTAATTTTTTTTTGTTTTTCACTAACCACGCATAAACATTGTTTTCTCAAAAACACAATCATGTACATACATGCTGCTCACATATTATTATAGCCCAGTTTGTGCTGATTACAGTGAGATTAGACCATTTAGATGCTTATAAGCAACTGAAAAAAGCACAAATGTCAAGACATGACAAAACTTCTCCAGGCCCCAAAAATACCCTTAGACCTCAGAGTCTTAAAGTGAATATTTTATTTCTGCTGTTTTTGTTTCGCAGTGGGGACCAGTGTGTCAGGTTCTCATTTTGTTTATCGAGCAGTTACAGCTTTTTTCTCTTAATTATTCCCTCAAGTTAAGTGGTGTGACAGATCGGTGCAATCCTGGCAGATTTATGGGAATAATTTGAGGTAAGACCTGTTATTGAGAGGCACATTGTGGTGATCTCATTAATCTCTCGGTGTTTGCATCTCTGTTATGGCAACTGCGAGCCCATCCAGCCAATAGTATGTTCCAGCACAACCAAAGGCTGCAGTTTTAGGACCCCGGCTATAGGACCCCGGTTATAGGACCCTAGTTTTTTATGACAGCGTCACCTACCTAACTGGATGATATAGCAACGGTTGCAGTTTCAGGACCGCAGTTATAAGAGGTGGTTTAGTTTGTACATACATAGTTTGAAAGACATTTAATCTCAGGAGTATTTTTATTATATTTTATAAAATGAGTTTTTTTATTCAAAATAAATCAGAGGTTAAATTTTAACAATTTACACAAAAAAAATTACAAATATCAATCTTTAAACAACTGAGAAAGTGAAGTCTTAGTTTCTTGAATTATATACTGTATATTGATTAACCTCCTTAAGTTTAACTAATTTGCTCGTTATCAGGTAAAATAAAGATGGAATCAGAATATGCAGTCACTAAATGATATAGCCAGAAATTGTAATGGTTGTAGAGAGGCAAAACAAAACTCGAGAATGATTAAAGAATGAATTTATTGACATTTATATATACCGGTATATATATATATATATATATATATATATATATATATATATATATATATATATATATATATATATATATATATACACATACATTTACATACAAATATACATTTTTATATATATAATTTGTGCAAGAACAAAAGCACCAAAAAGACTCCTTTTTCCATCAGTTGCTGCACATGGCTGTAGGCTTCAACTCTGAGAGTCTGAGAGAAAGAGAGAGTGTGAGTGAGAGAGAGAGAGAGAGAGAGAGAGAGAGAGAGAATTAAATTAGAAATATTTGTTTAACATGTTCAACTGAAATATATATCTCTGATTTAACACTTATGAAATGTTTTTGAGCTTTTTCACATTTGGCTCCCAAACTCTGGAATAGCCTTCCTGATAATGTTCGGGGTTCAGACACACTCTCTCTGTTTAAATCTAGATTAAAAACGCATCTCTTTTGCCAAGCATTCGAATAATGCATATCTTAAATTGTGACTGCAGTTGTATCTGATCAAATGCACTTTCTTATTCTTCAGCTTGGGTTAAACTAATTAATTTTACTTTGTTGGAACAGCAGCTATGCTAATGATGTCTCTATTTGTTTCTCTGTTTCTGCTGGGATCTTCATCCCGTGGTAACTAGGATTTAAACAAGCTCCAGTCTGGATCCAGAACACCTGAGAAGAGATGATGCTGACCCCTCAGAGGACCCCTGATGATGCTAACCCTGAATCAACAAACAGAGCTTAGTGCCCACGCAGGAAATAATTTACCTGGGTCTCAGGCTGAACTCAGTCCTGTACCAGGCGTTCTTATCAGAGAAGTGCATCAGGTCAATTTGTGGTTGTCTCTCCCTTTTCCAGAAAGGAAAAAAGTCCCATTCAGACTATGTTTACATCTTCTAGGCCTGATGGCCTCGGCAGTGTCGGTCATCCCGTTGGGACTTTTATGGATGAGAGAGTTTCAGTGCTGGGTAGCGGCACAACGCTTATGTCCGAAGTGCCACCTCAACCGCAAAGTGATAGTGTCATCACATTGCTTGCACACTCTCCGCTGCTGGAGGGATCACATTTTTCTGGAATCAGGGACTCCACTAGGAGCTATTTCTCTAGCGAAAGGAAAATGTCCCATCTCGCTACAGAACGCACATATAATCTTCCTGGAACTGTTAACAGTGTTTCTGGCATTGAAACATTTCACGAAGTTTCTACGGAATCACCACGTTTTGGTCAGATTGGACAACACAATGGCGGTGGCACATATAAATCGCCAAGGGGGAACACGCTTTCCCTGCTTCACAGTGTTGCACGACAACTCATTGTGTGGGGCTTAAAGCATTTTCATTCATTACGAGCGAATCATGTCCCGGGAATAATGAATGTGGGGGCAGATCTCCTGTCCAGGGGGAATCCTCGGTACGGAGAATGAACTCTCCACCCTCAGGTAGTGAACCAGTTGTGGGAGAGGTTCGGCAGAGCTGCCGTAGATCTATTCGCCTCTCGTGAAAATACCCGTTGTCCCTATTCTTTTCTCTGGCGAGAGACGGTGCAACGATGGGTGTGGATGCTTTGGCTCACTCGTGACCAAACGCACTGCTTTACGCATTTCCTCCTATGAGTCTGATGGTACTAACTCTAAAAAGAGTAAGAGAGTGCAGTCACTCAGTAATTCTGATTGCACCAAACTGGTCAGGGAAGTTGTGGCTGACAGAGATAATCCAGTTGCATAGAGACCTCCTCTCAAAAGCTTGCGGAGAGATTTTTCATTCGGCACCGGACAAAGTGGCTCTTTGGGTCTGGCCCATGAGAGGTTGAATTTAAGTGTTACAGTTTTGCCTCTGAGGGTGATTGCAACAATTCAAAATGCGAGAGCATCTACGACCCGCTCTGCAAATGATAGTAAATGGAATGTATTTGAGTTATGGTACACGCAAAGGTAAACTGTACCTTTTCAATGTTCAGAGTCAGAAGTGTTGTGTTTTCTGCAAGAACTTTTAGATAAGCGGAGAGCCTTCTCTACTGTTAAGGTTTATCTTTCTGCAATTTCTGCTAGCCATTTGGGGATTGACAGGAATACTATAGGCCAACACCCGCTTGTGTGCAGGTTTATGAGGGGTGTGCTGCATCTGAACAGGACTTCAAAGCCGCTGATTCTGCCATGGGATCTGTATGTAGTCCTTAACGCACTCTCTGATCCGCCTTTTGAGCCGATAGATAATATCGATTTGAAGCTGTTTTCGCTAAAGGTTTCTTTGTTACTGGCTCTAATGACTGCAAAAAGAATTAGCGAATGTCATGCTTTGTTGGTTCATAACTCTTGTATGGTATTTGCTGCGGATTTCTTGTGAGTATCTCTCAAGACTAATCCAGCATTTGTGCCTAAGGTGAGCAAGTCAACTTACTTACCTGTAGACAGGTGGATTTAGTGGCTTTTCATCGTCCCCCTTTTGCCTCGTCGCAAGACCAGCAGCTTCATTGTTTGTGCCCTGTCCGTGCGTTGTGTCACAGGATGAAGGGATTAAGAAAGAGTAATCAGTTATTTGTTTTAAGGGCTGATTCTCATATAGGTAAAACTATTTCTCATCAGCGCCTGTCCCAGTGGCTGGTGGAAGCTATTATATTTTATTATAATAGCATGGGTCTAAGTCCTCCATAGGGACTGAGGGCTCATAGTACCCATGGGTTATCCACCTCGTGGGCGTTGTTTAAGGGCATTTCAATTCAGGACATTTGTGCGGCGGTGAGTTGGGCTTCGCCACACACTTTTGTCAAGTTTTATAGGCTGGATGTTACAGAGCCTTCATTGGCTCATTCGGTCCTAAGTGTGTAAAAAAAAACAAATAAAAAAAAAACACTCATTCAGATGTTGTTTTTATTTCACATGTCTCCATCATATTCTGTGAATAATACATGGAGGGCTTGTGTTATTGTTTTCACACATTACTGAGTTGGTTGGCATGCCTGCTTCGGACAGCATAGCTGCAATATGGGAGTAGACTATATCCAGAGCTGGGTAGTAATGGATTACATGTAATCTGGATTACGTAATCAGATTCCAAAATTCAAGTACTTGTTATAAGAGTAAACTACTTTTTAAAATACTCGTAATCAAACTACAGTTACTTTTTTATGGATTACATGATTGCATATTATTTGCACAATGGTAATAAGTCGTTCACAATTCACTGATTCTCCTAAGTTTCTTTTTTTTTAACGTTTATATTTTTTCCTAATAAACCTGCCACTTATGAACGTTCGTGATTTTTGTACTTCAAGTGTTTTGAGATGAAATATTTGACCTGGAAATGGTCTTTATATATTAGCCAGGGCTCGACATTAACGCTTGTCCGGAACAAGTGGATTTTGTGAAGGGGCAAGTGAAAGAGAATTTTACTTGCCCGAACGGACAAGTAACCTGATCAAAATTTTTATAACAAAAAATAACTAGGGCAGCACAATTTGGCGAGAATGATTCTGATTTTATTACTTTCAGTGTAAACTGTGACTAATAACGGATAATGTATTTCCATGGGAGTGATGGGGTGATGTTTTCCCGACTTTCAGCTCGATTGCAAATGTGATATTGATTATATACATCTTCAGTTAAATAAACAAATAATGTTAACTGACTTACATTTTAGAGACATTGTGGATCGTTTTTAATTCATTTCAAACAAAAATCACTATAAGCAAAGCCACAGCAGAACAGTAACGCATCCCCAAGCAACACACAAGTCTTTCGTTACTAAATTATTCAATTTTAAACGAGTCAATGATTCAGTGAGCCAGTTACTTGCTTCATTTGTTGAATGAATCAGCCGTTTGAACGAATCGGTTGAATCAATGATTCACTCATTAAGACAGTGACTTGCCACCACCTACTGGTGGTTTAATATCATATTTAAAAGTATCATTGCATTTTTCCAACATTTCATATTTTGTATGTCAAAAAAGTAAAAAATTAATCTAATAACATTATTTATGCATTTTGTAAGATGGAGTTTGTTGATACTGTTTTCATTTTAATAATAACAACCATAATGTCTTAATATTACAATTTAATGTAGACTATTGATCACATGTAAGAATTCAACATAATTATTATTATTATTACTCTTTATTTCAGACTCATGGTCCGTATGAAAAGAAGAAAGAAAGAAAGAAGAGGAAAATACACACACAGAATTTAAAAGACATACAAGCTTGCATTCCAATGCTTCCGCAAACTGGAAAAAGACCTTGTATCACTTAATATAACATCATTTAAGACCATTATGATACCATTTTTTGAATCATTCAATCGACATATGAAATTATACATACACTTCCTTAAGACAGCATGCAAAGTAGGTACATTATTAGATACAAACAATCGGCTTGCACTTGTCCACCTTGGATGTTTAAGCAAAATTCTTAAATACTTCATTTAAATCTCATTAAATGCCACCTGGAGTTTTTGCATTTTAGCTTTAGCATAATTACACCACAAGTAAGCTGTATAAAAAGAAGTACAGAATGCCCTAAATAGAGCTATTTTAACAGCATCAGTACACATATAAAATTTAGTATTTAACTTTATTTACCACATTCAATACTTGGTCATCTATATAAAAAGAAGTAAAATTTTGCTTAAGGTCCTCTTTGGTTTTAACAATCATAATCACACTCTTTTTAACATTAAATTTTATATCATGCTGCACACCATAACTTGAACATACTCGAAGCAGCTTTTGTAATCCTGCGCTACAAGGAGACATAATAACCAGATCATCAGCATACATCAAATGGTTAATGACATCTACATTTAATCAGTTTAGGAAAATATTTACCTTTATAAAGTTAAAAAGTATAACAGCAATCATTTTAAGGCAAATATTAAAAAAAAAATTGTTGATTAAAATAATACCTGATAGAGCACTGATGAGACTGCTTCAGAATAAATTACATTTGTGCCAAAAAAAAAAAAAACTTTTTTACTCGTACAAGTGAACTATTTATTTACTTTTTACATGACAAGCTCATGTAAAAGCTTAATGTCGAGCCTGTATTAGCAATGCTATTGTTGTGAGTTTCATCTTCTTTAATATTCATTTTTGTAATGTTGTTATTGTTTGTCTTTTCCTCATTGTTACTATGCACTTAAAATGGTTTGAGATGGATAGAAATGTCTTTGCTGTATGTGTTTAGTCTTTTTCAAAATTCATGTTTGCAATGTACCTATTGTTTGATGTTTTTCATTGATACAGTCATATTCACTTCTAGTGTTTTTTTATTTTTTTATTAAAGACACAAGTATGTGTAAAGACACAAGAAGCTATTGTGGCTCTCTTTGGTGAATTAAATATATATATATATATATATACAGTACCGACCAAAATTTGAACACACCTTCTCATTCAAAGAGTTTTCTTTATTTTCATGACTATGAAAATTGTAGATTCACACTGAAGGCATCAAAACTATGAATTAACACATGTGGAATTATATATGGAATTATATACATAACAAAAAAGTGTGAAACAACTGAAAATATGTCATATTCTAGGTTCTTCAAAGTAGCCACCTTTTGCTTTGATTACTGCTTTGCACACTCTTGGCATTCTCTTGATGATTTTCAAGAGGTAGTCACCTGAAATGGTCTTCCAACAGTCTTGAAGGAGTTCCCCGAGAGATGCTTAGCACTTGTAGGCCCTTTTGCCTTCAGTCTGTGGTCCAGCTCACCCCTAAACCATCTCGATTGGGTTCAGGTCCAGTGACTGTGGAGGCCAGGTCATCTGGCGCAGCACCCCATCACTCTCCTTCTTGGTCAAATAGCCCTTGATGCCTTCAATGTGACTCTACAATTTTCATAGTCATGAAAATAAAGAAAACTTTTTGAATGAGAAGGTGTGTCCAAACTTTTGGTCTGTACTATATATACATATATAGATATATATCTATGTATCTATCTATCTATCTATGTATCTATCTATCTATCTATGTATCTATCTATCTATCTATCTATCTATCTATATATATATATATATATATATATTTTTTTTTTTTTTTTTTTTTTTTTCAAAAAAAGTACAAGATTAAGCTAACTGGATATGTGTGATATCAAAAAAGGGTTAGCACAAATGTAATCTAAATGTAATCCAAAAGTAATCAGATTACGTTACCAAAAATGTGTAATCTAAGAGATTATATTACTGACTACAATTATTTTCATGTAATCTGTAATCAGTAACTGATTACAATTCATAAGTAATCTACCCAGCTCTGTCTATATCCCATATTGAGATACCGAATTCTGGTCTCTGGTCTCTGGTCTCTAGCTCCATCCTGGCTACCTGGTCACCTGCTCTGCCCTGATCTCTCGCTCTGCCTATGCCACTCTGGTCACTTGCTCCACCACAGTCTTCAGGCCCTCTTTGCACCACATGGTCCTGGGCCTCCATCCTTCCCCAGTTTCACCTCTGCTCCATCACCCTCTAGCAATGTGATCTTGTTAGGAAGACCTTAGTAGGGGGCTATATCATGATCCCTGTCTGTGTCAGTGGTCATGGGCTGTTGTTGTGTAGTTCTGTGTCTTCATTGTTGCTTTGTTCACCTTATGTTTGCCTGCTGCTCTGTTTCCTTGTTTGTTGACATGGACACTCATTGGACTACACCCATCTCCTTGTTACTTTCCTTAGTTACTCATTCGTTCATTGTTTCAACTCAGCTTTGTGTTTCTCTTATGCTCTGTCAGTTGTTTGATGTTCCTCGTGCCCCCAGTATCTGTGTTTGCAGTTGCATCAATAAATTCCTGGACTAAGATGCTTGTCCTTGCCTGTATCGTTACATGTATATCAGCTCAACGCCAGCACTCGGTTCTAAAAATTACCAACTTGTTCATTAAGGCCTTGATTGTTTAGTTATTGTAACGATTGGGACACAGGAGACGAGAGATCCAAGAGCAGTGTGTGTTTATTGGGTAACCCCAAAAATCTGAATCCAAACAAGCAGGGGGTCATAACCAAAAATCAGTCCAGGGCCTTGGCCAAAGAAAGCTGCCATGGATTCCAAACCATCAGCTGTCAGTCTGAAGGTCTGGCTACATGAGTCTAATGAGTTACACTGTCATGACTGTGGGTCATTTATGGGGTGATAACTTACTTTTAACCTTTCACTTTATAAATTTCTCTTAGAGTGAGCAGTGGGCCATTAAGGTTGACCATCATTAAATTTAAAACATTTATGCATACCTCCTGTCAGACATTGATAATCATAGGACTAAAAGCCCTGCTACATTCTGCTGTCTGACAGGAAAGGTCTGCGTAGAGTTCCTGAGGGGTTTCAAATCTTGGCACTCAGTATGAGGAGATTCAATTAAGTCTTGCATTCTCCTAATGCCTTGGACCGAGCATAAACTAAAATGTGTACAGAGTCTACAAATCTCTGCTTCACTATAAAGTATAGGCTACTAAGCTCCAATGGATTCTGTAAAGAAAACTTAGATCTTTGAGAATTTTCTTTGCAAAAAAAATCTTTAGTGTTGATAGAATGGCTTTAACAATGAAAGTGTCTAGTCCACTCACTACACTGCCTTCCCTCAATTGATGACGGGGGTCAAGGGTATGTAATGGTACAATTCAAGTGACAATGTACTAATTACAACAAAAAAATCAAATTCGGATAAAGTTAAACGTCAAGCTAACATTAGGAAAGTTATGGACTTCCAAAGCAGCAAAACAAGTGTACGAGGGTAAGAAAAGACAGATTAAGTTGTTATATGCAAACAGCCCAGGGGAAAAAGTAAGCATACAGCTATGTGGTCCCGAATGGTGAGCATGATTTCACCAAGTACAACATGTTCCTGGATCAACATTCTTGTTGATCCTGGAACAACATTCCAATCAACCAATCAGAATTGAGATATAACTTTTCAAGAAATATCTGTTTTAGGCTTACAAACAGGGTTAGGTGCTTCTACACCCTTGATAATCAGCTATAATTTTCCACTGATTTTAGGAATATATTTTGGGTGGGTTTAGGTCAAAGGTGGTTAAAGTGTTAGTTCACCCAAAAATGAAAATTATGTAACTAATGACTCACCCTCATGTCGTTCCAAACCCATAAGACCTTCGTTCATCTTCGGAACACACTTTAAAGGGTAAGTTCAGTCAAAAATAAAAATTATGTCATTAATGACTCACCCTCATGTCGTTCCAAACCCGTAAGACCTATGTTCATCTTCAGAACACAGTTTAAGATATTTTAGATTTAGTCCAAGAGCTTTCTGTCCCTCCATTGAAAATGTATGTAAAGTATACTGTCCATGTCCAGAAAGGTTATAAAAACATTATCAAAGTAGTCCATGTGACATCAGAGGGTCAGTTAGAATTTGTTGAAGGATCGAAAATACATTTTGGTCCAAAAATATAAAAAAATTGTGACTTTACTCAGCATTGTCTTCTCTTCAGGGTCTGTTGTGAGCGTGTTCACAATACTGCAGTGATGCTGCTGACGTGTTACCTTTGTTATTGGGCACACCAGAAAACACGTCAGCAGCGTCATACATCAGCAGCATTGTGAACGCACTCACCACAGACCAGGAAGAAAAGACAATGCTGAATAAAGTTGTAATTTTTGTTATTGTTGGACCAAAATGTATTTTCAATGCTCCTCTGATGTCACATGGACTACTTTGATGATTTTATTACCTTTCTGGACATGGACAGTATACATACATACATTTATACCGTACATACATTTTCAATGTAGGGACAGAAAGCTCTCTGACTAAATCTAAAATATCTTAAACTGTGTTCCAAAGATGAACAGAGGTCTTACGGGTTTGGAACGGGTTTTTGTCATTAATGACATCATTTTCATTTTTTGGGAGAACTAACCCTTTAAATCTATATTTTTGGGCAATAATGTTAATCCAGGATTATCAAAACATGTTGATAAATGTATTTATGAATGTATTTACAATTTATAATGAAATATTTTCTTACTGTGATTATAATAATGCAAAAATATTAATGTGAAAAATCAGTTTAAGAACAGTTATTCTAATTAATTCATGGAGGAGAATAGGCCTACTATATTTTTCAGTATAACAATTATTTGACACATTAATTGTTTTTAATTGACTGACCCATTGTGAGTGACAGACAAGGATAGACAAACATTTCTTAGACAATGAAAAAAGCAAGATTTCACCCAGGAAAAAAAAATCCATAACAAACTTTTTTCTTCCCCGAAACTTGACTAAAAAAGATTCAACGAATATCCAAATAGCCTAAGTTAATTCAAGAATTGACGTTCATGTGAACTGCGGTGTTTGACTGCTAGGGTGTGTACTTTCCGCGCCTTACTGGACAACTGCGCATCATTTCACACCGAAGCAGCAAGAGCGGAGGGAAAATGAGCTAGGGGAGTCAGAGGAGCAATTTATTGCGAGGCGAAAAGATAAACTGATATTAGAGAAATAAAATATTTACAAAATCAGTGAACATAGATTACTATAGATCAATGTACTGATACTTTATAACATCTTTCACAGGCGTCGTAAACAAACGTGCAAAGAAAACAAGTGGAGAACAAACAGTGACATCTGTGTGGTAGGTTTCCTTTTTAATTGTTGAATCATAAGCTGATATTTAGGGGGAAACGAATTAAAAACGGAGATGCATTTTGCTTTAAATATCATGTTGATTTCTATCAAAACGCTAAAATAGCCTAATGGATAAACATTTTTATTTTCTATTTTCAGGAAGTATGCTACATAAAATGAATAAATAAATAAATAAATAAAAAGGTTAAAGAGAAGCGCATATCCAGTATAATGACAAAGGAACAAATTGTATTGATTAAATGGAACCTGGACGATTTATTGTGTTTAAGAGCATAGCGATATGCAGGTTCTTAAGAAACAGTAGTGGCTATTGGAACGCTTTAAATTTAATACAGTGCTTGCAAATGTCTAGGACATCCTGCGTATTTGTAATTATTATTTTATTTATTTTGAATGTAAGCTATATAGCCTGTATAGTCTGTGTGTTTGTGACCTTTTAAGTCCTGTAGGCTATTGAACTGGATCTTTACAGCTTGGTTTTGAGGTCTCAGAGTTTAAAAAGAGTAAAAGCTGTCCTTTGGTTTTGATTTATCCTTTGACCACTGCGCTTTTGACCAAGTTGCGCTGTACGGTATTTAATGTAAGCAAACTGAAAGCTTGTATCACCTGGCTGTACACATTAATAAAGTAAAAAAAGTAAACAAAATGTATATAAAACTTTACTAAAGGATGCTTTTTATATAAACTATTTATATTTTACTTATTGTATCTCTAGATTATATTATTATTTCTGGTGTAGCCTACATGAAAGTTGACTACGCACTACTGATTCCAGATGCCCAATGGATGGTGTTGGAGCCATTCTGTGTATTGGGATGGGTTGGCGCTGTGTTCTGCCACAAGTCTACTTAAGACAGGGGCTAATTAGTGCAGGTGTGGCGCACAGCGAGGTGCATGGTTTTGAACGTGAGACACGGCGTGTAACATGGAGACTGACTTGTGTTAAGTTTATTTTAGAAATGTTTCATTTTTCGTTATATTAATAAATGGATTGGCATATCCGAGTTCAGACTTTTGAAAGTTTATTATTTTAACCGTATTTAATTATTTAAGCCACAAGAAACAGCACGTCGAAAACACGCTTGCAAAAACAACTTAAATGTGCGCCAACATTTAGTCAAACCCACCTTTGTATGAAGAAAAGACTGATCAAGTTTAAACGACACGGTCCTTGTGCTGTTCGTACACCTTGTTTTCGACGGTGAATGGCTGAATGGAAACGCTGGCGCATTGAACAGTGAGGCGGCCAGGAAGTGGAGATCGATGCCGGACGAGCGGAGGTCGGTGACGGAGACAGTGGAGATCGGTGCCGGACGAGCGGAGGTCGGTGATGGAGACAGTGGAGATCGGTGTTGGTAGCGGACGTCGGAGTAAAACGCTTTGAGCCTCACAGTGGATAGTTAAAGGGTCTGGACGTGGTGAGGACGGACGCAATAGATGACGGAAGTTGGTAAGCGGTCTCACATTGGACAGTGAGGAGTGGACACTTTGATGCAGACATGTCACCAAGTGGAGGAAAGTTCTTTGGGACCTTGAACAAGTAAAACGAGGTAACGGCAGTTAACACACACACATAAGAAGATGTATGAATTTAAGAGCTGCAGTTATTAAAGTGTTAACAGCAAGAGTGACGAGAATACATTGACATTTGTTTTAAAGTAAACAAGGACTTGAAATAAGAGACATTTGGTTCAAAGGGTTTACACAAGAAAATTGATGTTTATGCTTTATTTCTGATTTCTCGTTTTCATGATATGTAAATGAAATGTTTTTTGTTGGGGTAGTTGGTTGAAAACGAGGTAAAATGGATGAAAATCATCAAGGTAAAAAGGTAACTCATGTGGTGTCAGCTGACTCACAAAATGTTAATGAGGAAGAAGCCTCTGTGAAAAAAAAACATGTGGTGTCAGCTGACTCACAAAATGTTAATGAGGAAGAAGCCTCTGTGAAAAAAAGGTCTATAAAACTTACAACAAAAGCACTGCTTTCTAAACTAAGTGACTTAGAGACACTAAGAAAATCCAAATTAAGTAAAGCTGCCAACATCAAACAAACTGTTCAAGGTTTAATGTGTGAGTCTGGTTATGAAGTTGAAATTAAAAATAGCTTCAGCAAATATCAAGTCTTGATTAACGATGCAAAGGTTGCACATAACAATCTGCTTGAGTTGCTACCCATGGATGAAAAGGAAAAGCATGTAATCTGGTTCAAAGCAAAGCTTTTATGTGTGAATGAATTTTTTCTGTGTGTGGAAAATCATTTTAAAAGTACAAATAATGGTACTACTGAAGATGTTCACCTTGAGGATGATATAAAACCAACGGACAGTGTATCAAATGTTGGAACATCATCATGCACTAAAAGCCGCACCAGTGAAAGATCAAGTCGATCAAGCAAAGCTGCATTTGAAGTTGCACATGTGCAAGCAGAAGCCAAGAAAGCTGCACTCCTGGCACGCGCAGCAGCACTGAAAAAAAAAACATGAACTGGAAAAGGAGGCGGAATCAATACGCAATAGAATGGAACAAGTGGAAATGGATGCTGAGATTGAAGCCTCAGATGCAGAGTTGGCAATACTGCAAGCATTTTCATATCAGGATAGAATGGGATCTTACTTTGAGAAGCAAAATTCAAAAGAAAGACCTGACATTCCTGATGCAAAGTTTGAGAAGTCTACCAGATTGGTGAAAAATAAAGGCTTACCTGTTGCAGTTGCAAGATCCACTGAAAATGTTGCACATGCGGTTGATGACAATTCTACACGACAGATTCTGCAAAGGCAAAATGAAATATCCGAGCTGCTCATACAACAACACAGAGCAAGCCAACTGCCACCAAGACAAATGCCTGTTTTGAAGGTGACCCACTGAAGTTCAAAATGTTCATGCAAGCTTTCAGGCACTGTGTGGAGGAGAAAGCAGCATCTAAAGGTGTTTGCATGTATTTTTTGGAAAGGTACACCAGAGTGCGCCCACACGACCTTGTACAAAGCTGTTTGCATATGAGTGCGGAGAGAGGCTTTGAAACGGCTAAAGCCCTCCTAAAGGAACACTTCGGTAATGAAACAAAGATCACAGCAGCATATATGGAAGAGGTTCTCAACTGGCCTGTGGTGAAGGCTGAAAGTGTTTCGTTACTACAGGACTATGCATTGTTTTGATCATGTCAGATCTACAGGACATGAAAAAGTTGGACATGTCTGCCAATCTCAAAATTATTGTTTCGAAACTTCCTTTTAAATTGAGGGAAAAATTTAGAAAATTTGAAGTTCTACATGTGATATTCGTGAGAGACATAACCGCAGACCTATGATGTTGTACACTTTGTGGAATATCAAGTCAAAATCTTGTCTGATCCTATTTTTGGTGATATTCAAACTACTGAAAGAGAAAAGCAGGTTAAAAGGGATGTGTATACAGCAAAGTCTAAGTTGAAGCGAGACAACTTTGCTACAAACATCTGCTCTGTTAGCAAAGTACAACACAAAGACACAAAAGAAGGTAAACAGAGGGACAGCAACATCAGCATCAATTATTTATTCTGTTTACAAAATCACAGTCTGGATGAATGTCAACGATTTGTCAAGAACAAACATCGTGAGAAGATCAACTTCTTAAAGGAAAAAGGAGTATGCTTTGGGTGTCTTAACACTGGGCATTTGAGCAAAAATTGCGATAAGCGTAAAATCTGTGAAAAAGGCAAACAAAGCCATCCAACAGCTTTACACATTCATGTCAAACAAGTGGACAAATCAATGAACACCAGCAGAATCTACCCCAATGAACCTAAACCAGCTGTAAACCATATGCTTGTGTCAGCTCAGACATTTGGGAGCCAGACCGGGGCCGGTATCAATGGAGCGCTCTCCATCTTGCCAGTTCAGGTAAAAGCACAAAAAGGCAACGAGGTAATTCAGACTTATGCATTTCTGGATAATGGCTCAACATCCACGTTCTGCTATGAAGCTCTTATGCGTAGGCTTAATCTCACTGGGACAAAGTCAAAAATATGTTTGTTAACGATGAGCCCAAAGACATCAGTGTCAACATACATTTTGAATGGACTTGAAATAGCTAGCCTTAATGGAACAAGGTTCTACAGTCTTCCAAATGTTTACACACAGAAAACGATGCCAGTAAATACAGCAAACATCATAAAACAAAAGGACCTTACATAGTGGCCTTACCTTGAGCACATTGATATCCCTGAAATTGATGCTAACGTGGAGTTATTAATAGGTACTAATGCTTTTGCTGTTAAAACCCAATTAGGGTGGGTGGTCAAAGGCTTAGAAAAGGATTGCAAAGACAACATGAATGAAAATGGCTGTCATAGTGTTGCTGTAAACCGATTATCTGTGGAATCACTTCAGCTGCTATTGGAGAAGCAGTACCAAAGTGACTTCAATGAAAAAATTTCTGACGACAAAGAAGAAATGTCAAGGCAGCAGGCAAGATTCATTGAAATAATGGATCAGTCTGTAAAATTAAAGGACGGACATTACAGTTTAAAGCTGCCATTCAAAGCCCAGGAGGTAACACTGCCAAACAATCGTTGTATTGCTCAACAGTGCCTCATTGGACTAAGAAGGAAAATGGAAAGAAATGAGAAGTTCCACCAAGAATACGCAAGCTTTCTTGAGAATGTCATTAGCAGTGGCTATGCAGAAATAGTACCGCAGGATGAATTGCGTTGTGGAGAAGATAACCTGTTCTATATTCCTCATCATGGAGTGTATCACCCACACCAAGGCAAGTTGCGAGTTGTCTTCGACTGCGGAGCTAAGTTTAAAGGAACTTCTTTGAAAGAACAGCTTCTGCAGGGTCCAAACCTCACAAGTTCCTTAATAGGAGTGTTTTTACGATTCAGACAAGAACCAGTTGCTTTTATGTCTGATGTGAAGTCTATGTTCTATCAAGTCAAAGTGGCTGAGGAAGACAAAGACTTTCTAAGGTTCCTATGGTGGCCTAATGGTGATCTGTGCAAGCAAGTTGAAGAGTACAGAATGACTGTACATCTCTTTGGAGCAGTGTCGTCGCCTAGTTGTGCATGTTATGCTTTAAGGAAGACTGCAGACGACAATTGGAACAGTTATTCGGACAAAGTGATTGACACGGTACATAGAAATTTTTACGTGGACGACTGTCTGAAAAGCTCACCATCGGTGCAGAAAGCGATACAAATTGTCCATGACCTGACTGACCTTTGCCAGAAAGGAGGTTTTCATCTTACGCAATGGATCAGTAACACTCGCAAGGTCCTTCAAACAATTCCTGAGAAAGAACACTCTAAAAGTGTGAGTGAACTCAATTTGGACATAGACCAACTCCCGGTAGAAAGGGCACTGGGGCTACATTGGTGTATGGAAAATGACAAATTTAACTTTCGTATGAACTGCAAAGAACGTATGCAAACACGACGAGGGATTTTATCAGTCATTAGTTCAGTGTACCTTGGGGTACCTTGCGCCAGTCCTTCTTCCAGCCAAGCACATTTTACAAGAGTTGTGCAGAATGAACTATGGCTGGGATGAAGAAATTCCACAAGCTTTAAATCAACAAAGGATAAATTGGTTGACTGACCTGAAAGAGATCTCAGAGTTGAAAGTGAGTAGGTGCTTGAAACCACATGACTTTGGAACACCAGTCCATGCCCAGTTGCACCACTTTGCTGATGCCAGCGAACGAGGATATGGCACGGTATCATACCTGAGGTTACAGAACAAAGCAGGTCATGTACATGTTTCCTTTCTTCTTGGAAAGGCCAGAGTAGCACCTCTTAAACCGTAACCATTCCTCAATTGGAACTCCCTGCTGCTGTTTTGGCTGTTCGGGTGGACAAAATGGTAAAGTTAGAGTTACAGCTTTCTTTATCAGTATCCTGTTTCTGGACTGATAGTAGTACAGTCTTGAAGTATATCAGCAATGAAAACAAAAGATTTCGAACATTTGTGACCAACAGAATAGCCATCATTAGGGAAGCTTCAGACCCAGCACAGTGGCGGTATGTTCACACAAAACAAAATCCTGCAGATGACGCATCTAGAGGACTGACAGTCCATAAGCTTCTGAACAGCAAAATATGGCTATCAGGTCCAGAATTTCTGTGGAAAGCAAGAGAAACATGGTTGCAGTATGAAGTAGAGTCCACAATTGAAGAGGATGATCCAGAGGTGAAACTGGAGATCTCTACAAACACAATAACTATTCAAGAGGATAATGCAACCAATCAACTCATCACATATTTCTCTGCTCTGGTTACTCAAGTTCAAAAAGACTCTATTGGAGTTGAGTCAAAGAAGGAAGCAACTTGTGAAGGTTGAAATGGCTGATCTTTGTTATGTTGACAAGAAAATGTTGGAAGCCAGAAAATCGTTGCCACAAGACAGTGTATCAACTGAGGATCTATTAGCAGCAGAACATGCTATCCTTCAGTTCTGTCAGAGAGAAAGATTTGACAAAGAGATTTGTGCACTAAAGACAGGAAAACCCGTAAAAAGGTGTAACCCTATCTACAAGCTGTATCCTGTTCTAGAGGATGGACTGTTAAGAGTAGGTGGAAGATTGTCTAGGACTGCAATGCCCAAAGAGAGCAAACACCCAGTCATCCTGTGTAAAGATCAGTACATCTCCATGTTAATTTTTAAAAATGTTCATGAACAGACGAGGCATGGTGGGAGAAATTACATCCTCTCCAAATTGAGAGAAAAGTTTTGGGTCACTCATGCCAATGCAGCAGCAAGGAAAATCTTGTCAAGTTGTGCTTTTTGCAAACGTCACAAAGGAAAAATGTGTGATCAAAAAATGGCTGATCTCCCCAAAGAAAGGATTACTCCAGACTTGCCTCCATTTACTAACGTGGGAGTGGACTATTTTGGGCCCATTGAGGTAAAACAAGGACGTTCCTATATGAAGCGTTATAGGGTTATCTTTACATGCATGGCCAGTAGGGCAGTTCATTTAGAAGTGGCACACTCATTAGACACAGACTCTTGCATCAGTGCTATTCGTCGATTCATATGCCGAAGAGGACCTGTAGCACACTTTCGTTCAGACAATGGCACGAATTTCACAGGAGCAGAAAAAGAGCTAAAAAGAGCAATTGCAGAATTAAACAACAAATCAATTGAGAAAGCTTTAATACATGACAACATCAAGTGGACGTTCAACCCACCTACAGCTTCACATCATGGCGGTGCTTGGGAAAGCATGATCAGACTGGTCAGGAAGGTCTTAGTATCTGTTTTACATCTACAGGTTTTAACTGATGAAACCTTAGTCACAGTCTAATGCGAAGCCGAAGCAATCTTGAATGACCGACCAATTACGAAAGTTTCTGAGGATCCTAATGATTTAGAGCCACTGACACCTAACCATCTTCTTACTTTGAAAAGGAAACCAGTTTTGCCTCCAGGTCTGTTTGATCAAAGGGACCAGTACGTAAGACAAAGGTGGAAACAGGCTCAGTATCTTTCAGATTTATTCTGGAAAAGGTGGACAAAAGAGTATCTTGTTACACTACAGGAAAGACAAAAGTGGAACAAAACAAAACGTAATCTTATGGCAGGAGATATCGTTTTGTTTGCAGATGCTACAGCACCACGAAATTCTTGGATGATTGGAAGGATTATTAAATCCTTTCCAGACAAAGCAGGCATAGTCAGATCTGTGCAAATCAAAACCAAAACAAACATAATTGAAAGACCAGTGACAAAATTAGGGCTATTGGTAGAACAGTCAATGTAAAATTGAACAAACACATAAAAGAGGGGTTTATTTGTTTGTTTATTCGTTCGTTGTTTTTATTGTAAGATGTTTTTTGTTATATTAATGTCTCCATTTATGTACATGTTTATAATTGTTATGTCTTATAGTGCCATGAACAATTAGGGGCCGGTTGTGTTGGATCCATTCTGTGTATTGGGATGGGTTTGCGCTGTGTTCTGCCACAAGTCTACTTAAGACAGGGGCTAATTAGTGCAGGTGTGGCGCACAGCGAGGTGCATGGTTTTGACCGTGAGACACGGCGTGTAACATGGAGACTGACTTGTGTTAAGTTTATTTTAGAAATGTTTCATTTTTCGTTATATTAATAAATGGATTGGCATATCCGAGTTTAAGTTCAGACTTTTGAAAGTTTATTATTTTCACCGTATTTAATTATTTAAGCCACAAGGAAACAGCACATCGAAAACACGTGTGCAAAAACAACTTAAATGTGCGCCAACAGATGGCATTAAGACACAATTCTCTCGTTTTAATAGGAGTTAGCCTATTTCTAGTAGGCCTAATCACTGGCTTCAATGGCACTTGAGACAGGATATTGATGTCTGTGAAAAACTATTTCTATTTTTGATAAAGATAAAGACGTTGATATCAGATTGCATCTGTTTTGACTGAAACACTAAACCACAATAAATTATTTTTTTCATTAATTTTAACTTTGTCATGTGATATGGGAAAATAGGTCTATCAATATTCAACTGTACAATCAGCAATGCGTGACACAAAATTGCATATTTTTTGCAGGGACCCTCAGTATAGGTGTACTGGTTTTTCAGAGCTAATTAATTTGTCTATCCATTAACCCTAACCCAACCACCCACTAAACATAACCTCACAGAAAACTTATGTCATTTTTTTACTTTTAATTTTGTGAGTTAACAGCTTATTTCTGCTTATTTCTTAATTAACTGACAGCCTCTTCACTAATCTTCAGTGTATTTGCCATAAAATTTGTCAATTTTGTTTTGAAGTGAGCTATATTTGGACTTTACAATGGAAACTAAAAGTATTCAGTTTACATTTATGCATTTGGCCGACACTATTAGAAACTCAAGAAACCCATCACCCTTACCAAAAAGAAGTAGGGTTATACTTCAAGTTTATTTTATTAAGTATACTTAAGTAAAGTTCAAGTATATTTTAAGTATACTTTATGTAGTGAGTATACAAATATCAGTGTACTGGTAGTATAGTATTATAGTATACTAGTGTACTATTTCAATACTCCTTGGGATTAAATTGGCCCACTGTCTAGTTTATAAAAGTTTACTTTTAAGTATACCTTAAGTATTCCAGCAGTAAACTTTTTTTAACTAGTTTACCTCTGTGCTTTTAGTTTGTACTGCAACTATACTAAAAGTGAACTTATAGGTATACTGATAGTTTAATAATTAAATAGTTTAATTTTTTTTTGTACTAATTTAGTACAATTTGAAGTATAGTCTCAGTAAACTACTAAACTACTTTAGTAGTTTTATACTGCAAGTATACTCGTAAGTTTTCTTTAAGTTAACTTTCATCATACTTTACGTATACTACTGTGTACTTATTAATTTGTAAATATTTTGTTATGTGAATATCTGAACATACAAAACATCAAAAGAAAGAACGGAATATCTGCTTGTAAACAAACATTTTAGCTCTATGCATTCTTTTTTACTGGGTAGGTTTCATAAGTAAATAAATAAATAAGTAAACAACATTTTAAACAAAAATCTGAAAAAACAAACAAAAAAAGGATTCAGAATGATAATTAAAACATAGATGGAGTCGATCAGCACCCCGAAGCTTGACTCTTCATGGGTCAACATTTTATTCCATAACATAACACAGTTTTGATGCTATTTTATGTCAGATACTCATCTTAGAGTACATGTAGAAGCAACTGTTGTTTCGGTTTCTTCTTAGCTTGTATTTTGGAAATTCTGTACAGAGGATGTGTTATAGTGCCCCCTACCATAACAATGAAAACATTATCTGTGGAAGTATAGCTCAAATATATTTAGACCTTAAGTAAAGTATACTTAAATTTAATTTTAAATATTTTTTCTGAGACGTAAATTAAGCACATTTTTGAGAAGTACAAAAGTAGACTGAAAGTATACTTTTCAAATTTTAGTTTAAAAGAAGTATACTAAAAGCACACTTGAAAAAACAGTTATTTATCAATTCTTGCTTTTCTTGGTGATCAAACCCATGACCTTGGCACTACAGTATGCTGGACTAATTGAACTACAGGAAGGTATTTATGACACTAAGTATTTATTTTTATGGTATCCACAAATAGTTACTGAGAGTCCTAAAACCAAGAAAGTGATTTTATGATGCAGTGTGATTGGTTTACAAGGGACACGTGATCCAAGATGGTGATTACAATTTATCCAACTGTAGAGCTGTGGAGGTCAGCTTCTTATATATATAGAGGTCACTTACTTGCCCTGCATTAGCAGCTCTTTCTTTGGGCCATTATGCATAAGCTGTCTGAATGCTCAATTGAGAGCAACATATATGAATAACTATATGTGCTAATATTCAGCAGATGATTTTCGAAGGATATAATTTATAATTTATGTAACATAATTCTGCACATGGTAAATAGAATGGCAAAAAATACTGGTTAAAACTCCTAGAAATATAAAACAGTTGATCATAAGAGAACCATATATTTCTTTAGTTCTTACAAGCATAGAGTCCACAATGTTATGGCATTTACATGAAAAATTATTGGTTTTGTTAGTATGAGTGATGAGTAGCCTTAGCATGTTGAATGCTCCAAGATGCTTGACATGTTGAGATGTCTGGTACAGACAAATTAGTTATCTATGTGTAGATATATGTTACTGCCTAGTTCCCAAAGTCTGTTTGAAATGTGTGTTCAGAAGTAGATTTGTTTTCATAAAGAGGCATGGAAATATTCTGAAATATTCAAACGAAAGTCCTAAAATGTGCTAGATAACTGCACATTTCTCATGAATAAATCTTTGCAAAAACCATGAACTAAAATGTGGAATCAGCTGCTTTCAAGAAGATAGGGACATACTGTACCAGTTTCTGTGACAACAACAGACAAAGCATTATGAAGTAATTTACTTACGGTATGTGATGCAGCTGCGGTCAGATCTACAACCCGAATTCCGGAAAAGTTGGGACGTTTTTTAAATTTTAATAAAATTAAAACTAAAGGAATTTCAAATCACATGAGCCAATATTTTGTTCACAATAGAACATAGATAACGTAGCAAATGTTTAAACTGAGAAATTTTACACTTTTATCCACTTAATTAGCTCATTTAAAATTTAATGCCTGCTACAGGTCTCAAAAAAGTTGGCACGGGGGCAACAAATGGCTAAAAAAGCAAGCAGTTTTGAAAAGATTCAGCTGGGAGAACATCTAGTGATTAATTGATATCAGGTCTGTAACATGATTAGCTATAAAAACTTTGTCTTAGAGAAGCAGAGTCTCTCAGAAGTAAAGATGGGCAGAGGCTCTCCAATCTGTGAAAGACTGCGTAAAAAAATTGTGGAAAACTTTAAAAACAATGTTCCTCAACGTCAAATTGCAAAGGCTTTGCAAATCTCATCATCTACAGTGCATAACATCATCAAAAGATTCAGAGAAACTGGAGAAATCTCTGTGCGTAAGGGACAAGGCCGGAGACCTTTATTGGATGCCCGTGGTCTTCGGGCTCTCAGACGACACTGCATCACTCATCGGCATGATTGTGTCAATGACATTACTAAATGGGCCCAGGAATACTTTCAGAAACCACTGTCGGTAAACACAATCCGCCGTGCCATCAGCAGATGCCAACTAAAGCTCTATCATGCAAAAAGGAAGCCATATGTGAACATGGTCCAGAAGCGCCGTCGTGTACTGTGGGCCAAGTCTCATTTAAAATGGACTATTTCAAAGTGGAATAGTGTTTTATGGTCAGACGAGTCCAAATTTGACATTCTTGTTGGAAATCACGGACGCCGTGTCCTCCGGGCTAAAGAGGAGGGAGACCTTCCAGCATGTTATCAGCGTTCAGTTCAAAAGCCAGCATCTCTGATGGTATGGGGGTGCATAAGTGCATACGGTATGGGCAGCTTGCATGTTTTGGAAGGCTCTGTGAATGCTGAAAGGTATATAAAGGTTTTAGAGCAACATATGCTTCCCTCCAAACAACGTCTATTTCAGGGAAGGCCTTGTTTATTTCAGCAGGACAATGCAAAGCCACATACTGTAGCTATAACAACAGCATGGCTTCGTCGTAGAAGAGTCCGGGTGCTAACCTGGCCTGCCTGCAGTCCAGATCTTTCACCTATAGAGAACATTTGGCACATCATTAAACGAAAAATACGTCAAAGACGACCACGAACTCTTCAGCAGCTGGAAATCTATATAAGGCAAGAATGGGACCAAATTCCAACAGCAAAACTCCAGCAACTCATAGCCTCAATGCCCAGACGTCTTCAAACTGTTTTGAAAAGAAAAGGAGATGCTACACCATGGTAAACATGCCCCGTCCCAATTATTTTGAGACCTGTAGCAGAAATCAAAATTGAAATGCGCTCATTTTGTCCATAAAATTGTAAACTTTCTCAGTTTAAACATTTGCTATGTTATCTATGTTCTATTGTGAATAAAATATTGGCTCATGTGATTTGAAAGTCTTTTAGTTTTCATTTTATTAAAATTTAAAAAACGTCCCAACTTTTCCGGAATTCGGGTTGTAGTACCACTTCATCTTTCAATGTTCATGTTCCTTTGTGAACTCTCCATGACACTGTGCTTCATTTACAAAACAAAATGCTCTAAACAGTCCTCTGACACAATCCGGGATGGCATAAAATAAAAAATAAAACAATATATCCACTTGTTCCTTACTGTGGGATACTTATGATATCTGTACATTCGCAAGTTGTTTAAATGACACAGGTCAAAGTGTACATTTTTTTTCTCAATCGTGCAGACTGTGTAAAAAAAATTGACTGCTCATCTGTATACTGCATCCAGATACTTTTGGCATAACTTGATGCCAGTGGGTGTGGCCTATGGTGAGAAGATCAGTGTTTGTCAATGTCTTGCTCTGGGGGCAGTGTGATGCAAATATTTATTCCCTCGTGATGACATCATGTCCTCTCAGATCCGAATGAGCCATTTTTGAAGCTTAATTAAATAAATGCTTTGTTTATAATGATATGATGTTTTAAATTGCCAAAATATTATTTTAATGAGAACTTTTTAAACTATTAAACTTGCAGGATGTTTTAAATTGCCAAAATATTATTATAATGAGAACATTTTAAACTATTAAACTTGCAGGATGTTTTAAATGGCCAAATATTATTTATTTATTTGCCAAAAGATCAAGCCAAATTTGATTTCTCATGTGATGACCCCTTTAAGACAAATAGTGACAAATCATTGGTGCGATACAGCTCCTTAAAGCTCTCCAACATTTATCCATGTTTTTCAGAAGGTCTGCCTGATAGGTCTGCAAGACCACCATTCATCTTGACTCACCACTGCATAAGTCTTACCAACCAAAAAGTGCATGAGCCTGCACAACTTTGGTAGAAAACTAGCATGCTGCACATAAGTGCAAGCGGGCTGGCAAAGCCTTGTTGACAGGGTGTGGGTAGATACCCATTCTAAATGGCAATGTCCAATGCCAAAGTCAGACACCAGTTTTACCCCATTTCTCCACCCCACAGAGGAGAGATTCTTAAAGAAACTTATCTGATTGTGACAAGACCTCACTTTTGGAGAGTATTAATTTCCTCATCTTTGCAGCCAAAAGTGACAGGATAGGATAAAACGAAAAATACAAGGCCTCATCTGGCAGATTCCCCTTTCTTCATGTCCTTCACTTCCTTTGCTCATGTGACCTCTTAGGCACCACAGAGGTTAGATATTGGAAAAGCTGGGGATTTATCTTTTTAAAGGGATCATATGATGCGATTTCAATTTTTCCCCTCTCTTTGGAGTGTTACACACTCTTCATGCAAAGTAGCAAAGACTAAAGTCTCAAATCCTAAGAGATATTCTTTATAAAAGTTAAGACTTGTCCACACCTTCCTAAAACGCCTCGTTTAAAGATGCCCCCTCACCTACGTCACTGTGTGGGAAGATTTGCATAACACCACCCAAATGTTCATGCAAAGAGAGGTGTAACTTTTATTCTCACTGTAGTATTGTTGTTGCCGCCACCACCATGTTGTGGAGATGCTTTGTGTTTAATTGTGAAAGCGAAACTACTTTGTTTGGCTTTCCAAAAGAGGACAATAGCTGCTTTGTCATGCCTAGAGCTGACCCGTGCTGTTTACATTTTGAAGCAATATCATTGTAATTAATCTAATCATCATATCTAAATACATAGGTTAGCATCACTCAAATGGACAATTGGAGTGCCCTGCTACATTCAATTGGCGGATCGGTTTGGGGCCCAAGTTATAAATATCAAACATGTATCAAAAAAAAAACAAAGAAAAAGAATTTTTATTTTATAAATAATGGTCCATTAATCATTACTTTTACAAAAATATGTAAGAAGTACATGATTGTGCATCCACCACTACTATAGGCCTATGTAAAAACAAAAAAACAAACACAACAAAAAAACATAATAAATTATAAAAAGGATAACATTTTACATATAAAGAGTTAAATTTATTTCATGTTAAGAATCACAGGCTAAGCTGAGAGCCTCATACATAACAGGTTTTTTTTTTTTTGAGCTGAATGGCATGCATATTCAGTAACATCAGCATGCATTAAATGCCTCAGGAAGTAGGCAAAAATTAGGGTGCTTTAATTATATTAATATTTTTAATGTTAAAATGAACGAACCCATTATGAATGCCAGCTATACTAAAACAAATGTTGTCCTCTTTTTCTATTACAGTGTGTAGGTTGATCATGGTGAAGGAAAGACACACTTGGTGGTTTTTGAATCCGAAGGACAACCTTTTAAACATCAATGTGGGTGGGTTAAGACACACTCTATGTTCAAGCATTCTGAAGAAGTTTCCGGACACACGTCTTGGCCAGCTCTTGTCCTGTGACTCAGAAGAGGACATTCTACAGCTCTGTGATGATTTTGATGTTCAACAGAAAGAGTTTTACTTCGACCGTAACCCTGGCCTATTCCCTTATGTCCTGCACTTCTACCAGACTGGCAAGCTGCACATTATGGAAGAGCTGTGCATTTTCTCCTTCTCTCAGGAAATAGAGTACTGGGGCATCAGTGAATTTTTTCTGGACAGCTGCTGTAGTTACCGTTACCTTGATCGTAAACTAGAGAGACATCATAAATCATGGGATGAAGAGAGTGATGTTAGCAGTGTGGATACATCAGTTGATGAGATTTCTGATCTGAACAAAGATATTGAGCACTTTGAGGAAATGCGTTGTGGAAACATTCGAAAGTGTCTGTGGCTAACCCTGGAAAATCCAGGTTATTCAATTCCTAGCAAACTTTTCAGCTTGCTTTCCATTTGTGTGGTTTTAATATCAATTGTCACCATGTGTATCAATAGCATTCCAGAGTACCAGATATTTGATGAAAATGGTAATCAAACCGAAGACCCAACTATGCATGTTTTAGAAGTGTTCTGCATCTGCTGGTTTACCTTTGAGGTAGTAACACGAATGCTTCTTGCACCAAACCATCGTAAGTTCTTCCTGCTACCACTAAACCTGATTGATATCATCTCAGTGATGCCAATTTACATCACTGTCTTTTTTGATCTCATCATTGGGAGTGAGTCTGAGTTGGACAACTTGGGAAAACTGGTCCAGGTTTTGCGGCTGATGAGAATCTTCAGGGTGCTGAAGTTGGCTAGGCATTCAACAGGGTTAAGGTCACTAGGTGCTACACTACGGGTGAGAATATACCGCTACTCTTCAAGTGCATTTACAAGCTGTATATTGAAGTGGTGTTCAAACCTGCACTTGGAGTGAGACGCCCAGCAATTCACATTTTGTATGTTTAAAAACCCACTATGCTTCCTACTAATGCATACTATCCACCATAAGTATATCCAAGATTAGAATGAATTTGTCCCAAAATACAGTTTGTTGAAATGGGAATCCAAAGATACCTGGTTGATCTACTATTTCCAGAGGATTTTTTAAGCATACATCCATGCACAGTCTAACAGCTAATATTGTCCAAAAGCCCTCCTGATTTAAAATTACAAACACAAATATCAAAGAACTATAAACTTGGCATATGAGCATTAAATCTATGTACATATGTTCCTTACTTAAAAAAAAAAATCAATTAGGTTTAATGCTTGATTGCAAATTGTTACTAATTTTTGTAAGGCTAGACAAAAAAAAAAAAAAAAAATGGAATAAAAAATAACCTCACCACTCCACCAACTTCTCACTCACAACAGTAGCAAACAACAATGATACAATGATCCAGTTTCATGAATTCAAAACAGTAGGCACAAAAAAGCAGTGGTCAAATAACAGACAAACAGTCCAATGGACAAGCAAGACAAAAATGCCAATCCAATAAACAGGTAGAACATCATAACATAAGGCTGATCATCTGAATCAGGTGTGCTATATAAAGGGAGATGCAGTTCTGTGGGTCCCCAGAATCAGGATTGAAAACCACTGACATATTGATTAGTACTAACTGTAAATGTTTTGATTATGATTTATTGAACAAAATTAATCCATGACACCAGTAGCAAATAATCCATAAATAGCATATATTTTGACCTTTCTTTTTATTAAAAATTCCTTCCAATTATTAAAAAAATGGAGTACAAAAAAATACAAAATAATGGGATACAAAAAATTATTCCTGAACCAGTTCAGGCAACTCCATAGCTTTTAAGTGCTTCTACTTATATTTACCATTTTAAAAAATCATGTTTTTGTTTCTTTGTGTAGCACAGTTACAGAGAGGTTGGAATCTTATTACTGTACCTGGCAGTCGGCGTATCAGTGTTCTCCGGAATAGCTTACACTGCAGAATATGAAGAAGATGTTGGTTTGGACACGATCCCAGCCTGCTGGTGGTGGGGGACTGTTAGTATGACAACAGTGGGATATGGAGATGTAGTGCCAGTGACAGTGGCAGGAAAGCTTGCAGCATCTGGCTGCATCCTAAGCGGTACCTTAGTTGTGGCATTACCCATCACCATCATTTTCAACAAGTTCTCACATTTTTACCGCAAACAAAAAGCTCTTGAGGCTTCAGTGCGAAACAGCAACAACAAGAGGCTTATTATAAGACAACAGAGTAATAGTGAAGACAGCGCAATACATGGTCATAACCACTGTTTGGAGGATGAAGAGAAGGATGAAGATGTGAATTATGAGAGAGGAGTTGTCAACTTTTGCTATGAAGACCATCCACTGACGTATAGAGTCTGATGTCTCCACTATGCAAGAAAACGAATATTATACTAATATCAAACATCATATCCTGGCTGAAAATAGGGGGACAAATTGAAGGAAAACCTGTACAATCCAGTTGTTCCGCTATGCTGTGGGGAGCACTTTGCTGCTATGCTTTGGGTCCACTATCTCCCTTTGAGGAAAGAGTGTTTCTTAACCAGAAGGATGCACTTTTTTTAAGACCAGTCCTTCTGAGGCTTTTAGACTAGAGTTATCCTCAGCATTAAACAACAGAATGAGAGTCTAGTAAGTTGGCATGGCTCCACTGCAGTCACAGCATGAAAATACTATGAAAAATTAATTTTGGGGGTAAACTATATTGACAGTCTTTATATTATATAACTTTCTTTTAATGCAATACAGTGAACAACAACTGTCAGTGTTTTTTTTTTTTTTTTTTTTTTTATTATAAATTGGAATGTAAGCAATAATGCTGAAGTCAACTCACATTGATATTATATTTATATAATGCTTTATTCAGTACAAATAGTTTCAAAGCAGCTTCACAGTAATAAACAGGAAAATAACCCTGACAGTGTTACAAAGTGCACAATTTAGGAAAAACTTTAGTTATAAATATAAGTAAACTCTACATAACGTAGTTGCAAATAGTGGCATTATTTAGCTCAAGTAAGTTTAAGTGACTGTCAGTTTTGTAAAGTTGATCAGTTATAAAACAACTTCAAAGGAAGCTATACCAAAGGAAATAGTATTATTCAGCTCAATTTAAGACTGAATAGCCTTAGTGCAGTCAAATCAATTTCTGAAACAATAATTGTTTTAAACCCCAACTGAGCAACCAAAACTCCATCAGACAACAGCAGTGAAGAAAAAAATTTGTCATAATAACAATAATTCATTACATTTATATAGTGATTTTCTAGGCACTCAAAGCCTTCCTTGTGAGGAAACAGACACAGGTAGGGGTCCGGTTTTCTTCTGGCCTTAAATGAACAAACACTATGGGCCCTATTTTAATGATCTAAACGCAAAGTCTAAAGCACGCGGTGCAGGTGCACTCAGGGCGTGTCCAAATCCACTTTTGCTATTTTAAAGACGGAAAAATGGTTGGCACACCAGGGCGCATGGTCTAAACGGGTTGTCCCTATTCTCTTAATGAGTAATGGGTGTTTTTTTGGGCGTAATGTAAAAAACAGCTATTTGAAAGACTTGTAAAATATGAAATGAAAGAGAAAAAAGAGATGGTGAACAAACCATGCAAATGGTATCAGACTATTTTTGATAGACAATATCATATATATATACGATGGGTCACACGATGGGTTGAGGAGTTTGAAAATTAAATTATCCACATGACCTGCATAGTCACCAGGTCTCAACCCAACTTTTTGGCATCTTAGACAGTGCAAACCCATGACCTCAGCAATACTAGCATTTCTTGGGAATGGAACCCATGACCTCAGCATTGCGGTTTGTGATAGTGGTTTTAACACTTGCTGTGCATGATGTCCCAAACCACAAGTAAAGCTTTGCTTCAGCTGTTTATGCTCTTCCTCTAAATAGAGGTTTACTATAAAAATAGCAGTTTTGTATTGTATAGTCCTAAGACAACATGGCATAGAAGCTGATGTAAGGTACCTCTAAACAACCATTTTTTTCAATATATGAATATAATGAATGATTCTGATTTGTTATGAATCAACTATTCTTCATGGTAGAGCAACAATGGCCTTTATATATGTAAACATATATATAAAGACCATTGTACATATATACATATATAAAGGCCATTGTTGCTCTACCATGAAGAATAGTTGATTCATAACAAACCAGAGTCATTAATTTCATTCTCTAAGGTAGAGGGAACCTCAGGGGTGTCTAGTCCTTCTCCTAGAGCACATCACTGTCCTGCAGAGAGTAGCTCCAAGCAGCTCCAAAACACCCGCCTGGAAGTTTCTAGCAGAGATTGTCTTACTATTCCCAGTTGAAAAAAAAATAAAACTTTATTTCAGTACACTTAGTACCCTTCCTAATTTTGTACTTAGTATACCAAAACAGATTATTTAGTACTTATTTAAGATAAACATAAGTACATCTAAGTGTACTTAGCTCAGCTGTTCTTTTGGGACACCATGAATATGAATTAAAATGTGCTTTCAACATACTTTCTCTGTAAAATAAATAAATACATTTAGTTACCACTTGCAGTACAATTGAAAGCATCTTTCATACATTTTAAATATACTCATCATACATAGAAAATGCACTTATTAATTATTTACAATATTAGAATAATTCAGGTGCATCTAAGTTCTTTATTTATTTATTTTTTTTTTTTAAAAAGCAAACTTCCTTATATTCTAGATTCATTGCACAGAAACTGAAATATTTCAAGAGTTTTTTGTATTAATTCAGATGGTTATACTTTACAGCTTAGGAAAATAAAAAATTCAGTATCTCAAAAAATCTGAATATTTTCTCAAAGACCAATCAAAAAAAGTACTGGCACTGTGGGTAGGTGATAAATTCCTGCTTCAAAATTAAATCAGCATCTCTATAACGCTTGTCAGCAGATGAAAGCTGCTCCAAAATCTCCTGGTAGATGGCTACATTGACTTTGGACTTGATCAAATACAATGCACCCCAAATCACTGACTTCGGACATTTCACACTGGACTTTGTATTCTGTGCCTCTCGAGTCTTCCTCAAGACTCCAGACCTTGATTTCCAAATGAAATGCTAAATTTACTTTCATCTGAAAAGAGGACTTTGGACCACTGAGCAACAGTCCAGTTCTTTTTCTCCTTACCCCAGATGAAATGCTTCTGACATTTTTTCTGGTTCAGGAGTGGCTTGGTTCTAGGAATTTGACAGCTGTAGCCTGAAGATAGCATTTGTAGTTTTCCTGAAGATGTCTGAGTGTGGTGACTCTTGATGCGCTGACTCCGGCTTCAGTCCACTTCTTGTGAAGTTCTTCCAAGTTCTTGAGCTTTTCCTGACAATCTCCCCAAGGCTGTGGTCATCCCTGTTGCTTGTGCACCTTTTCCTACCACACTTTTTCCTTCCAGTTAACTTTCAATGAATATATTGTGATACAGCTCTCTGTGAACAGCCAGCCCTTTCAGCAATGACCTTCTGTGGCTTACCCTCCTTGTGGAGGGTGTTGATGATTGTCTTCTGGACCATTGCCAATCAGTAGTCTTTCTCATAATTGTGGTTGCATGTTCTAAACTAGCCCAAAAGGTACCCAGTATTTATACTCAAAATTAATCAAACGAATCAAGCTCAAAATTGAATATTTAAATTTTATTATATTTAAAATATTTACATTTAAACTGAATTTTTAATTTTCCTAAGCTGTAAATTGTAACCATCAGGATTAATACAAAAAATATTTTGAAATATTTCAGTTTGTGTGCAATGAATCTAGAAAATAAGAATTTTTTTATTTATTACAAAAATAAATACCTTTTCCATGATATTTAATTTTTTTAGATGCACCTGTATATAATGTATATATACAAAATGTATTTATAATGTATTACTCACATACTTTAATAGATTAAATAATTAAATTCAATTGTAATTATGTTAACACGTTTTATATGATATACTTACATGTTTATGGTGGCTTTATATAGCAGAATCAATTACACTATTACTATGTCATTAGTAGCACTTTTTCACATAAAAAATATAGCACTTCAAGTACTTTATGCTAAAAGTATACTTGTTTTTAAATTTTTAATTTGGGTACACATCTAAACACACTCTAAAAAATCATGTTCCATGAAGATACTTTGTCAATTTCCTATCGTAAATATTTCAAAACCTAATTTTTGCTTAGTAATATGCATTGCTAATGACTTCATTTGGGCAGCTTTAAAAGTGAGTTTCTCAATATTTTGATTATAATTATAATTTTTTGCACCCTCATATTCGAGATATTCAAATAGGTGTATCTAAGCCAAATATTGTCCTATCCTACCAAACCATACATCAATGGAGACCTTATTTCAGCAGAAGATGTACCTCAATGCAATTTCACTTTCAAAAGATAGACCCTTTTGACTGGTTTTGTGGTCCAGGGTCTCATTTGCTGGTAGTAACACCTGACTGGAAGTTTCTAGTGATCCTGAAGACTTTGATTAGCTAGTTCAATTTGTTTAAATAGGTTTAAGGCTAAACTCTGCTGAAAGGTGGGCATCAATGAACAGAACTTGACATCCCTGCTCTTCCTTCTTCTTAGCTCTCCTCATATTCCATTCCATCATGAACAGTTTTCCCCAAATCTGCTAATGGTTGTCATTACTTGTTCTTTCCCTACCCTCCCCTCTTTCTGCTTTTACTCTTTATTTAACCTGCTACATCTTGTTTACCTGCTCTTCTCTCCAATTCTTTCTCCTACTGCGCTTCCTCTACCAACTCTACCTCTTTTAAGTCTTATCTCTTTTTACAAGTGTTTTTATAAGTCCACCTTGTTTTTACAGTTTCTTCACAGTCAGCCATTGTTTCTTTCTTTGCTCTGAATATTCACAAGTTACTACTGCTACACCATCTATTCTATGTAAACTTTAGGTTGGGGAAATATATGTGTAGTGCTTAGAGAAAATAATGTATACATTTTATTTATTTATTGAAAAATGTATGAAGGATCAAATATGCAAAAATGAAAAAAAAAAATGCATAAATATATGAATCAATGAGCTTACTATTTTTTGTGATATTTCATTTAATTTTTATACCTTTAATATGTTCAATAATTGTTATACATTGACAACACTTAATATACTACACAGCTGATCACAGTGTAAGCATAAAAAGGCAGAAGGTGCAATGCATACCAGCTTTTCGCTTCGGAGCCGAGAGACAACATCGTTCTGCTCCATCCAAGTGTCTTCAGTGAGCTACGAGTTCAATGCCCTCTTGGAAGCTTGTGGTGTTGGCGGTACGTTGCTGCGGGTATGCGGTGGTTCTGCTGGTCCCGCTTGAAAAGTATCTGGATGCCTGGCTAGTGCTACCCAGCCCATCTCGGTGGCTTCTGCGGACCATCAGCCTCGGCAGCCTCAGTTCGCCCGACATCCCCCATGTTCAACCGCATCCACTTCACAACAGTGAGGGAGGCCGATGCTCCTGTCTTGCATGTGGAGATCTCAGTCCTACTGGGGAAGGACGCGGTAGAGCTGGTCCCTCCAGCCGATATGAGGACCGGGTTTTACAGCCCTTACTTCATTGCATCCGTCCCCGAGATTTGAGAGAGGTTTGCAGCGATTGACCTGAAGGATGCGTACTTTCATGTGTTGATCCTTCCGCACCACAGACCTTTTCTGTGGTTTGAATTTAAAGAATAGGCATATCAGTAGGTCCTGCCCTTCGGGGCTGTCCCTGTCCCCCTGTTTCTTCACGAAAGTCACAGAGGCAGATTTTGTTCCCCTCAGAGAGCAGGGTGTTCACATCCTCAACTATCTTGACTATTGGCATATTCTAGCACAGTCTCTGGATCAGTTGTACAAGCAAAGGCACCTGGTGCTCCGGCACCTCAGCCTATTGGGTCTTCGGGTCAACTGGGAAAAGAGCAAACTCTCCCCGATGCAGAGGATCTCTTTTCTCTGTATGGAGTTGGATTCGGTCGAACAGACAGCACGCCTCACAGAGGAACATGCACAGTCGGAGATGACCTGCTTGAATTCAGACAAGCGTAGGACGGCAATCCCACTGAAACTATTTCAGAAGCTCCTGGGGCATATGGTAGCTGCAGCTGCACGTACACAGCTAGGGCTATTGCATATGAGACTGCTTCAGCACTGGCTTTGTGGCCGAGTCCTGAGAGTTGCCTAGAGTTGTTAACAGTGCGCCTGCCTCAAGCTAAGCTCCGGAGAGAGTGGCGACTCCATCCCCATATAGTCCAGCTGATTTAGAGACATTTCGGGGCCGCTCAGGTAGACCTGTTTGCCTCACCAGAGACCTCTCACTGCCAGTTGTTCTACTGAAGGGAAGACTTGGCATGGATGCACTGGCACACAGCTGGCCGTGGGGCCTGTGCAATTATGCATTTCCCCCAGTGAGCCTTCTCGCACAGACACTGTGCAAGGTCAGGGAGGACAAGGAGCAGGTCTTGCTTGTGGCGCCGTAATGGCCCACTCGGACCTGGTTCCCTGAACTAGTGACAACTCTTCCCTGGAGGATTTCTCTGAAGAAGGATCTTCTGACTCAGAGACGGGGCACTCTATGGCACCCATGTTCAGACCTCTGGAAACTTCATGTCTGGTCCCTGGACAGGCCGGGGAGGTTCTTGGTGACCTACCCCAAGAGGTAGTGGATTGCACTCAGTCAAGCTAAAGTTTATTTAAAAATGTAAATCTCTACTCCTAATCTACTGACGTGGTTCAGCTTGATTGTCTCTGAGTTTTATGTCAATTAAATATAATACTATAGTGAGCGAGTAGAGAACAGTCAAGGTTTTATATTAATTCCCGCTCTTTCCTGTTTCTGCCGACTTCTGAAGTCTCTATTGGCCTATTAACATATCTTTGTTCCATCTGCACACTGAAAACCAGTTTCTGAAACAACAGACACCAGAGAGCAATGGATTTGGACTGACATAGGACCATTGGACTGACAAGAAATGAATTTTGGCTTTGTTTGTTTGTTTGTTTGTAATTTTTTAGTTTTTCTTACTGGTCAAGAGAAAAAAAAAGCCCCATTCTCCAAGATATGTGGCCCAGTTGTAAGTGCTTAGTGACATTTTACCATTCAAATAAGATTGGTATCATGGTTCAGATGTGATGGTCCAATAGTCAGAGTAACCATTCAGTCTGATCAGTTATTTGGTCTCAAGTGGCATTGCCAGGAAAAATAAGCAAAGAAATGTGTAAATACAGCTAACCTAAAAGTTTAAACAGGGAACAAAAAACACAATGGGAGATGGAGACAGGTCTTCCAGACAGTGAATTATTATGGATGACTTTGCCTGACAGTGCAAATATGTATGAAATTACAACACTGTAATTTTTCAACACTGTTGAAAAAAAAAACAGCATTTACAAATATGCTGCAAACAAATGTACATTCCAGCCTTGTATAACAAAGTGAAAGATGATATTCTGAAAGAGATACAAGACATCTCCTTTTACTCTGCCACTACTCTGTGGTCAAGCTTAAATGTGATATTATGTATGAGCTTGACCATACATTACATAACTGTTGACTAGACTCTGCAGTCCAGACAGACCAGATACAACCCCCAGAACCATATACTACTGATGTATTTGCCAAAGCCATGAGCACTGGATGAGGGCGAAATTACCTGAATAACTACAGTCAGTGGTGCCAACACTGCCTCTGCAGAATGCCTATGTCAACATCATTGCCTCTTTAGCTCTGCCCACAGATTTCACACATGCAATAGGAATGGGGGGGGGATACAAAGACATGCAAACACAGGGTTACTTGAGTGCTACTTGAGGATTACTTGTCCCGCTCTAATAGCAGTGCTCCAAGCGGGATTTGAACTGGTGTCTCTGGCATCTGAGATATGCACATTAACAAAGACTATAAAGATCACAGCCTCTAATGCCTGTCACTAGCACACCTCTTGAGATCAAGGGAGTGAGGTTTACCTTCACAGTGCTTATTAGCTGACCTCCACTACACTCACCTCCCTAATCCTCACTCGCATCCTGGTCATGGCTCTAATGTAACCCCTCCAAGTCTACTTGTCCCACTCAGAGCGTTTCCAGCATGGGAGGCAGGCGTGCTAACAAGGATGCTTAAGACCACAGTCTCTAACATCACTATGGTTTAAGACTATAGTGCACACTTTTTTTTAATCTTAGCCTAACTGTTACGCCGGCAAGTTTTGTGTGCTTACTCTACTAAGATACTTTACTCGCACCAGCTGTTGACTTGTGGTGCTTGTGGTAGACCAGGCCGGTGGTTTGCAGATTGTCCCTGATGAAACATTATCATCAATCTACTAGCAGAATTTCCTCCAGAAGTGGTAGATGAACTGGAGCCCCTGGACACCACATCCTCTAGAAGCCCTTGAATCCAGAAACGCTGGTCCATATCCACTGGGGTATCTTGTCAAGATAGTCTTCACAGTTTGGTACTTCTAACAGTTCCCTAAGCATCAACCATTGACAAGTGACAGAGGCATTTTAAATGGCAAAGGCCATTGTAGGAAACTGTAAGGTGTTATAGGGGCAGAGTACCTTCCAGAAACTGGGACTTTCAAGTACTTCTTCAGAAGATCCAATTTAATAATGAAACAAGCTGACCCAACCATAACATCACAATCCTCAATTTAAGGAAATGATAAGGGATCAGGCTCACATTATTCACTTTTAATTAATGTTTGACATGGTACAGCACAGAATACTTCCTGATTATCTACTTTATCACATTGTTCTTTGGGAGCAATGGTAGCAATGAACAAACTGTCAAAAAAGGATGTTTCTTCAGCATGCTTATATGACATAGACACATTTTACATCAATTATAAGTGGTCCAAATGGCATCATTAGCATTACTCATCTTGTTAAAAATGTAAAGACCAGAAAAAACTTACCTCATATTGTGTACCAGGAACAGGAAGAAGGACACATTAACACAGACTGAATTACATGACTTCAGTTGAGACCAACTCTTAATTGCTTTACTGAGCTCATTGTTTCTGCTTAAGTGATCACTTGATGTTAATTAACGGCATGATTAGTATAAACTTAGAACTGTACATTTATGCTATATGGATTTTACTTTGACACAGCCACCTCTGATAATCGATCAACATTAATGTTAGGTAAAGTTGCTTTAATATGTATCATGAAAAGTATTATACAAATAAATGTGAAATTTGAGACAGTAAAAACATACCGTTTACCTTAATCTCTTCGAACCTGATGAAACCTACTTAAAAGTTTTAACAGTATCGTTACTGTGTTGAATCCTTACTTTTTTGAATTGCTTATCAAATTTTTGCCTGTATGCTTCAGGTAGCCATTTGTACTGGAGCACTGCAGACTTGACAGCATCATAATCCAACGATGCTGTCATTCAATACATGTACATGGGCAACAATATTCAATTTTAACAAGATTAAGACAATTCTCTGACAATATGAATCTACCATGTAAACAGAGATTTTTGATTACCTTAATCCAGCTAAAGTCATACTTGAAGTAAACACAAATTGAATTAAGACGTGGAGTATTCCTATGTTAGCCACATTATTGAGTGTAGTACAGACATGTACACACCTTAATCACATTATTACCATCATATAGAAATTTTCGTCTCATTTTGCGACAGGATACACACAAGGCAGTGACCCGTTTGATGGCACACAAAAGAGTGAGGCTTTAACAACTCTGTCATCTGTTAGTTATTATTGTCTGTTAATAATTTGTCATGCACATATAGCATATATACATATATGTATATGGCACCAAAACAAAGAAGAACTGTATGTTGATACATGAAATTCTTGGGGACATTAAATGGCGTTGCATAGGGACATAATGACGTGTGCCATTAATCAATCTTTGTACTATACATGTAAAATGGGAACATGAAAGTAATATTCTTAAAGCAACTCATGTAAACACCTTAATCATAATACTGTCTTATTCAGAATAAGGTACAGAAATATATTAATGATGCCCATGTAAAAGTAGTCATTGGCTTTGCCAGCAATATTGCACTGGACCATATATCTTATGGTAAGTTTAATTTAGTTACAATACACTCGAAAGCAATGTAATATAGATCAACCTTCCCTTCACAAAAAAAATTCAGTACCAATTTTAAATACTTACGTAGAAATCTGGCTCAACTGAAACAGGAACACTAGCAGAGGGAGAGCAAGACTGAGGTACCGGAAGCACCTTAGCACCTGGACACTGTGATGTAACCTCTCCAGCTTAATATCTCAGTCTGCCTCTATCTAGCTCCAGTCTCATGTTCCTGTTACTTCAGCTCCAGGTCTTTTAAACCAAACACAATCAGGATCACAGTCTGAACTGTCCTCTATTATTGGAACCTGCTTTTACTAATGCTTGCTTCCACAAGTTTACTGTACAAATTTTTTTTCTCTACAGAAACAGAAATATTTAAAAAGTCATCAGATATTTTTTCAAAAACTGTTTCATTACTCTATGTTGGAGAAAAAGGAAACATTACCAAATCAAGTCACACACTTTACTCACCAGACAGGTTTGAAGCTAAGGCAGAGCAGACTGGAAAATGATGGCTCTCAAGCAAACTGTGCAGAGAGAGATAGCATGAGCTCAGGATACACAGGTTATCACAAGACATGACAGACTGACAGGGAGACAGGTATTAAAACTATGAGCAGTGATGCCTCATGAAGAAATGAAAACAAAAACAACTGGAGAACAGATGGAAAGGATAACTAACAAACTGATTATGCAGTTTATACACCAGATCACAAGACCACAACTAATGTGTCATATAAATATGCTAAAATAACATATATATATATTTATATATTCAAAACATACATAACCATCATATGCTGTTTTTTTAACAGGGCTGACTCTTTGTTCCGAAGACTAATGACATGACTCCTTTCTGCACTTACTATAGAAAGGTCAATGCAGTTAAAAAGATTCCCTTTCCTTTTCCTCATTTGGAGGACTGAATAGATAGGGTGGCATCTGCTACTTTTAATTTAGAAACTTGACTTAGATAAGGGGTATTGGCATACGATCTTAGTCTTAACCCTCCCATATAGCTGCAAATTCTGCTTTTGTTACACCAAGGCTCTTCAACTCCAATACAGGCCAGTGTCTCACTGATTTTAGATCTAAAGTGAACCAAACAAACCAAAACCAGCTAAACCATGTGTTAAACAGGTGGGTTAAATTGACTGTGGTATTTAAGTCTGCTAGAGACTGGCCCTCCATGACTGAACCTGAAGAGCCACGTTACATATGAACAACCTGTTTCAGTATGGTGATGGCTTTCGAAATTGCAAAAGCATTTGGCATCTGGCAAGCTTTCCTAACTTTACTTTCATACTTACACATTATTGTAAGTATGACAATATCATAATGTGTATTTGTACAATTGGGATGAATATCCAAAAATGCTCTTTACAATGTTTTACCATTTACATGCTTTTTGTTTACAATGAAATCTTGCGAAATGTAAATTCAGAAGAGCCACAGTTATCTATGATAAGTTTGTACTGTAGCTGTTAAAATGCAGACTATTGTGCAGTTTCCTGTACCAGATATCAAGTGGCGGTTAATTTTTATGGGGTGCATAATACACTGGGTGGTGATCATTCAGGAATTGTACATTTAAGAAGAAAAAAGTCAGTGTTTTAGCAGATAGCTTGTATTTAGTCTGTGCGGACATCCGTGGACCCCCCCCCCCCCCCCCCCAATGATGAAAATTACATTATGCAGACAGTGTGGGAGTGTTGCAGCACATGGACAGCCAAAGTATACTACGTATCTTCTAACCTGAGACTATGAAACAAAGAAAACCTGATATTTAAAGAGTTCGGTGGCATGGTTTATTCTTGCATTGGCCAGAATTACAGGGGGTCTTATTCTCCATCCCTGTAACGTTGAAGTAGTTGATCTGACAGTTTCCCACTGTCTATAAAGATATTCATAGTTTCAGCTGCTGCACAATGGGATCAGGGAGGGACATACAGTATGGTGCTGGCTTAAAACTTAAAGACCATTTTTCACATAAAAAAACAAAGCATAAATATAAACAATGTCTAAATTTATGAAGTGGACATTGTGCTTAAAATGTAACCTCAGGAGTAGCTTCATTATGTGCTATTTATAATTTTTGAAGAATCTAATTATATTGCTGTGACCTTGAACAGCTAATCTGCAGACAAGTGAGAAATGTAACCCCATCAAAAGCTAAAGCAAAACACTATTTGAATTATTAATGATATAGATAGAAACACTGCTGCAGTCTGGAGAGTAGAAATATCCATGAAACATAGTTCTGCCTCCACGATGCAATGAAAGATGATCTTACTCTATGTTCCCATTTGAAATACACATAAATATGATATGGGTTGTAAAATCGTTTACTATATATAGAGACTGTGTTGTGTATATGACAAACTTAATAACTCATTCTTCTGTTTGCCTTCTACCATATTTATTTTCCATTGTCTTTACCATAGATTTTGTTAGTATATTTCTTTGCTATTTAAATCTGTCTTTCTGCTAAATAGTATATGTTTAGTAGATTTCAATGACAGAGAAATATGGTAAAGAAAGATGGTTTTCTTTAACTAAGCAAGGTAAGGAAATGGATCTATTTTTACCTTATTGACCGCTGCAATAAATAGCAATGCTCGTAAATTCTACTCAGGAGCTGCTGGAAGATTTCAAGGCAGCTTAATTCTATGTGAATGACTTTCATATTTATTTGAAAATGTGTTATATGGACAGTGTGTTTTCTGGCTATAGTGATAATGCAGATACTTATTCTCCAAACCAGAAAGTTTACATTATATGTTTACAATGTGTGAGGACTCGGAAAATATAATTTAATATAAATTGTATATAAAATATATTGTGATGCTTTTCATTGGGCACAGCTGAAACCATATGCTGTCCATGCAGTGAACTCTTCTTCACATACTGGCATATAACCAAAGTCTCTTTCAATGAAAATCCGTTCACTTGGTGGCCATATTTGCAACACCTCCGGGCACCTCAAAAAATGAATAGGGGAATCCTTAAATCTCCAAAACTGCTTGCTAAACTCACGATTTAATGCATTTTTCAAATCAGCAACAAAATCCGAAATGAACTGCCCCATGAATGTTGTTTCTTATGCTCAAATTGTGTTTAAAAAGCTTATTTTTCAGGCTATACCAGCCAATACGCAAGTGTAGTTCCAACGCACTTATGACTGTGCATGCGCATCGGCTAGTCTAGTCTCAGGATTCTGTGGGCACCAAGGCTTCTAACTGCCACTGCAGTGACACAATGACTTTACTTATCATTGATTGGCTCTTTCATTTAGAAGCTGGGACTATCCCGCCATATTGTGTGTTGCAGTTTCTCCCATTCATTCATAAGTATCCAACTTTTTCTTCAACATGGAAGTAAGCCTATGGATGAGAATTCCGGTCTATTAACCGCTATAGGTAAATACCAAGGCGAATAATAAAATGCAGTAAACAGTAAAACTGTTTGCTCTACATACCAGTTTGTTCATAATTAAGATAATACATTGTGCAGAAGAATAATCTGTTTCCTGTGATCTGTTCCGGTGGTCGTCCAGGGGATCTGTATCTGGGGCTCATCTAGTTCTAACAGAATCTGTTGGCATACTTTAATGAAAAAAAAAACATTATTTTTAAAATACTGTACCTACATTAATGTAATGCCTCTTTCCATAATCACAAGCTTCATCTTTCAAAATAAATGTAAAGACAGTTAATAATGTCCTTAGTTTTACCATCAGTTCAAGCTCAAAAGGGGAACAGAGTGGCGTGACAGACACAGTTATGAAGCTTGTATGTGTTTGCAGTACAAAAGCCACGGACGGTTAAAACCGATGACTCCACTGTGTGACCGTCTCTCTCTGTGTCTCTCACACAGACACATGCACGCAGGTGCACACACACACACACGCACACAAATAAGACACGCAAAACTCTGCATTTTAACATTCAGTTGCAAATACTTGAACTATTAACTAAACATACTTACAGTAGCTGATTCAGAAGCACCAGATTGCCGTAGCAAAGTCAGAATAACCTCCTCTCCTAGGTTCATGAAACGGTCATCCATAAAATGCGTTGCTGTTCTGTTGTAAGTAATCTTAAAGATTCCTAAATGCATCTACTTTCGGAAGGCCAAATATAGTGCTATTGCTTTTGCCTAGATACACACACAGCATCTCCCTGACATGGCTGCTTCAACACTACTGCGGTCCCTGAAACCACGCCTTCTTTCTTTGCTTGAACATTTGGGCAGCATTATGCAGATATTTCAACATAGTGACGTAGGCATGTGATTGCTTTTTTAAATGAGCCATTTTAGGAGGGTGTGGCAGAGTTTTAACTTTGATTAAGAATATCTCTTTGGATCTGAGACTTTAGTCTTTTAAACTTTACAGATCTTCTTTATGCACCAAGAGCTTGTAACACTACAAAGAGAGAGGAAAAAAATTTAATTGTGGCTGACCCTGGACACAAAATTCTTGAAGCACTCCCATCTGGCTGAAGACTGCGGTCCATCAGGACCAGGACCTCACCATACACACACATTGATTTATGTGTTACATCAACACACACAACTCCAGCTGCTATCTTATATTCTCACATCCCAGCCTGTAAGCTTTGCACTGGCTCCTCACTGCACATTTTGCACAGTGTTCAGGAATGTACAATTTAAGTTTTAGCACTGAACATTTGCACTCCCACACTTTACCTATACTGCAAAAATGTAGAGTTAATGTTCATGTTTATTTAGTATTTTATGTTTTAATCTTCCTATTTTTTTCTTCTCTCCCTCTGCTTTTCTTGTATAGCTTTTACTTGTCTTATTTTAAAATTGCTTATCTCACTGTTCTATTATTCTGCTCCATTCATATATACTGCTCCATTTATTAGGGCCCGAGCACTGCAGTGCGAGGACCCTATTGGAATTGCTCTGTTTCTTCTTCTTCTTCTTCTCCGAAATGAATCGCATTTTTGAGGGCCTAAACATGCTCCAAAACTCACGGAACTTTGCACAGGCATCAGGACTGGCGAAAATTTACATCTGATATAGGTTTCAGAAGTGGGTGTGGCAAAATGGCTCGATAGCGCCACCTGTTATATTTCAACGGAGTGCGTCTCGAGCTACGTTTCACGTACATGCATGAAAATCGGTACACACATGTAGCACACCATTATCTACAAAAAAGTCTCTTGGTACAAAATCCAAAACCCAACAAGAAGTAAGTTATTTTTAATTTCCTGTACGATTTTTGTGCAGTTTTTGCCATTTCCATGCCTCATACTTTGACAAACTCCTCCTACAGTTTTAAACGGATTGTCTTCAAATTTAGTGAGGGTCATCATGAGACCTTTGTGATGTTAAATTGCGAAGGTTTTGAGTTTTCATCAAGGGGTGTGTCCCTGGCGGCCTGACAAAGTTTGATGTTTCGCCATGAAACAGGAAGTTGCTGTAACTCAGGCAAGCAATGTCCAATCTTCCCCAAACTTCACACGTGTGATAGGTGTTCTGTCCTGAACAAACACTCATGACCAAATTCAGTTATAGTCATAGCGCCAGACATGGGGACTTGGACTCGAGTCGACTCGAGTTGCTATTTTTATGACTTGTGACTTGAATAGACTTGACTCGGACTTGGAAGTTAAATACTCGGGACTTGACTTGACTTGAGACACGATGACTTGAGTGTTAATCACATCATGTTTTCAGTTTGAATATAAAATATATAAATTATTTTTAAAAATAAAGTTGATTACTCAGCTGGAGCGCAGGCTGAGAATAGCGTTGTCATGACTGGATCAGGACACTATCATCAGTCATGCCCTCTCGTACCTTACGAACACCACGCCCACTTAGATCAGATATCACATCACATCAACATGTCAGTCTGAGGGGTACCAAGGGTCATCGCTTTTGTCTTCAATAATTTGCGCCTAAAAACCTTTCTTTTAATGTCTATGCTAAAAACGTGTGGAAAACGCTAGGCGCGCAGCTTTCTCCTTCTTTCTAAAGCACTCGGGCAGTTGCGCCCCTGAGGCGTCTGCCATTGCTAAGCAACCATGACGCGCTCTCTCCATGAAGACGCGGAATTTTCAGTAAAGAATTTTTCAAAGGATATTTCAAAAGGGCAATCCATATACAGCTATGATCAGCTGGTCCTTCATCTTGGCTGAGCTTTCAACGTTGTTACGGGAAAGGATGGAGCTGATTGGTTAGTTATTGTCACATGACCCACAGTGCGCTTGCGGCATTCTGAAATGTTGAGATGTTTTTAACTCGATGCGGTGTGGACACGCCTGTTAAAAACGAGCGCGTCGCACCGCGTGCGCGTTGCTTCCATTATGAGCGCGCATACATTGGAAATAACGAACTTGCGCGCGCAAAAGACACGATATGTGAACGGCCCCCAACGATCCGCAAGAAGGCCGTCAAAAAAACGCGTTCCAGGGGCGGCGCTAGGGCTGGGCTAAGGGGGCTTAAGCCCCGAATATTTTGTTACCTTGTCTTTCTCATAGAGAGCAAAACAATTAATCCGAAAAACAAATGTGAATAAGACTACAGTCGTGGCCAAAAGTTTTGAGAATTACATAAATATTGGAAATTGGAAAAGCTGCTGCTTAAGTTTTTATAATAGCAATTTGCATATACTCCAGAATGTTATGAAGAGTGATCAGATGAATTGCATAGTCCTTCTTTGCCATGAAAATTTACTTAATCCCAAAAAAACCTTTCCACTGCATTTCATTGCTGTCATTAAAGGAACTGCTGAGATCATTTCAGTAACCATCTTGTTAACTCAGATGAGAATGTTGACGAGCACAAGGCTGGAGATCATTATGTCAGGCTGATTGGGTTAGAATGGCAGACTTGACATGTTAAAAGGAGGGTGATGCTTGAAATTATTGTTCTTCCATTGTTAACCATGGTGACCTGCAAAGAAACGCGTGCAGCCATCATTGCGTTGCATAAAAATGGCTTCACAGGCAAGGATATTGTGGCTACTAAGATTGCACCTAAATCAACAATTTATAGGATCATCAAGAACTTCAAGGAAAGAGGTTCAATTCTTGTAAAGAAGGCTTCAGGGCGTCCAAGAAAGTCCAGCAAGCGCCAGGATCGTCTCCTAAAGAGGATTCAGCTGCGGGATCGGAGTGCCACCAGTGCAGAGCTTGCTCAGGAATGGCAGCAGGCAGGTGTGAGCACATCTACACGCACAGTAAGGCGAAGACTTTTGGAAGATGGCCTGGTGTCAAGAAGGGCAGCAAAGAAGCCACTTCTCTCTAAAAAAAACATCAGGGACAGATTGATCCTCTGCAGAAAGTATAGTGAATGGACTGCTGAGGACTGGGGCAAAGTCATATTCTCAGATGAAGCCCCTTTCCGATTGTTTGGGGCATCTGGAAAAAGGCTTGTCCGGAGAAGAAAAGGTGAGCGCTACCATCAGTCCTGTGTCATGCCAACAGTAAAGCATCCTGACACCATTCATATGTGGGGTTGCTTCTCATCCAAGGGAGTGGGCTCACTCACAATTCTGCCCAAAAACACAGCCATGAATAAAGAATGGTACCAAAAAACCCTATATTGACTCTTTGCATAAATGTCATGTAATTGTCGATAAAAGCCTTTGAAACGTATGAAGTGCTTGTAATTATATTTCAGTACATCACAGAAACAACTGAAACAAAGATCTAAAAGCAGTTTAGTTTACTAGAAAAGGTGGTATCCTCACAATTATATTCCTTCTTAGAGAAAAATGGTATATGTGAGGATTTCCAGTCAGGATTTAGACCGTATCATAGTACTGAGACTGCTCTTCTTAGAGTTACAAATGATCTGCTCTTATCATCTGATCGTGGGCCTATCTCTCTATTAGTTTTATTGGATCTTAGTGCTGCGTTTGACACAATTGACCACAACATTCTTTTGCATAGACTTGAACACTTTGTTGGCATCAGTGGAAGTGCATTAGCATGGTTTAAATCGTACTTATATGACCGCCATCAGTTCGTAGCAGTGAATGAAGATGTATCATATCGATCACAAGTGCAGTATGGAGTACCTCAAGGCTCAGTACTAGGGCCGCTACTCTTCACGCTTTATATGTTACCCTTGGGAGATATCATCAGGAAACATGGTGTTAGCTTTCACTGTTATGCTGATGATATTTCTTTGCGCCCCGGTGAAACACACCAATTTGAAAAACTAATGGAATGCATAGTCGATATAAAAACTGGATGACGAGTAATTTCTTACTGCTAAATCAGAAAAAACAGGTGTTAATTATAGGACCTAAAAACTCTGCTTGTAATAACCTAGAACACTGTCTAAGAGTTGATGGTTGCTCTGTCAATTCTTGGTCATCAGTTAGGAACCTAGGTTTGCTATTTGATCGCAATCTTTCCTTAGAAAGCCACGTTTCTAGCATTTGTAAAACTGCATTTTTCCATTTCAAAAATCTATCTAAATTACGGCCTATGCTCTCAATGTCAAATGCAGAAATGTTAATCCATGCATTTATGACCTCAAGGTTAGATTATTGTAATGCTCTATTGGGTGGTTGTTCTGCACGCTTAGTAAACAAACTACAGCTAGTCCAAAATGCAGCAGCAAGAGTTCTTACTAGAACCAGGAAGTATGACCATATTAGCCCAGTCCTGTCAACATTGCACTGGCTCCCTATCAAACATCGTATAGATTTTAAAATATTGCTTATTACTTATAAAGCCCTGAATGGTTTAGCACCTCAGTATTTGAATGAGCTCCTTTTACATTATAATCCTCTACGTCCGCTACGTTCTCAAAACTCAGGCAATTTGATAATACATAGAATATCAAAATCAACTGCGGGCGGCAGATCCTTTTCCTATTTGGCGCCTAAACTCTGGAATAACCTACCTAACATTGTTCGGGAGGCAGACTCTTGCAGTTTAAATCTAGATTAAAGATCCATCTCTTTAACCTGGCTTACACATAACATACTAACAGTGTTGGGGAGTAACTAGTTACATGTAACGGCGTTACGTAATTTAATTACAAAATAAATGTAACAGTAATCAGTTACAGTTACTAAGAAAAAATGAGTAATTAAATTACAGTTACTTATGAAAATTGTAACGATTACAAAGAGGATTACATTTGAATATTTACACACATCCACATACAGCTTATTTCTTTGCCAAATTGCACTAAGACATATGGCCCATAATCTCCGAGACGCGGAAAACACATTCGTAGAATCCAGTCATACAAATGGAATTCAGCCTATAACGCGGACGCAATATGCCACATTTTGGACGAATAAATCAAAAGTAGGTCAGTACACTTGAATCAAAACCCGATATGGACTGATGTCTGTGAATATTAAGCCGCAAAAAGACTGAATATGAATCCTGCACGTTCTGCGTGTCTGCGGAAATCAGGCGCTGACTGGACATCGGGAGAACCGGGACTATTCCCGGTGGCCTGGCAGACGATTTGGCCTTCTACTTTAATATTGTTATTGTATAATTGCAAGCCGAATATACTAAAGCGATTATTTCCGAATTCGCCATTCGATAATTAAATCTCTAATAAATCATGAATCGGTTAGTCGTGACTGGCAATGGTTGGGCTCGCGCGCTCTCCGCGCCTCCGCCGAACGGTTTGGATCAGACTTCGAGTAATCAATGCGAGAGAGAGACCGGAGTGAACTGTAGCGCACAGCTGGAGCAGAGAAGCGACACTTCTGTTCAGGGTTTCAGGTGCAGGTCAGTTTCATCTGTAAATATGCTAATGTAGTTTTGTCTTTGTTTACTTAGTCAAGCAGCAGCAGCACATTGCTTGCAATCACTCAAAATACTGTATAAACGACGTCATTATTATCTTTTGTAATGTTACAGTAGTAAGTTAGCAGACAAATCATCATATTTTATCATAGGTTTAGGGGGAGCTAGTGGATACAAGAACACAACCCTTAGGAAAATTAATGTAGCCTATGGTATGGCACTAACCGTGGTTTAACTATGGAATTTGTAGTTAAAATAAATACAAGTGGTAATTCATTTGCCAAATAAACAAAATTGCACTTACAAAACATGGTAAAAGTCAAATAAAAATCTTCAGTATTAAAGTCATGAGAGAGATGGATGGATAATGGAAGTGAAGGTGCAGTTCAGGAGAGAACTCTTGATTATGTTGCATGTCCCCAACCTAAGGATTCAAATCTTTTTCATGTCAGGTCCAAAAAAAAATTGGGTTTTCCATGTTTCAGAATGGGTTGTGGGTGTATGAGTGTGAGATTTCCCAGCCTATTTTTTTCCCAGTCCGCCCCTCATGGAAATTAATCTCTAGAATAGTCACTTCATGAGCATTTTTTACTTATTTTGAGAAACTATCATCATATCATATACAAAGAGACAGCAGTGTTTCAAAAAGACACCAATGTTTCAGGAGTTTAGTACACAAAATAGGACACATGCTTATTAGATAACCGTATTTGAGTTGATGTATATGCTTTTATTAAACCATTGTTAGATGCAGTTAGATGCCTGTAGTTATGCAAAGATTTGGTTTCAAAAACAGTATCTATAAACTATTTCTTTTGATTTTAAATCTGCTTTGAACTTCAGATCAATCTCTAAGTAAAGTCTGATTGTGTGGTGGATGTGTTCAAATGTGATCATCTTAATTCAGGTGATGAAGGATGGTGAAAGTCTGACAGTATTGAGCACTACTGTAAGGTTAAACCTGCATGGTGTAAAATGGTTGAAGATGATTAACAGTTGCAAATTAACATTCATTAGAAATTTATAAAAGTAATCAAAATGTACTCAAAAGTAATTAGTTACATTACTTTATTAAAGTAATTAAAAAAGTTACACTACTATTACATTTTAAATAGGGTAACTTGTAATCTGTAACCTATTACATTTCCAAAGTAACCTTCCCAACACTGCATACTAATATGCTTTTAATATCCAAATCCGTTAAAGGATTTTTAGGCTGCATTAATTAGGTAAACCGGAACCGGAAAACACTTCCCATAACACCCTATGTACTTGCTACATCATTAGAAGAATGGCATCTACGCTAATATTTGTCTGTTTCTCTCTTATTCCGAGGTCACCGTAGCCACCAGATCCAGTCTGTATCCAGATCAGAGGGTCACTGCAGTCACCCGGATCCAGTACGTATCCAGACCAGATGGTGGATCAGCACCTAGAAAGGACCTCTACAACCCTGAAAGACAGCGGAGACCAGGACAACTAGAGCCCCAGATACAGATCCCCTGTAAAGACCTTGTCTCAGAGGACCACCAGGACAAGACCACAGGAAACAGATGATTCTTCTGCACAATCTGACTTTGCTTCAGCCTGGAATTGAACTACTGGTTTCGTATGATCAGAGGAGAACTGGCCCCCCAACTGAGCCTGGTTTCTCCCAAGGTTTTTTTCTCCATTCTGTCACCGATGGAGTTTCGGTTCCTTGCTGCTGTCGCCTCTGGCTTGCTTAGTTGGGGTCACTTCATCTACAGCGATATCGTTGACTTGATTGCAAATAAATGCACAGACACTATTTAACTGAACAGAGATGACATCACTGAATTCAATGATGAACTGTCTTTAACTATCATTTTGCATTATTGACACACTCTTTTCCTAATGAATGTTGTTCAGTTGCTTTGACGCAATGTATTTTGTTTAAAGCGCTATATAAATAAAGGTGACTTGACTTGACTTTAGCAGCAAACTTTTTGAAAACTAATATTTATGTAATTCTCAAAACTTTTTGCAGTTGTCGGCAAGCAGCGGACGCTGAGCATCGGGAAGCGATGCAGGGGAGGTCGGCGAAGCGGAGGGAACCGGCGAGCTCGGCCGAGCTGGAGGCGGTTCTGGTAGGCGCTGCGAGCGGCGCTTCTTACGACGCTGCGGCGCAGCGGATGATGCAGGCTTCGAGAAGGATGCCAGGTGAGTCCTCACGTGGCGAGACGTGACGATCTCCTTCGCTGAGCGGGGCTCTGCACGAGCCGCACGAGGGCATCTTTAAAAAGACGCAGCTCTTTTGTGAATGTGCGTCGCAGGGCGAACACACACACAGGATATAACAGAACAAGGATGTAAAGGATATGGGCGTCGGATAGCGCAGCAGGAACAGCAGTGGAAGGCGGCGATGCCAGCGGCTTCAGGATGGCTCATCCTGCTGATATGCTCTTCCAGACGGCGCTTGCTTCCTCGTGATCAGTGAGTCAGCCTTTTCGAGCTCCTTTTATAGGTTGGGCCACACCCGTTCGGCGGGAAGTGGCAAGAAGGGCACGAAGCGCCCTTATTGGTCTGATGTTGCATCAGCCTGCGCTCGATAGGCTGTGGAGTTGCCGCAGAACAAGCCAATGAGCGAACGAGCCGTCTCGCCTATGGCTGTGTACTGCTACAAATGCGCTTTACAAAAATACAAAATTAAGGATAATTTTTTGCTTCAGTATTTCGTGAAAAGAGACTTTTCCCGTAGCGTCTTAGCTAAGACGCAGTACAAGAGAGCTCTCGTAAGAGAACACCCATGACCAAATTCAGTTATAGTCATAGCGCCACCTGCTGGTAACAGGAAGTGACAAGGTTAACACTGTTATGGACTCCTAGGGACAAATTAAAAAGTGTCAAAAAGTGTTAAATAGGCTGGCAAAATTCTAGAAGCATAATAAAACATGCTAGCAACACTTAGCTAAGTGTTAAAGCATGCAACTATTGCACTGAGTAAGGAAGTTGCTCTAACTCAGGCTAGCAACATCTGATCTGCCCCAAACTTCACACGTTTGACAAAAGTACTGTACTGAACACATCAACATGCCCGTATTCGGTTAAAGTCATAGCGCCAGCTTTTGGTAACAGGAAGTGTCATGTGTAACACTGTTATGGACTCCTAGCAACATATTAAAAAGTGCCAGCAAGTGATAAATACACTGGCAACATGCTAGAAACATACTTAAACATGTTAGCAACACTTGGCTAAATGCTAAAGCATCATATTACTGCAGTGAATCAGGAAGTTACTGTAATTCAGGCATACAGTGTCCAATCTGCCCCAAATTGAACAAATTTGATGAGAGTCCTGTCGTGAACACATAAACATGCCCGTATTCGATTGTAGTCATAGCGCCACCTAATGGCAACAGGAAGTGGCATGTCTAACACTGTAATGAACTTCTTGCAAAATAATAAAAAGCAACAATAAGTATTTAATAGTCTGGCGACATTCTAGAAGCATACTAAAACATGCTAGCATCACTTAGCTAAGGGCTAAAGCATGTTACTAATGCAATGAAAAAGGAAGCTCCTGTAACTCAGGCAAGCAATGTCTGATCTTCCCCAAACTTCACACATGTGATAGGTGTTTTGTTCTGAACAAACACCCATGACCAAATTCCGTTATAGTCATAGCGCCACCTGCTGGTAACAGGAAGTGACAAGGTTAACACTGTTATGGACTCCTAGAAACAAATTAAAACGTGTCAAAAATTGTTAAATAGGCTGGCAAAATTCTAGAAGCATAATAAAACATGCTAGCAACACTTAGCTAAGTGTTAAAGCATGCAACTATTGCACTGAGTAAGGAAGTTGCTCTAACTCAGGCTAGCAACATCTGATCTGCCCCAAACTTCACACGTTTGACAAAAGTACTGTACTGAACACATCAACATGCCCGTATTCGGTTATAGTCATAGCGCCAGCTTTTGGTAACAGGAAGTGTCATGTGTAACACTGTTATGGACTCCTAGCAACATATTAAAAAGTGCCAGCAAGTGATAAATACACTGGCAACATGCTAGAAACATACTTAAACATGTTAGCAACACTTAGCTAAATGCTAAAGCAGCATAATACTGCAGTGAATCAGGAAGTTACTGTAATTCAGACATACAATGTCCAATCTTCCCCAAATTTAACAAGTTTGATAATAGTCCTTTCCTGAACAAATCAACATGCCCGTATTCGATTATAGTCATAGCGACACCTAATGGCAACAGGAAGTGGCATATTTAAGACGGTTATGGACTCCATGCAAAATAAAAAAAAAGCATCAACAAGTGTTAAATAGGCTGCCAACATTCAAGAAGCATACTAAAACATGCTAGCAACAGTTAGCTAAGTGCAAAAGCATGCTACTAATGTAGTGAAAAAGGAAGTTGCTGTAACTAAGGCAAGCAATGTCCGATCTGCACCAAACTTCACACGTTTGACAAGAGTCCTGTCCTATACACATCAACATGCCTGTATTCGGTTATAGCCATAGCGCCATCTACTGGCAACAGGAAGTGTCATGTTTAACACTTTTATGCACTATTTGTAACACATTAAAATATTCCATTGTGTGCTAATCATGCTAGAAATATTATAAAACATTCTAGCAACACTTACTATGTGCTAAAGGATGCTATTAATACTATGAAACATGAATTTGTTGTAACTCATGCATACCCAGCATTCCCAGTCTGACCCAAACTTTACATGTTTTATAAGAGTCCTGGCCTGAACACAACTAAAGGCCAATATTCAACTATAAGTATAGAGCCACCTGCTGGCAACAGGAAATTACTTATTTTATACTAACTTAAACATGAGATGTCTGATCTGCCCGAAACTTTGCATGTTTGGTTAGGGTCCTGGCCTGAAGACATTAACATGCAGATATTCAGTTATAATCATAGCGCCACCTGTTGGCAGCAGGAAATGTGGCACAAATATTTACTATTTTATAAGCATATGGCCCAACGTTCACTGTTCCTCATATGGGCACCTGGTGGTGGTGAGCCCGGGTGCAAGGGCCCGTTCATCGCTGCTTGCAGCTTTAATTTATTCTTGTTTTTTTTTTTGTCTTTGTCAAGCACCAATTTACCAAGACAAATTCCTTGTACATGTATACATACAATACTTGGCAATAAATGTGATTCTGAAAACCAGTGAGCTGTCTATAGGTCAAAAACAAAGAAAGGTGAAGCTGAGAGAAGACTGAAAATCCATAAGAGCCATTGCACAAACATTGGCTATAGCCATTACAACCATTTGGAATGTTCTGAGGTAGAAAGAAACCACTAGAGTACCAATTAACAGTAGACCAAGGAAAACATCAGCAGTTGAGGACAGAAACATTGTGACAGCTGTAAAGTAAGACCCTAAAACAACTGTTAGTGACATCAGCAACAATCTCCAGAGGGCAGGAATGAAGGTACTGTATCACAATATACTGGTCGCAGAAGACTTCATAAACTAAAGTACAGAGGGTACACCAGAAGATGCAAACCACTCATTAGCAAGAAGAATAGGAGACAAGCCTAAAACATTCTGGGACAAAGTTTATGTACTAATGAGACAAAAATTAACCTTTACCAAATGATGGAAAGTGAGGTGAAGTGACATTCAGCCAAGTATGCTGACCCATACTCATAATTCGTGCTCTGCATTTAACCCATCCAAAGTGCACACACACAGAGCAGTGAACACACACAATGTGAACACACACCCGGAACAGTGGGCAGCCATTTTTGCTGTGGCGCCCGGGGAGCAATTGGGGGTTCGATGCCTTGATCAAGGGCACCTAAGTCGTGGTATTGCTGGGCCAAGATTCAAACCCACAACCCTAGGGTTGGGAGTCAAACTCTCTAACCACTAGGCCACAACTTAACCAAAGTACATAAAGATGCAACCAAACTGATTGCGAGATCCTTCATAATGCAGCCAGATAATAACCCATAACATAGCGCCAAAGCAACAAAGGAGTTCATCAAGGGCAAAAAGTGGAAGGTTTTTAGACTGGCCAGGTCAGTCTCCAGACTTAAACTCTGTAGAGTATGCATTTTACCTGCTAAAGAGAGACCAAAAGGAGTAACCCCCCAAAACTGAAAGATGCTGCTGTGAAAGCCTGGAAAAGCATCACAAAAGAAAAATGCAAAGGTTTGGTGATGTCAATGGGTCACAGGTTTGATGCAGTTATTGCAAGCAAATATTTTGTAAATAATAATTAGCAATATTATAATTTTTATTCACTTTAATCTAGTTTAATTCAGTCTATTCCAATACTTTTGGTCACATGAGCAATGGGTCGGTTCAAAAAGGTGCTATCTTCTAAGTTGTGTTTATCATATTCAACTTTTGATTTCAAACCCAAATGTTTTCAGTCTGGAATTGGCCAAACTTCTTCTGGAGGGGATTGTGTGTGTGTGTGTGTCTATATATAGAGAGAGAGAGAGAGAGAGAGAGAGAGAGAGAGAGAGAGAGAGAGAGAGAGAGAGAGAGAGAGAGAGAGAGAGAGAGAGAGAATATAAAAACACAGAATATAAAATTGTATTTTATTTTATTTTGTTTTTTAAATTTCTTTAGTCTCCACAACTAGGGCAACATATATGATGTACAATCTTACACAATTTAGTCTACCAAATATTTTGCCCCATGACTCTTAACTGCAGCATAATAATTAAAATGTAAAATACGTTTGAAAAGGGAAGTGCTAAAACATTACATTTTGGTGGCATAATATTAAACTTTAATTTTAAAAATTAAATACTTTAATCGTGTACCCCAAGGAGCTGAAACCTCATTCGTGGTGGCTACACAACCCCCGGAAGCTGATAAGGAGCTCTACTGTGCCCTCTTCAGCCTGGAGGTGGAACTGAAGTTTTGATCTCTTACCTGAAGCCTTTAACGTCATGGCAATTACATAAAATCTTTGTCTGGTTCTTGAACTGTACTGGTCATCGAAATCTCCGATCGGCAGGTATTTTTAAGAGGACAGAAATGAACGTTAATGACTGGTTGGATGTTTTTAGTAACTTCCTGTGAGTGTGATGAGGAAGTGTAAACAGCAGACATGGAGGGCGTGTCTCTGATATATGTTCCTGTACGTTAGCTGTTGTGATCATGGGGATTTCTCTTAAAAATATGTGTCTTTAGTGCTGGATTATGGGGGATGCGGCGGTAGCGAAGCGTCGGGAGCAGCTGACTCGTTGGTCGGGCTCAAGTACGGATAGAGAGCCGGCGGTGCCTCGGAGTCGCTGGAGAGGAGAGACGAGCACCGGGGCTTCTGATGGAGGCAGAACAGACACCACTGAGCAGCAGAAAAAAAACAGGTTTTGAGATTCATGACCACAATAATGACAACCAACACAAAGAGAACGTTTCAGCATTAATTAGTTAATAAATAGTTCCTCGATGTAAACGATCATGTCCGAAAAAAGAAGTTTATTTGTTTCTCAGCTTAACTCTTTAATGAAGATCTCCAGATTTAGTTTGCTATTTTGGCTATCAAGGACCATCTGCCATGCATTGGATTACTATCCCGCTAGAATGTAGCCTATTTAGTGATTAGTTTTCATTCATAACGCATTAAAGAACCAATACAAATGTAAAATATTGTTCCTAGAATTGATGGTTGCTAAAGATGAAGGTTGCATTTGAGACTGTTGAAAACGAATTAAACTATTTGAGTAGGAATGTGCATCCAAAGCCTCCAATACTTATTCTAACTTGCTTCTGATGTTTCATATATTATGTTAGAGTCTGACTCTGTATATGTTACTAATTCGTTTTTGAGGTGTCTGATGCTAAATACCATTCTAGACAGCATGTCTCTCCCTCTCTCAGGTGGCGAGTGAGATTTGAGAAGTCTGCAGAGTTCCTAGCAGTGTGTGCTAGTGGCGACACCGAGGAGGCGAAGGTGATGCTGGGAGAAGCAAGAGTGCAGAATGGAGAAGATGATATGGTTAACTGTGCCAACACAGATGGAATAACAGCTTTACACCAGGTCAGAATCTTACTGCATTTTTAATCCATTTACTGAACATATAATTTGTCTGATGTCTCCACATGCATGCCACACTGTTATTTTGCAAAAAAAATTTCAGGAACTTCACAGTCTCTTTTATATATATATATATATATATATATATATATATAAATTAGGGGTGTAACGTACGCAAAAATCACGGTTCGGTATGTCCCTCGGTTTTAAAGTCACGGTTCGGTTCATTTTCGGTACAGTAAGGGAAACAAATGCAAACATTAAACTGCAGGTTGTTTATTACTAGAAACTTTTTTTAACAATTTGTTTACACTTTTTTAAAATACTTTTTAATAAAATATATATAAAATAAAAAAAGAATAAGAAATAAAATACTGCTGCAAAGTTCTCCACTAATTAAAATACTCTGTCTCAAACCAATATCATATAATAAAATATAATGAAAAATATAAATAAATAACTATGATTACAGTGCAGCATTACCAATCCCAGCTTGTAGACCTGCTCATATTTAAAATATATATATATATATATATAACTTTTCCAAAGTGTAAAATGCAGCATCAACGGTCTCATTTTTTTTTTTAGACCTGCTCAGATTTCGTTATTGCGTTGGACCGATCAGAATTAAGAGCAAAGGTCTGTTTAAATGCTGACGGGAGCTGCGTTTGAATTACAATCGTTTTTTTCCCTAGTTGTAGTATAGTTCACACTCGCGTGATGCCTTTTGAAAACCTTAGGCCGGTGACACACTGGCATATTGCACCTGTCAAACATAGTCTATTTTGCCTAGGCTTTATATTTATGCTCAACATGAAGTATTGTTGTCGTGAAGACAAGATCCTGGTCTGTTGGCGGTCTCCCTCTATGTCCCCTACAGTAGCAGCAGCGCGCCAGCGCCGCGTCAGGCACGATTCTGGTGTGTAAAGACACAGAAAATGCGAAGCAGGTGTCACGCACCTGACATGCAGCAGAAACGCCACGGTCACGCCACGCAGCCAGTGTGTCACCGGTCTTAGAATAAGCTGCAGGGCGGGATTTGCGCTGAACGCGGAGACTTCCGCCACTTAATATGTTCGTTTGGAAACACGAAAATGTACTTATGTTCCGCATACAAAATATTGCATTCAGTCATTCGGTACACACGTGCACCGTACCGAAAGCCCTGTACCGAAACGGTCCGGTACGAATACACGTACCGTTACACCCCTAATATAAATATAGAAAAAGTATGCTCAGTGTATTGGTACTATACTGGGTAATAATTGGTTAATTGGCTGTTATTAGAGGATTTTTGTTTATTTGACGATATTGGGTATGGCATGCTCCTTTTTCCCCTATTTTAACACTTATAGTCGTGGCCAAAAGTTTTGAGAATTACATAACTATTAGTTTTCAAAAAGTTTGCTGCTAAACTGCTTTTAGATCTTTGTTTCAGTTGTTTCTGTGATGTACTGAAATATAATTACAAGCACAATCACTTCTTGGTGTTTGTCAGAATTAGTGGGTTTTTGTTTGTCCACCCGCCTCTTGAGGATTGACCACAAGTTCTCAATGGGATTAAGATCTGGGGAGTTTCAAGGCCATGGACCCAAAATTTCAACATTCTGGTCCCCGAGCCACTTAGTTATCACTTTTGCCTTATGGCACGGTGCTCCATCGTGCTGGAAAAAATGCATTGTTCTTCAACAAAACCGTTGTTGAATTGTTGGAAGAAGTTGCTGTTGGAGGGTGTTTTGGTACCATTCTTTATTCATGGCTGTGTTTTTGGGCAGAATTGTGAGTGAGCCCACTCCCTTGGATGAGAAGCAACCCCACACATGAATGGTGTCAGGATGCTTTACTGTTGGCATGACACAGGACTGATGGTAGCGCTCACCTTTTCTTCTCCGGACAAGCCTTTTTCCAGATGCCCCAAACAATCGGAAAGGGGCTTCATCGGAGAATATGACTTTGCCCCAGTCGTCAGCAGTCCAATCACTATACTTTCTGCAGAAGATCAATCTGTCCCTGATGTTTTTTTTGGAGAGAAGTGGCTTCTTTGCTGCCCTTCTTGACACCAGGCCATCTTCCAAAAGTCTTCGCCTCACTGTGCTTGCAGATGCGCTCACACCTGCCTGCTGCCATTCCAGAGCAAGCTTTGCACTGGTGGCACTCCGATCCCGCAGCTGAATCCTCTTTAGGAGACGATCCTGGCGCTTGCTGGACTTTCTTGGATGCCCTGAAGCCTTCTTTACAAGAATTTAACCTCTTTCCTTGAAGTTCTTGATGATCCTATAAATTGTTGATTTAGGTGCAATCTTAGTAGCCACAAAATCCTTGCCTGTGAAGCCATTTTTATGCAATGCAATGATGGCTGCACGCGTTTCTTTGCAGGTCACCATGGTTAACAATGGAAGAACAATGATTTCAAGCATCACCCTCATTTTAACGTGTCAAGTCTGCCATTCTAACCCAATCAGCCTGACATAATGAGCCTTGTGCTCGTCAACATTCTCACCTGAGTTAACAGTTAATTTTCATGGCAAAGAAGGACTATGCAATTCATCTGATCACTCTTCATAACATTCTGGAGTATATGCAAATTGCTATTATAAAAACTTAAGCAGCAACTTTTCCAATTTCCAATATTTATGTAATTCTCAAAACTTTTGGCCACAACTGTAGTTAGGCTCTGATTTCACCTGGTATAAGGATGTGTTTTCAGTGATCCGATCAAAAATGGTTAGTGGAGGAGCATTGTTGTTTTCAGCTTGTATTAATTTGTGTCTCAAATGCATCTTTTGTGATCGGACGTATTCAAGATTCACTCTCAATTATCACACCCGGTTTAAAAAAAACTATTGAAAAGGTGGTCTTTGATTTTGATCGTAATCTGTGTATTTTGGTACAACTCATAAAAGATCACACACTGTAAACCCGGATAAGTAGAATCTACTTTAAAAAACTGAGGTAACTCGTTGCCTTAAAATTTTTAAGTAATGAAGCATTAGTTGAATAAGTGAAGTGGACTACGTTTAATGTACTTAAGCCCACAATGGAATGGAATAGAACATTTAAGTTGAATTTACTTATAACTGAGTTACAGTAACTGAAGAAACTTAGTTTAAACAATCATTCCCCACCCATTTATTTAACTCAGCTTGTTAAGTAAGCATTACTCCATTACCAATTCAGCTAAATTGTATATTGTAACTGACCCAACTTAACGTTTAGTTCCTGAAACTCAAAATATCTTTCAATCAATAGAGCCATGTAAAATAAATACATACATCTGCAACATTACACTGATCCAATTTTATTTTTATTGAACATGTCTTTTTTTTTTAGCAACAAAAGAAACAAAGCCATGACCTAATAGGTTTCTAGTGTGTAGTTTCCTCTGTGATGGCACATTACAAATTTGAAATTGGAAATTTAACACCAATAGTTCAATTTAACACTTTGTCAGTGTATATATGGATACTTCCACACGAGTGTTAAATCAACACTTTCAAAAGTGTTGACACTTGCAACACCAATAATGTAACACTATTATGGTGTTAAAATATATATATATATATATATATATATATATAGAGAGAGAGAGAGATACATTAATTCACAAAACGATGCATGTTTACACTTATTTATTTTAACTGAAACATTATAAATCTTTTTCCCTGCACCAAAATGTCTTCACATTCAGTGTTTTCAATACATATAAAGAACATACTTTACAACAATTAAAACAATGTCAAAGCAAATCAGTGCAAAGGCACAAAAAACGTATTTGGTCCATATGTATTCTCAATTTAATCAGGTTTATAGTGCTTACATGTATCTGCTTTTCAAGCTTAGATTTTTTTGTGTCACATTTTTATTAATCTTTTTTGTGCAATTTTGTGCAATTCAGAGTGAACTGAACTAATAGTGTCTCATGAACACACAGTTATGCACAGAGACCAACAATCAAGTCTGGATGTTTGTTAAATAATATGAAAAAGTTCAGTATGTTTCTGATTCTTTTTACGATTCCTGAATTCCATGCTAATCTCACTGCGCTGAGGGCTCTGTCTATCAAAATGAATACGCATAAATGGGACAGCACATAAATAAATGACAGTACCAAAAAAATCATATCTAATCTGTAGTTCACGCAGAAAATATATGAAAATATATGAAATATGAAATATGATATAGTATATATGAAAATATATGAAACATACACATACATACATATTTATGGAAAAAAATAACTCAAATCCAATATATTGACACTCAACATTATGAAAACATTATGAAAAATTAAATTAATGCTTAGTATAATGACAAAATTTGGTTAGGAGACATGCAAGAAACAATTAACATTACTGATATTGCTATTTTGACATCAAATTTAATCTGTGAGAAATGTTTCAGATCGTCTAGGCATGCACAGCATACAAATATCATTACTAAATAATATTATTTTATGAAATACATATAGTAAATGAAGTAAAACACTTACTTTCCGTGTTTTCCTTGTTAAAACCAACTTCCCCGTCTGCTCCGCTTCGCAAGTGAAAGAAAATATCTCTCTGAGGAAAGTGTAGGTGTTAACTTCATGTGCGAGGGAATGTATTATCGCGAGAGTCTACGTGACCGGATGGGAAGACTGTTTTTCCGATGTGTAGGTTTGGCGGGGTTTGTGAGGTGGGAGAAAAATAAAGAACCTTGTGCAGAACCACGTCGTGTCAGTGGCTATTTTCATGGTAGCAGAGGATGGTTTCCAACTATAGAGTACCGCCTAAGCTTGACGAAGCCAGACCATATGAGTGCTGGAAAAATGAAATTAGTATTTGGAAACTTGTTACGGATTTGGACAAGAAGAAGCAGGCACTCGCGGTGGTGTTGGGGCTCGAGGGGCGAGCCAGAGAGACCGCTTTGGATCTGATCGATCTGAACGAAGACAACGGTATGGAAACCTTGCTAGCTAAGCTGGACTCCGTATTCTTGAGAGAAGAAAAAGACCGCGCTTATGAAGCGTACTCTCATTTCGACTCGATTTCCAAAGACAGCGCGGTGTCCATGGCAGACTACATCATAGACTTTGAGCAGAGATACAACCACATGAAAAAGTACAACATGACCCTGCCTGATGCTGTGTTAGCGTTTAAACTACTGGACACGGCTTGTCTTGAAGAGAAGAGTAGGCAGCTAGCACTTACAGCGTGCACGGATTTAACATTCGCATCCATGAAGTCAGCGTTAAAACGGATTTTCGGAGGAAAAACCAGTGGAGCAAGCGGAGGCAGCGAGACTCAAGATGCGGCGTTTTTCACGGAGCAGAGGCCACCGGGTAAATTCAGACGGAACAACAGCCAGTCACAGAGCAGACAGTGGCAGCCACAGCAAGGTACAAACCCACTCGACAAATATGGTAAGCGAACAAAATGCGTAATTTGTCAGAGCACGTACCATTGGGCCAAAGACTGTCCTCATCGGAGAAATGAAGTAAAGCTAGCAGAAGATGAAAATGTCGAAGAGTGTAACATTACACTGTTTACAAAAGTTATGACGGACTCTGAGATCTTCCTAACTGAATCACTGGGATCAGCTATCATTGACACAGCATGCACACGTACTGTTTGTGGTGAAAAGTGGCTGGATAGTTACATGAAAGACCTGAGCCAAAGCCAAATAAACAAACTGATGCAAACAGAATCTTCAAGCTGCAGACCTTTCAGATTTGGTGATGGTCAGGTGGTACACTCCAACAGAAAGGTAAAGCTTCCCGCTAAGATCGGACCAACAAAATGTCACATTGAAACGGAAGTTGTTCCTGTTGATATTCCTTTACTGATGAGCAAAATGGCTCTAAAGAGAGCAGGAACTGTTTTAGACATGGAGAATGACAAAGTTGTCATGTTCAAGCAACCAGTGCCTCTTGAGCTCACTAGTTCGGGACACTACTGTGTTGACATTAGAGATGGTAATACTGAAGTAGACACCAATGAAAGTGAAGTTCTTGTCATCACAGCAGAGATGTCTACAAAAGAGAAGCGTAAAGTTCTCCTGAAGCTTCACAAGCAGTTTGGCCATGCCTCTGCAGACCGGCTGCAGAGGCTTATCCTCAGCTCTGGAAATACTGACAAAGACTGTCCAGTTATTCTGCAAGAGATCATCCGTAACTGTGAGGTATGTCAAAGATATAGCAGGACCAAGCCCAGGCCTGCTGTTGGTTTGCCTTTAGCCTCAGAGTACAATGAGACGGTGGCAATGGATTTACATGAGCTGGAACCTGGCATATGGTACCTCCACATCATCGACCATTTCACACGCTTCAGCGCTGGAAACATTGTGAGAACAAAGAAAGCCTCTGAGATTGTCAACTCTTTCATTCACTCGTGGATAAGTGTTCATGGTGCCCCAAAACGAGTATACACTGACAACGGTGGCGAGTTCAACAATGAGGAGTTAAGAGAGATGGCAGAAAAATTCAACATTGAGATGAAGACTACAGCGGCATACAGTCCTTGGAGCAACGGGCTGCTGGAGAGACACAACATGACTCTGACTGAGATCCTCCTGAAGGTGAAAAGGGAAAACGGGTGTGGCTGGCAGATTGCTCTAGACTGGGCTCTAATGGCCAAAAACAGTATGATCAATGTGCATGGTTATAGTTCACACCAGCTGGTGTTTGGTCACAATCCTAATCTTCCCTCCGTTTTGGTTAATAAACTGCCTGCTCTAGAAGGCACTTCTATGAGTACTAGAGTAGGACAGCACCTAGCAGCATTGCATGCATCCAGAAGAGCATTCTCAGAAAGAATAAAAAGAGCTTTACGAAAGCAGCTCAGGCCTACAGATGAAAAGTATGAGACAGGAGACAGAGTGTACTACAAACGAGCAGACAGTACAGAGTGGAAAGGTCCTGCTGTAGTTATCGGTCAAGATGGCTCTGTAGTGTTTGTCAGACATGGTGGTATCCTTGTCAGAGTACACCAGTCCAGGCTGAATAAAGTTAATGCACAGGATGAGGATACACCTGTACTACCTGATATCCCTGAAAATAGTAAAGAAAAAGAAAATGTAATACACACTGATGTGTCAGAGAATTCAGATGATGAAATGACTGTTAATAGAGAAGTGCAAATCCCTGAAAACACAGAAACAGATGATAGAGAAGATGTGAGACAAACTAATGAGACAGAGAGGGATGCTACTAATACAGTGGGTTCCACTGGTGTCAAACTGAGAACAGGTCAGACAGTGACATTTACAAACAGAGATGATGGTACTAAACACACTGCCAGAGTTTTAGGCAGAGCAGGGAAAGCAAAAGGGCAATATAGAAACTGGTACAATGTGCAGTATCTTGAACCAAATGGCAGCGAGAGTCAAAAGGAAGCTTTAGACATGTCACAAGTTGATGATCTTCTCACTGAATGTGAGAACACCGATGGTGATGTACTTATTACCAAAGACATCTCTTTTGATGCTGCTAAACAGCAAGAGATTGAAAACTGGCAAAATAATAATGTTTACGAAGAAGTCACAGACAAAGGTCAGAAATGTATCTCTACTAGATGGGTCTGTACGTTAAAGGAAACTTCTAGTGGTGTTGTTCCCAAAGCCCGCCTTGTGGCGAGAGGTTTTGAAGAAGTCAATATGCATGAATTACAAAAAGATTCTCCCACATGTGCATCAGAGTCACTCAGGCTGCTGTTAGCTGTTATTTGTCAAAACAAATGGCAAGTGAATTCTATGGATATTAAGTCTGCTTTTTTGCAGGGAATGGAACTCTCAAGAGACATTTACATTCGTCCCCCACCAGAAGCGAGCGTGGAGAATGTGTTGTGGAAACTAAAGAAATGTGTGTATGGACTTGCAGATGCTTCCCTCTACTGGTACAACAAGGTCAAAGAACTCATGCTCAACAGTGGTGGTAAAATGTCACGGGTTGATCCTGCAGTGTTTTATTGGCAGAATGAGCAGTCTGAGGTGACAGGAGTACTGGCATGCCATGTGGATGATTTTTTTTGGGCAGGTTCAGAGCATTTTGTAACTAATGTCATCCCTGTACTTAAATCTGCATTTCACGTGGGTCGTGAAGAGCATGAGAGTTTTTCACATGTGGGGATGAACATTGCTACTGTGGGTGGTGTAGTGCAGGTGCATCAGCACAGTTATATTGAAAACCTACAACCAGTTCACTTACAGGCAACACGTGCTGTACAGAGAGAGGCCCCACTAAATGAGAAAGAAAGAGAACAACTCAGATCCAAAATAGGACAGGTTCTGTGGGTTGCTAAACAAACAAGACCAGATGTTATGTTTGACACATGTAGCCTAGCATCCAACATTAAGAATGCTACTGTTCAGTCCATACATGAAGTGAACAGAGTGATCCGTAAACTTAAGTCAGAGAAGGTAACACTTAAGTTTCAATACTTGGGCAACAGTGATGATTTGAGTTTGGTGGTATTCAGTGATGCTTCACTGGGCAATCTTCCAGATGGAGGTACACAGGGTGGGGCTCTAATTGCCCTCATGGAAAAAACAGGAAAGTTCTCTCCACTGTTTTGGCAATCTAAGAAAATCAGACGTGTGGTAAGAAGCACACTGGCAGGAGAAACCCTTGCCATGTCAGATGGTATTGACAATGCTATGTTCTTGGCTATGCTCTACTCTGAGCTCACTACTGGTAAAGCTGATCTTAATGCTCTTCCTCTTATCTGTGTTACTGATAAACATTCCCTGTTTGACGCTCTTAAGTCTACAAAACAGGTCACAGAGAAGAGACTAAGATTAGAAATAAGTGGTGTCAAAGAGCTCATACATGCTAACAAAATCAAAGAAGTGCGTTGGTCAAAAGCCAAGTCACAACTTGCTGACTGTTTGACGAAAAAAGGTGTTTCCTCTCTTATGCTTCTTAAAGCGCTGTATGAGGGTGTATGGAAACTGTAAAATCTGGTCCTTTGAGCATCTATCTGGGTACAGTTTTTTTTGTTTAAATACGCAAACTCACTTAAATGTTACTGTGTTCTGAAAATAATTTTTTTGTGTGACAATGTTTTATGTCAAAATCACCCGTTCATTTTTTTTATGTAAAGAAGAGAGTGAGATTGTTAACTTCATGTGCGAGGGAATGTATTATCGCGAGAGTCTACGTGACCGGATGGGAAGACTGTTTTTCCGGTGTGTAGGTTTGGCGGGGTTTGTGAGGTGGGAGAAAAATAAAGAACCTTGTGCAGAACCACGTCGTGTCAGTGGCTATTTTCAGTAGGAGCACACAACATATTAATGTCGCCATTAAATCAATATGCTGTTATGAAATAGATATTTTAAATGAGGTAAAATGCTTACTTCTGGTCTTTTCCGCGTCTGCACCATGGTCTGCCTGCACAGCCATTCAAATCTGTGAGGAACCGTTAGGCTCGTTTCAAATATATACACTCACAGCATTTAAATACCACCAAGTAATATCATCTTATAAAATACATGTAAACAAGGTAAATCACTTACTTATGGTGTTTTCCTTTGATAAAAAATGAATTCCCCGTCTTCTCCCCATCGTGAGTGGAAGAAAATATCTCTCTTGAGGAAAAGATTTGGAGTGAAGCACATAAATATCGCTAAAAACCAATATGATGTTATTAAACACATTTTAAATGAGATAAAACACTTACTTTTTAGATTTCACATATAGAAATTAAATGACGTCCTCGTCTGTTCCGCATCGTGAGTGAAAGGAAATGTCCTTGAGAATTTTTTTTGCGCACACAGCAAATAAATGTCATTATAAAACGATATGATATTACAAAACCCATTTTATGAGTAAGATTATACACTTTATTTCGCCGTATTCGGTTCTCATACGAGCCGGGTTGTGAGCACACGAGCAAATGTCCCGGATGTGACTATTAACACTCTAAGGTAACTCTGAGTATTTACACCTGCCAGAGGGGGCTGTTTACAATAGCTAAAATTCAACACCACAACTTTAACACTTTACTCTAAAAGTCCCCAACACTAGGATTTCAAATCTGGATAATTTGCTGTGAAGAAAAAAAAAAAAATCTCTTCCTCTTTACCTCCAATCATTACAATATTGTACTGCGCCTCTTCGAGGTTTCATCAATTTTACGTTAACATCAGGGACACAACAATTACATCCGGAAATCACAAACTTACCAGTGACTCCATGGAAAATATTTCACGATTTCAGATTTAGTTTTTGACCCTATGAACCGTTGGACACGCCTTGGCATGAGACGGGATGGGAGGGCATGACACGGGAAGCGCCAGGCTGCAGCCAGTCCTTGTTAGTAACAGGCAAAACTTGATGATATTGAGTTGATTGAGCTCAAACACATAATTACAATAAGATAGGACATGAAAAAGTTCAGCTTACTCAGAATTAACAAGTAATGTCAATAAATTAGAAACATTTAAGTAATATGAACTCAATCTCTTTGAGTTGAATCAAAATCTGGGTTTACAGTGCATAGCAATTACATTACCGTTCAAAAGTTTGGGGTTAGTAAGATTTTTAAGCAGCACAACCATTTTTAACAAATAATAATAAGAAAGAATTCTTGAGTACAAAATCAGCATATTCAAATGATTTTTTATTGATGATGTGACATACGGCCACTGAAAATGGAGCTTTCACATTAGAGAAATAAGAAAAATTTTAAATATTTCACAATATATATATTTACATGTATTTTTTACATATGCACCATTGATTAACATAAGTCTTCTTTTTTCAGAAACATAAAAAAATTGTATGTGCATTACATATTAGATAACTGTAAATACAATGTGGTAATGTGCGTTTTTGGCAACCTTGTGTGCCTCAATTGTCAAGGTCCGTAAAGCCCGAATGATAACTATAAAGATAGTTTTAAAATCATTCTCAATATTAAATAATAGCAGAGTCCACACTACAGCTATAATGATAAAGGCACAGAGAAACAATATCATTTGAATCGCTTACAGAACGATTTTTTTCCATTTGATGAACTATACAAACATTGACACCAAATCAGAATCCATCCTGCTATAACGAGCTCAAATTTAGAGGGACAGACGAGCATGTGCTTAGAATAAACCGATGATATCGTCTGCTTGTGTGGACGTTAATATAGGTATCTTTATAGTTATCGTTCTTGGTGTGAACAGGCTTTAAGTCTTTAACAACAAGGCAAGGTTAGTTCATGCCTTGTAATAAATAAAGCTTGACACCCAAAAATTCATAAATATATGTTTTATTATTCATATGTTAATGGAAAATATTAAATATTTCAATGCAAAATAATGATTGTGATGTGTAAATATACATTACATGTATTCAGAATGTATGGAAAACACATTATTACATTTTTCTTGATAGTATTATTTTAAAAGTATTTTTTTTTTAATTTTTTGTTGAAAAAAGTATAAAAAAAATTTCAAAGCGCACTTTTCGGAAAGGTTGGCATATGTGTTTAAACTTGGTTTAAAAATTTGTTGTTATTTGTTTTATTTGTCATTGACCCATATTATAATACTTACATTTCCTTTAAATGTTTTCCTTTAAATTTTAGTTTTTGGTGTTTGAATTAATTTTTGATTTTGCACGTATGACCATTTATTGGTTATCAGCCATAACATGACTGTAAATGTAGTATTTTAATTGTGGTGCATTTCTATAAAAATCTGATGGACTGTACGTGGTGTTCTTCCCCAGGCCTGTATTGATGGCAGTATGGAGATGGTGGAATTTCTTCTGTCTCGGGGAGCCAATGTTAACCAGGTGGACAGTGAGGGTTGGACTCCTCTTCATGTGGCTGCATCATGTGGAAACCTGGAGATAACAGAGTATGTTATGACTGAATTTAGGGCTGCACAATAAATCGCATGCGATATTTAATGTGCATCTTGTTGTGGTTTTGCGCAGCTTGTCAGTCAAGTCAAGTCAAGTCACCTTTATTTATATAGCGCTTTAAACAAAATACATTGCGTCAAAGCAACTGAACAAGATTCATTAGGAAAACAGTGTGTCAATAATGCAAAATGACAGTTAAAAGCAGTTCATCATTGAATTCAGTGATGTCATCTTTGTTCAGTTTAAAAAGTGTCTGTGCTTTTTTTTTTTGCAATCAAGTCAACGATATCGCTGTAGATTGACCTCGGAATAAGAGAGAAACAGACTAATATTAGCGTAAATGCCATTCTTCTAATGATGTAGCAAGTACATCGGGTGTTATGGAAAGTGTTCCCGGTTCTGGTTTACCTAATTAATGCAGCCTAAAAATCCTTTAACGGATTTGGATATTAAAAGCATATTAGTATGTTATGTGTTAGCCAGGTTAAAGAGATGGGTCTTTAATCTAGATTTAAACTGCAAGAGTGTGTCTGCCTCCTGAACAATGTTTAGGCGCCAAATAGGAAAAGGATCTGCCGCCCGCAGTTGATTTTGATATTCTAGGTATTATCAAATTGCCTGAGTTTTAAGAACGTAGCGGACGTAGAGGATTATAATGTAAAAGGAGCTCACTCAAATACTGAGGTGCTAAACCATTCAGGGCTTTATAAGTAATAAGCAATATTTTAAAATTTATTCGATGTTTGATAGGGAGCCGTGCAGTGTTGACAGGACCGTGCTAATATGGTCATACTTCCTGGTTCTAGTAAGAACTCTTGCTGCTGCATTTTGGACTAGCTGTAGTTTGTTTACTAAGCGTGCAGAACAACCACCCAATAAAGCATTTCAATAATCTAACCTTGAGGTCATAAATGCATGGATTAACATTACAGCATTTGGCATTGAGAGCATAGGCCGTAATTTAGATATATTTTTGAGATGGAAAAATGCAGTTTTACAAATGCTAGAAATGGGGCTTTCTAAGGAAAGATTGCGATCAAATAGCACACCTAGGTTCCTAACTGATGATGAAGAATTGACAGAGTAGCCATCAAGTCTTAGACAGTGTTCTAGGTTATTACATGCAGAGTTTTTAGGTCGTATAATTAACACCTCTGTTTTTTTTTCAGAATTTAGCAGTAAGAAATTACTCGTCATCCAGTTTTTTATGTCGACTACTGTATGTATTCCATTAGTTTTTCAAATTGGTGTGTTTCACCGGGCCGCGAAGAAATATAGAGCTGAGTATCATCAGCATAACAGTGAAAGCTAACACCATGTTTCCTGATGATATCTCCCAAGGGTAACATATAGAGCGTGAAGAGTAGCGGCCCTAGTATTGAGCCTTGAGGTACTCCATACTGCACTTGTGATCGATATGATACCTCTTCATTCACTGCTACGAATTGATGTCGGTCATATAAGTACGATTTAAACCATGCTAATGCACTTCCATTAATGCCAACAAAGTGTTCAAGTCTATGCAAAAGAATGTTGTGGTCAATTGTGTCAAACGCAGCACTAAGATCCAATAGAACTAACAGATAGATACAACCACGATCAGATGATAAGAGCAGGTCATTTGTAACTCTAAGGCCGGGTTCACACCGCAAGCTGCAGCAGAGCAGAAGCAGCGCGTTAGCAGCAGGTAGGCAGAGCAGAAGCAGCGCGCGCCTATTTTGCTTTCACACCGGCAGCGGAGGCAGCGCGCAACTGAACAGCGGATTTTGGTCCCAGTACTCTATAATTACGTTCGCATTGCTTTAATTCCATTTAAAATACATTTAAATAAAAAGACTTGGCAAGAAGCTTTTTTAATTAATAATTTCATTGTTACTTTTGTTGCATCTTTGTTTTGCTGTCTTTGTTTTCCGTGCAGTACGTGTTATTGATAGAAGAAAGGCCATCGTGCTATATTTGTTATTAAGGAGACTATGAAAAAGACGCATACTTTGGGTTCATCCCATTAACCGACGTAGGAGAGAACATGGTGCATATTAGCCTACTATCTTGTTACTGGGTTTGTTTGCAATCAAATTTACCAAAGGACACCCTGAAAACCAATTTAATAAACGGTTTTAAATTATGTGTATATTGTAAATAGTTCACAGCCTTGACTTCCTGCTCATCTTGAAATCAGCATTTACTTGTTTATTATATATGCATGTATCACCTGCTTTTGTTATTTGTGTGCTTATGTGTAATTTAGAAATTGTAAATAAATGGTTCCAATTGAATCAATTTTGAATCAAATAGCCTATTGAGTTGTTCGCTCGTGTGCCAGCAAAAGAGTCAAAAACACTATAAAATTACTTACCATCTGCAATAAGAGCCGCTGCAACTTCATCCCATGCTTTTTCCTTCTCCTGCAAGTCTTTGTAAAGTATATTGTGTGGATCATAAAGAACTTGATATTTCTCAACTTCCACGATGAGACGAGTGTCGTCCATTATTGTCTTTCCAGGTGCACTCTGAAGACCACCGCCTGTGACACCACGTGCTGTTGTTTATGATTGTCAGCACGACATCCGTTCTTCTGCCAATATATAGGCCTAGTTATAAGAATACGACTACTACTAATAATAAATAAATCTCCAAGGCTAAACTAGCAATATAAATTATTTAAAGTTGTTTTTGTATTTCGGCAAAAACGTTTATTTTTGGATAGAACTGTAAGTACTTTAACAGATTTTGTAAAAAAAAAAAAAAAAAAAATTATAAAATAATAATAAAAATAAAAATTATAATAAAAAAATGTGATTTTAAATATCATACATTGTTATGTAATTTGCTAAGAACACAGTAGATATCATTAATGCAAATTTTGGGCAAAATTCCTTTTTCGTTTCAGTACATGTGTATTTTGGCCCTGATCATTGTCACTTTATCTTCTATACATATTTTTTTATATTAATTTTCTTTCCTAACATCCAGTTCTTGTTAAAACACCCTATATGTGCTTTTTTGTGCATTTAGAGCACTTTTTGTGTGAAATCATATTTATTTTGTCCACCAAATGTGTACTTTCACTTTAACTGAGCGTCAGCAGCGCAGCAAAAATAGACCCAGCGCCGAAACGATCGCGGCACTGCTGCTTCTGCTCTGCTTCTGCTACGCTCTGCCGCGCAGCCTCTGCGTGCGGTGTGAACGCTCTAATCTGTTAACATAGGCACCGAAAAAAATACGCGCTGCTTCTGCTCTGCTGCAGCTTGCGGTGTGAACCCGGCCTAAGGAGAGCAGTCTCAGTACTATGATACGGTCTAAATCCTGACTGGAAATCCTCACATATACCATTTTTCTCTAAGAAGGAATATAATTGTGAGGATACCACCTTTTCTAGTATCTTGGACAGAAAAGGGAGATTCGAGATTGGTCTATAGTTAACTAGTTCTTTGGGGTCAAGTTGTGGTTTTTTTGATGAGAGGCTTAATAACAGGCCAGTTTGAAGGTTTTGGGGACATATCCTAGATAAGAAGATAAAAAGATAAAACTAATCGAACAAAGTCATCCTAAGTGTGGGAGCACTTTACTTTGAGCCTTCAAAAAAGAAGAGTAACCTGTAAACTCTGCACTACTGAACTGTTTAACTGTTTAAGACTTTTATTTGTGCAGATTCTCCAGTACAATGTTGTTTGCAAATGTTTACTCGTAAAAGCTGATAACATTGCTTTTTAACAGTTAACATTTAAAGCTCTACAAACATGTTCTGTGATCAGTTTGTCGTTTACCAGTTCATAATTCAGTCTTGCAGCCTAATTATGACTGAATGAGAGAGGTAAATGTTTAAATATATTTGAAATGCACTTTTTTTCCCCTAAGTATTCACTTCTCTTTTTCACACAGCAGGTTTTTTGTGTGTGTCCAATTTTTTTTTTCTGGACAACCTTCTGATGGATTTTACTTTAAAATGTGAGTTCCATTCAGGTTTCATGCCATTGGCACTTTATTCGAAGGATTGTTTACAATTTCACAGCATAGGTGGGCGTACACGGTGCGATTTTTGCTGTCGTACGAGTTCGCATGCGATTTTTTTCAATCGTGTGGAAATCGCGTATGCTCGTATGGTCGCGGCTCGTATCATTTCCGATGAATTACGAGCCGAGCAGAGTGGCTTACGAGCACTTCCCGACCTCCCGATCATTTTTAAACATGTCTAAAAAGTTCGTGAGCTATCGGTTTGAATTCGTGACATGTGTGCGGTTGAACGAGCCGATTTGTTGATTTATCTGAAGTTGACCAATCACGAACTAGGAAAACCACAGAAGAAGAAACAGGAACAGGGCAGCGCCACGGCGAATGTGGACTATTGACCAGAAGGATAAACTCGCTGAAGTCTGACAGGAACAGCGAGCGCTGTATGATGTTTCTAGCAACGTGTACCATGCTTTTTAGTTCTCTCTCTCTCGCGCGCTCTCTCTCTCACACACGCATTATGTAGTTTACAGGGACTCTCCATAGACGTAACTGTATTCTATACTGTATATCCCCATACACTACCTCTATCCATTACGGAAAATGCATGTTTAAAATTTCTATTAAACACCGTATAGTATTTTTTTAAAGCCATTTGGTTTACGAGGGCACAGGAATTGTCCTCACAAACCATGTTTACATTGTAATACCCATTTCAGATATTTATAAACCTACAAGAACACACACACACACACACACACAGGGTGACCAAACGTCCCGGTTTCCTATTGCTGAAAAATAACATGTACGTGTAGGAAACAGTCACGGCTTGTATCAATATTGTATATGCAGTTATGGGAGAGAGAGCAGTTATATTAGGCGCGTTCGACTTGAAGCAGCGCTGCACAGAATGACATCACCTGTATGGCATCAAAGTACCGCGAGAGCGAGTCGAATGCATTGGATATGTGTGCTCTCTTAGCGCTCTCACGGTACTTTAATGTAATACCTTCTGTGCGTGCAGCGGTGCTTCAAGTCGAACTTCGTGTGATTGTTTCTGGAATTCGCAGGTTGTAAAATCGTGTCGTATATCATCTCGTCCGTACGATTTTCAGATAAACACACTCGTGCCGTGTGCGTGGACATACGATCTTCCGACCATCCGAATTCGCACCGTGTACGCCCGCCTTAAGCTATGAAGCTGTTTCCCAAAGCTGTTTCCCAGGTATAAGCTGTGTGTTTACAGGAAAAAAATAATAAAATGCAATGTACTGCAATCTTATTCTGTTTTATTCTTATTCTTCGTGAAAATATGTTCTGAAAGATTCCTTAATAAGCTTTGTTCGGGATGTTAAACTACTTTAGAAGCCCTGAGGACTGCCATGGTGAAAACATTATTTGAAATCTCCTTGCAAAATTTGCTAGAGTACGTATGGGTCAGTGTTTTGATTGCAGAAGAGTTCGACATAGGATTACTAACACATAATAAAACACAACTCCAGGTATATTTTTGATGAGGATATGACAATGCAAAATGGTTAAAATCTCTAAAAAGTATATGTTGAATGATAAAGACCCTTTATTCATAATTTACTTGGGGAAAAATGGGCAAAACTAAAATATAAGTACATAAACCGATTAATCGTAAAAATAATCAACAGATTAATCGATTATCAAAATAATCGTTAGTTGCAGCCCTAAAGTTTATACAATTTTCCTCGCCTATAGTAGAGAATGAGTGGAACTGTTCCTCAGGGGGTCTATAGTGCACTGTCTGATGCGATACTGTAGCTGACGGCTAAATGGTTACCATTTTATCTCTAATAGTATTGATTTTAGAAGTAAAGTAGTTCATAAAGTCATTACTGCTGTGATGTTGGGAAATGTCAACACTTGTTGAGGCTTTGTTTTTCGTTAATTTAGTGACTATTGAACAAATACCAGGGGTTATGTTTGTTTTCTTCTAAAAGAGAAGAAAAGTAATCGGATCTAGCAGTTTTTAATGCTTTTCTGTAGGATAGGTTACTTTCCCGCCAAGCAATACGAAATACCTGTAGTTTTGTTTTCCTCCAACTGCGCTCCATTTTTCGGGCTGCTCTCTTTTGGGTGCGAGTATGCTCATTATACCTTGGTGTCATACTGGTTTCCTTATCCTTGTCAGTGAACAATGGCTATGTGTAGTTAATGCTGCTCCATGTGATAGCACGCATGTGATGGAGATTTACAGCTGATTACAGAACCGACTTTACTGATGAGATGTGCATTAAATATTACATGCAATTTATCGTTCAGCCCTAGGGATGGGAACCCTGTTCTTTGAAAAGAACCGGAACCGTGAGCAATTTCTAAGTTTCGGTTCCGAAAACGATTCTGGTGCAACACGTGACCAAGCGCTGTGAGCAGCCTTGCGCCGGTGTTCTGAATATTCGACGTTTCCCGTAAAAAGCAGCGGTTCTCAATTGCAGTCCTCGCGCCGCACTGCTCTGCACATTTTGAACGTTTTTCTTGGCGCTTCAGACATTTGTTCTATTCGAACATTACGAAAAATAACCATGGTTTTTTTATAGTAAAACTGTAGTAAACCATGGTTTTTTGGCGTGTTGACTACCATTTGTATAATCAGAGATTTACTACAAATACCATGGTTAAACTATGGTTAATTTAGCAAAACCATGGTTAATTTGTGGTTACCATGGATTAACTATAGTAACCATGGTTTTTTGGTTTTATTTGTAGTAAAACCATGGTTAATTTTCGTAAGGGCTGCGAAGTGGACATCACAGGATATTCAGCCATGATTCCAGTTGGAAGCGAACGTAGCTATATGTTCTAATCAAAGTGCATTGAAGTGTGCAAGACGTGAATTTAAATTGTATTGATTTACAGAGGTATATGATGTCACAGTTGTCCATGTTTAAAGAACAAATCAGTGAATGAATGTTTCGATGTGATGTAAATTTCAACAGATTTCCCCTGCTCAGGGAGTAGGGAGCAATGAACAACACAGTTCATGCACGGAGTTCATTTCTAACGAGCTGATTATCTGAATCAGGTGTGTTAACAAAGAGAAACGTGCAAAATATGCAGAGCAGTGGGGCGCGAGGACTGGAATTGAGAACCGCTGCCGTAAAGGATATCACGAACTGAATAACATACACGCCTCCCTGCCTCATTAATTACTGAGCACATTGATTCCAATAATGCGCATTCCACAGACTCGTTGCGTTGTCCCGTCTTTAATTGCCGAACACATTGTTTATCATGACTGTATGTGCACTCGCGCCTTTGATAACTGCACATCGTTTTGTCTGACTGTACATCTAACGGCAGCGCACTGCACCTGCCGCCACTAAATTACATTATATTTGTCCCATATTGTCATTAATATACATACTGGCTCCAACTTGGACCACTAAATAAATAGACTGCTATTGTTATGCAAGTATGAGGGGTAGATTATTTAGTGTACAGGTCATTTCAAGAGTGATAAGCAAAGTGATAGAAAATATTTATTTTAATGCATTTTAAATGTTTAAAATGTGGAAACCACTCATTGCATCACACCATCTCCTGACTGCATTATTATTTGTAAAATAGGGACTTTATGGAGAGTGTGTATACGTTTAACCGTTTATATTTCATTAATTAAGGGAAATTAACAAGTGTCTCAGCCCTCAAGGGACTATTTGGCCAACCAGCTTATTCCTGCTTGAAAAGCAAAACGTTATTGATAGTGTAAAAAACATCAACTTTGAAACACATGCTGATTGATGGACTAGCATTACTCAGCTTTACTTACTACCTTCCAGCAATGCTACATTCAGTGAAGGTAAAATAGTAAAAAACATCTGTACACTGTAATATATGTTGCATTTTGACATTGCCAACCTTTAAATTAAGTTGACAGTAAGTAATAAACAGTATTGAGCATTGAGTAGTTGAGTATTGTGCATTTTTCCTTACCACTATTTCTTAATAATTGTTTAATGATTTTAATGGAACCGGAACCGGAATCAGAACCAGAACCGTTAGGTGGAACTGGAACCGGAATCGGAACTGGAAAATTTCTAACAATTCCCAACCCTATTCAGCCCTAACTGAATTTAATCAGTAATATATTTAAATTAATGATATGTGTTGAAAATGTCTAAAATGTTTATTTTTTAGCTGGCTTTGAAGTTCCTGGCTGTTTCAAATGTGATTGTTCTGTTCTGAGATTAATTCACAATGTAGCACAGCCTTAAGGCCATTATTAGTTGTATTAGTCTGTTATTACTATGGCTATAATCAGCTACATGTAACTATTTAATTGCACAGTATTCTGTGATTCATGAAAAACTGCACCGAATATTAACATTTGTAGTTGTAAAAAAAATTGCACATTCATTCCCCAAATGAATTTTACATAATCAAAATCCTTTCAATACAATTTATTCAGCCAGTTTTACAATATCTACTTGGCTTTATCTCTGAGACAAGCACATACAGTATTACTGGCAGGAACAACCAGGTTGCCAGACAGAAACTGCAATGAGTGGGTGTCCTACATGTGGTTTTTCCTCCACGAGAAGGATGTGGGGGTGAGTGCGGCCAGTAATAGAGCCTGTGTAAATCATCCTCAAGTAATCTGCTCTCTCTGGAATGGTTTGTTCTGTGGGTCCAGGGGAGAACTGCATGCAAATAGCATGAGCAGACACCTCCATCCACAGGAAGTTGCTGCAGATGATGCATTAAGTGCACTTAAAATTTGTCATGCTTTAAACAAGTTTATCCTAAACACAGAAATTCATCATTTTTCCCAGTCCTCTATATATTAAATACACATATTTTGATTGAAACATTTTACTTAACAAATTTCTTAAGTGACATCATATTTCTGTATATAATTACTGACATGCCAGAACAATACTGTGCAGTGAAAATAATATTCTTTGGTGTGCAGTTATATGGTGAACATATGTCAGCAGTTACTGCACCTTAGCACTGCTTTTTTGTATTTTACTACTACATGTATTTAAGAGTACTTCAGCAATGAAGCATTTCATGGGTTGAAATGACTCTGAGAGTTGTACCAGCATAATTATTTTTTAATAAGTTGCTTATGTTGTGACAGTTTTTGTGGACAGAATTGTGTGATTTTGAAGGGTTTACATTTTTTTTCCAAATATTTCTGCCTCAACAAGTGATAGAAATACTTACACTGCTGTGAATGATATTATCCCAGTTAGCATGTACAACCCGAATTCCGGAAAAGTTGGGACGTTTTTAAAATTTTAATAAAATGAAAACTAAAGGAATTTCAAATCACATGAGCCAATATTTTATTCACGATAGAACATAGATAACGTAGCAAATGTTTAAACTGAGAAATTTTACACTTTTATCCACTTAATTAGCTCATTTAAAATTTAATGCCTGCTACAGGTCTCAAAAAAGTTGGCACGGGGGCAACAAATGGCTAAAAAAGCAAGCAGTTTTGAAAAGATTCAGCTGGGAGAACATCTAGTGATTAATTAAGTTAATTGATATCAGGTCTGTAACATGATTAGCTATAAAAGCTTTGTCTTAGAGAAGCAGAGTCTCTCAGAAGTAAAGATGGGCAGAGGCTCTCCAATCTGTGAAAGACTGCGTAAAAGAATTGTGGAAAACTTTAAAAACAATGTTCCTCAACGTCAAATTGCAAAGGCTTTGCAAATCTCATCATCTACAGTGCATAACATCATCAAAAGATTCAGAGAAACTGGAGAAATCTCTGTGCGTAAGGGACAAGGCCGGAGACCTTTATTGGATGCCCGTGGTCTTCGGGCTCTCAGACGACACTGCATCACTCATCGGCATGATTGTGTCAATGACATTACTAAATGGGCCCAGGAATACTTTCAGAAACCACTGTCGGTAAACAAAATCCGCCGTGCCATCAGCAGATGCCAACTAAAGCTCTATCATGCAAAAAGGAAGCCATATGTGAAAATGGTCCAGAAGCGCCGTCGTGTCCTGTGGGCCAAGGTTCATTTAAAATGGACTATTTCAAAGTGGAATAGTGTTTTATGGTCAGACGAGTTTAAATTTGACATTCTTGTTGGAAATCACGGACGCCGTGTCCTCCGGGCTAAAGAGGAGGGAGACCTTCCGGCATGTTATCAGCGTTCAGTTCAAAAGCCAGCATCTCTGATGGTATGGGGGTGCATAAGTGCATACGGTATGGGCAGCTTGCATGTTTTGGAAGGCTCTGTGAATGCTGAAAGGTATATAAAGGTTTTAGAGCAACATATGCTTCCCTCCAAACAACGTCTATTTCAGGGAAGGCCTTGTTTATTTCAGCAGGACAATGCAAAACCACATACTGCAGCTATAACAACAGCATGGCTTCGTCGTAGAAGAGTCCGGGTGCTAACCTGGCCTGACTGCAGTCCAGATCTTTCACCTATAGAGAACATTTGGCGCATCATTAAATGAAAAATACGTCAAAGACGACTACGAACTCTTCAGCAGCTGGAAATCTATATAAGGCAAGAATGGGACCAAATTCCAACAGCAAAACTCCAGCAAATCATAGCCTCAATGCCCAGACGTCTTCAAACTGTTTTGAAAAGAAAAGGAGATGCTACACCATGGTAAACATGCCCCGTCCCAACTATTTTGAGACCTGTAGCAGAAATCAAAATTGAAATGAGCTCATTTTGTGCATAAAATTGTAAACTTTCTCAGTTTAAACATTTGCTATGTTATCTATGTTCTATTGTGAATAAAATATTGGCTCATGTGATTTGAAAGTCTTTTAGTTTTCATTTTATTAAAATTTAAAAAACGTCCCAACTTTTCCGGAATTCAGGTTGTATTATACTGTGCTTATTTTCTGGTGCTGTCACTATTAGATTTCTGCTCAAGCATGGTGCATCTCTCTGCTTGGTGAACTGTGATGGTGATGTGCCAATGGATATTGCAGAGGATGAGGCCACAGAGACACTGCTGCAAGAACACACATTGACACAGGGTTAGTCAACAGAACATCTGAAATGTCACATCATAAATACACTTACATGTAAATCAATTAAATTTAGAGGTATCAGAAATTAAAGTATGCTATATTTACTCAGAAATATCACCCAGCCCAAGTTAGTTTGAGTACAGGTGCAGGACAGAATGTGGTAAATATAAAAGCACAAATGTCCACATACTGATTTTATTAAACAACTTGAAACTAAAAAAAAAAAATTACCTGATGAAGACTTAAATGTTATTGCATCAATATCATTAAGGGATAGTTCACCCAAAAATGTAAACTCTGTCATGATGCCCTTTGAAAATGGTATGACTTTCTGTACATACATCGGAAGTCAATGATAACCAAAACTGTCTGGTTACCAGCATTATTCAAATATCTTATTACAGGATATAGATTTAAAACAATATGAGGGTAAGTAATCAATGACAGAATTTTCATTGTTGGGCATAATATCTATTTAGTATGTGGACTCAAAACAGTTTGAACACAAAGTTAACAAAAGATTTTTAAACACATTGTATTATTTTTTTTACAGTAGATAATAAAGATTTACCTTCTCACATACCTTAATTTTCATTTACATTCATTCATTTACCGGTATATTCATAGTTAGATACATTTTTTATAATTATTCTCTGCAAAACTGTATGGGACCTTATAATTAGTCCATCTCTCATCAGATGTGGAAGCAGCTAAGCGGGCAGAAGAGGAGTGGATCATGCGTGATGCCCGCCACTGGCTCACAAAGGGGCTGCCTGCTAATCTGTGCCACCCCCGGACTGGTGCTACTCCGTTACATGTAGCAGCAGCTAAAGGATATTTGGAGGCCATTAAGTAAGTGTGAATGCAAAAAGAGAAATGTTTCCTCATGAGTTTCCTCTTGGCTTTCACAAAATGTTTACTAATATGATAACATTAACATCATATAAAGCAAATCTATTTAGTCTCTTTCTCAGCAGATAGTTTTACCCCAGACTTCTGGTATCTCAGTGATTAAACCCTAGAGACCATTCCACCATTATTCAACCAGGTTAACACCCCATGCTCATGCAGAATGTTCCGCTACGCCATTGGGCAGTTCTCTGAGCACAAAGCAACAATTGTTTACTTCCTGTCTCTTTGCAAAGTGGAAAAGGAGTGGAGGCCTGTGCCGATGTTTTTTCAGCACAGTTTCCATCCCACTGAGTTGTTTAGAGCTGAAGTCACATCAGCTTCCTCTACAATGCATGATATTTCACAACTTGACAGAAGGGAAAAACAAATAGTTTGTCAGTGTCTAGTGTTTGAGAGCCCCCTCCACCCCCACCTATTTATCGCTGGTTATTCTTTAGAATTAAAAATATCCCTAGAGATCAACATATGGGAATGTAATGCTGTGAAAATGTTTTATTTTTTATTTTTATGGAATGTTGCATTTTTATGGAATGTTGCAATGTATCAAAATCTCAATGTATCAGAATCAGAATCAGAATCAGAAAGAGCTTTATTGCCAAGTATGCTTGCGCATACAAGGAATTTGTTTTAGTGACATAAGCTTCCAGTAAACAGACACACAACAACACACAGAGAAAAAAAAAAAAAAAAAAAAAAAAAAAATTACGGGAGAATTACAAATTGGCAAATAAATAAGTGTATAAACAATTGTGCTATAAATGATAATGGAATAGGATCGAGTGAGATGCAGGAATGTTCTAGGATGGAGGGGTAACAAATAAATATAAGGATATTGCACATTTTTGCATAAGCATAAGTTTAAGTGGGAAACATTTAACTGTTCATGAGGTAGATTGCCTGGGGGAAGAAACTATTCTTGTGCCTTGCTGTTCTTGTATTTGCGGCTCTGAGGCGCCGGCCAGATGGCAAAAGTTCAAAGATGGGGTGACTTGGATGTGAGGGATCCAGAGTGATTTTCTGAGTCCTTTTCCTCACTCTGGATGTGTACAGTTCTTGGAGGGTGGGCAGGGGAGCACCAATAATCCTTTCAGCAGTCCGAACAGTTCTCTGTAGTCTTCTGATATCTGATTTTGTAGCTGAACCAAACCAGACAGTAATTGAAGTACACAGGACTGACTCAATGACGGCTGAGTAGAACTGTTTCAGCAGCTCCTGTGGCAGGTTAAACTTCCTCAGCTGGCGAAGGAAGTACAACCTTTGTTGGGCTTTTTTCACAATGGAGCCAATGTGATTGTCCCACTTCAGGTCCTGAGAGATGGTGGTTCCCAGGAATCTGAATGACTCCACTGCAGCCACAGTGCTGTTCATGATGGTGAGTGGGGAAAGTGCAGGGGGGTTTCTCCTAAAGTCCACAGTCATCTCCACTGTTTTGAGCGTGTTCAGCTCCAGGTTGTTAAGACTGCACCAGACAGCCAGCTGCTCAACCTCCTGTCTGTAAGCAGACTCGTCACCATCCTGGATGAGGCCGATGACTGTAGTGTCGTCTGCAAACTTCAGGAGCTTGACAGAGGGGTCTTTAGAGGTGCAGTCGTTGGTGTACAGGGAGAAGAGCAGAGGGGAGAGAACACATCCCTGAGGGGCACCAGTGTTGGTGGAGCAGCTGTTTGACATGAATTTCCCCAGTCTCACTAACTGTTGCCTATCTGTCAGAAAGCTGGTGATCCACTGACAGATAGAGCTAGGAACAGAGAGCTGGGTCAGTTTGGTCTGGAGGGTTGTTGGGATGATGGTGTTGAAAGCCGAACTAAAGTCCACAAACAGGATCCTCACATAAGTCCCTGTTTTGTCCAGATGTTGCAGGATGAAGTGCAATGCCATGTTGATTGCATCATCCACGGACCTGTTTGCTCGGTACGCAAACTGCAGGGGGTCCAGTAAGGGTCCAGTGATGTCCTTCAGATAAGCCAGAACCAGTTTTTCAAACGACTTCATGACGACAGACGTTAGAGCCACAGGTCTGTAGTCGTTAAGTCCTGTTATCTTGGGTTTCTTTGGAATGGGGATTATGGTGGAGCGTTTGAAGCAGGAAGGCACTTCACACAACTCCAGAGATCTGTTGAAGATCTGTGAAAAGATGGGGGCCAGCTGGTCAGCACAGATTTTCAGACAGGCTGGTGTAACGCCATCTGGGCCTGGTGCTTTTCTTCTTTTGTTTTTCTTGAAGACCTGGCGCACATCATCTTCACAGATTTGAAGAGCAGGAGGTATGGAGAGGGGGATTGCAGGAGGTGTTAATGGTTGTGTAGGGAGATGGTCAGAGTGGGTGTTGGGGGTTTCAAATCTACAATAAAACTCATTCAGGTCGTTAGCAAGTCGTTGATTAGCCTCAGTGCAAGGGGATGGTGTCTTGTAGTTTGTGATGGCTCTCAGTCCTCTCCAAACTGAAGTAGAGTCGTTGGAAGTAAACTGGTCTTCCAACTTTTTAGCATAGGTCTTTTTAGCCGCTCTAATCTCTTTGTTCAGTGTGTTCCTGGCCTGATTGTACAAGACCCTGTCCCCATTTCTGTAGGCATCCTCTTTGGCCTGACGAAGGTGTCTGAGTTTTACTGTAAACCATGGCTTATCATTGTTGAATGTTAAATAAGTCCTGGTAGGAATGCATATATCCTCACAGAAACTAATATAGGATGTTACAGTCTCTGTGAGTTCGTCCAGATCGGTGGTAGCAGCTTCAAAAACGCTCCAGTCTGTGATGTCAAAACAAGATTGTAAATCCTGCTCTGTTTCGCTGGTCCATCTCTTCACAGTCTTTACTACAGGTTTAGCAGATTTAAGTTTCTGCTTGTAGGTCGGTATAAGATGAACCAGACAGTGATCAGAACGTCCCAAAGCTGCTCGTGGAACAGAGTGATATGCATCCTTTATTGTGGTGTAACAGTGATCCAGTATATTACTGTCTCTGGTGGGACAGGTAACATGCTGTCTGTATTTTGGCAGTTCACGGGAGAGATTGGCTTTATTAAAGTCCCCAAGAATGATTAAAACAGAGTCCGGGTGTTGTTGTTCTGTGTCTGTGATCTGATCAGCGAGTTTCTGTAAAGCTGAGCTCACATGTGCTTGAGGTGGAATGTAAACACTGACCAGAATGAGCGAGTGAAACTCCCGCGGCGAATAGAACGGCTTGCAGTTGATAAACTGCGTTTCTAGATCAGGACAGCACATCTTCTTTAACACAGTTACATCTGTACACCACCGTTCATTGATGTAAAAGCATGTCCCGCCGCCGCGCGATTTCCCCGTTGATTCTGCGTCGCGATCCGCTCTAATGTATAACTTGAAAATATGAGCGAAGACAGAGACAGAGACAAAAGAGTTAAAGGGTAAGTTCACCCAAAATGAAAATTAGCTGATTTCCATAAAATCCATTAAAAAAAAAAGTGTCTCACATTGCTCCCCGGTGATCAAAGGCCTCCTGTAGCGAATTGATGCGTTTTTGTAAGAAAAATATCCATATTCAAAATGTAACAATCACTTTAATGTAGCTTGCACCAACAGTTGTACACAGAAGCAGCTCCTGGGCTGATGGTGTATGAGGTCAGCATTGCACATTATTTTGAAAACGTAACTAGAATTCATATATGAATTTCAGTTTATTCAAAGGAATTTAGTGTTTCATACCCTTTAAAATGCCACCTTTAAAATGGTCACTAGGTTTTGATACAGTGCTTGTGTCTTCACAATGTACTGAATAGTGCTGTGTTCGATACATCGATACGACGTGAGATTTGAGGATACTAGTATCGATCCAACTGTTTCTATCGATATCTTGGCACATGTGTGGCAGTGGGCCGCGCTTAATTTGAATACAAGAACACCATTTTAAATGGAGAGGAATGGAGATTTCTTTAAAAAAAAATAATGAATAGAGTACAATTTATAGGCTACAATAGTTGTGCTCCGCAGAGGAGCACAACTGGGTTGCCTGATATACAGAGTCATAATCCCTGAAACAGAGCTACCCACTTGCGCAATATGGAAATATCTGATAAAGGTGACCTTTTCTTTGTCAACCTGTCAACCATGTGTATGCGCATTCTATCCACTATGGATAAACTCGCTGGCTTTCTGAAAACACAGTTAAGCTCGCAGTTTAGCTATCTCCACTTCAAAAAACACATTATTTTCCTCTATGCCCTGCCTTTCTGAAACGTGTCGATTTTTACAAAGCTCTTCGTTCTGAAAAGTGAGGTGCGCACTGATTGGCCAGATATCCAGTGCATAGTGATTGGCCAAATACCTCAACCGTGTGACAGAAATGTTATGCCCCTTACCATACTGTAATGCTGTGTCCCCCACACGACGAGACAAATCTAGTAAAACCCATTATAAACGAGTTCAGTGGGGACATTATTAATGATTATAATGACTTAGGGGCTGTTCACATATTGCGTCTTTTGAGCGCTCAAGTTCGTTATTTCAAATGTAGACGCGTGGTATGCGCGCTCATAATGGAAGCGACGCGCACGCGGTGCGACGCGCTCGTTTTTTCCAGGCACGTCCGCACCGCATCGAGTTAAAAACATTGCAAGCGCACCACAGGTCATGTAGCTTCCTCACCTTTTCCGTACTAACGTTGAAAGCTCAGCCAAGATGAAGGAACAGCTGATCATAGCTGTATATGGATTGCCATTTTAAAATTAATTTAGTAGCAGAGCTACTGCAAGCAATTTTTAGTGCTGCAAATCCATTTATCCATTGCTGAAATGTTCGCGTCTTCATGGAGAGAGCAGGACATGGTTGCTTAGCAACAGCAGACGCTTCAGGAGCGCAAGTGCCCAAAGGCTTTTGGAAAAAATCAGAAAGTAACGCGCCTAGCGTTTTCCATGCATTTTTAGGCACGATATGTAAACGCCCCCTTATATTGTCTTTTTATCATTGAGTTGTGTATCGCTCAGCTTAAACATAAAACCATGTCTGCATTTGTGATCGGAGAAACGACAAACAACAAGCGCTGCTCTACACTGATCAGTGGCAAATTCTTTAAATATGAAAACTTACTTATAGACTTACAGACTGTGTGTCAAAACTGCCAGACTGTCCTTGCAAAGTTGTTATTGCCCCACCTTATAGAAATAGACACTGGCATTGTAGGCTACTCTCTCAGGAATCCGTCGTCGTCCTCCATAAAATGCACTGCACACATCTGAATATTAGGGTTGAACTGTTCCGGAACAGAGTTGTAAATACAACTTAACCACATATTTTTTAACCATGTTTATTGTTTATTGTAAAATGGATCCCCATTAGCTATCACCAAAGTGAACGAGCTAGTCTTCCTGGGGTCCACAACAAAAATAAATCACATAATGTTAATATAGCAACAATATAGCACTACAACTTAGTCTGAATAAATGATTACAGTATTACATTCATAAAATAAATATGTCCTTTCCTTATTCAAATTTTTAAATAGTGCATTCTCAGATGGTACCTAAAAGAGTCTTTGCCATTCATTTTACGTATATTCAATGGGCAATTATTCCAATGATTGATGGCACAATTAATAACAGTTCTCTTTAAAGCATTTGATTTTGGGCGTGGTAACATCATCAGGCCATCATCCACAGACCTAGTCACATGAGAATGTACCTGATCACACCTAACAATTTGGTTATATAAAAAAACTGGTTGAGAAGAATAGACAATGTAAAAAACTTAATTGTATTAAAAACTTCTCCACCGTTAACCATGAGAGCTGACAGTGCATACTAATAGTATTTGTTCTAATGGGACAATGTAATACTAACCTAGCAGCTCTGTTTTGGATCGTTTGTAATTTCTTTAGTTGACCTTTTAGATATAGATGACCATATAGGGGCACAATAATCCAAATGACAAACAATTAAAGATTTAGCCACCTGCTGCACAATGTGTGTGTGGGGACAAAAGAAAGACATTTCCTCACCATAGAGATACCACTACCCATCTTCTTCACTATGGTATCAATGTAGTCTACCCATGACAGCTTACTATCCACTATTGTGCCCAGTAATTTTACTTTATCTACCTGTTCTATAGGTTCCCCATACAAGTTCAAACTCATCTTTGGAATTAATGACAATTTATGACTCGATTCAAAAATAATTGATTTGGTTTTTGAGATATTCAGCACTAACTTATTCTGTTTTATCCAATCAGAAACCATATTTAACTATGATAAAAACATAAAAAAAAAACATAATCCAGTTCACTGACAGTTTTTGCAGCATAATACAATGTGGAATCATCAGCATACATTTGTACAGTTAATTTAAACAAAACAGATGGTAAATCATTTGTGAAGATGGCGTATAAAAGTGGTCCCAGGCAGCTCCCTTGCGGAGCCCCTCAGTCCAAGACCTTAGAGTGAGACCAGCTGCCAGTGTAATAAATCCGCTGATAAACCTGCAAGTGCTAGTCTGCCATCTTTAGGTAAGGGAATAATTTTACTTCTTTCCAAATAGTGGGAAAAACACCTTTCATTAAACATGCATTTAATATTTGTCATAACAGACTGCAAACATAGTCAACCGCCAGGCTAATTACTTTACTGTCCAGTATATCAGTACATACTGAGCTGTGTTCAGGCAGAGACTTCAACAACTTTTTTACTTCCGGCTCATCAACATTATTAAACTGGAAAGTACAACTCTTATCTAACATCACATCTTTTTTTTTAATAAATTTTAGGTAATTAGAATCAGTATTGTCCATATTCTGCCTTAGTGCATGGACCCTATTTATGTAGAAAAAATTAAAATAATTCGCTATATCAGATGGTTTGGTCAAAAACTTGCCTTGTGACTCCACAAAGGAAGCCCCTCCAGATGTCCTCCTCCCCATTATTTCATTAAGGGTTTTGCAGAGCTCTTTACCATCTTGTTTTACAGCATTTATTCTCTGCATGTAATAATCTTTTTTCATCAATCTATTCAGTTTAGTAACCTGATTTCTCAGTTGACAGTACTTGAATCTGTCCTCCACCAATCCAGTTTTCACTAATATAGATTTGGCTTGTTCTCTTTCCTTCATGAGGCTCTTTATACTCTCATTCAGCCATGGGGCTGGTCTCCCTTTTACAATACACTTTCTCATTGGGGCATGCCTATCAACAATCTTCATACGTCTTTCCAAAAAGATATTTAAGGCAGCCTCAGGCTCCTCAGGAGCGTACACATCAGTCCAATCAATACCACCAACATCTGCCAAAAAAACTCTCCGGAATAAATTTCTTAAGCATTCTTTTATGTACTATATTAACCTTACATTTTGCAGTTTTAGTTTTTCTGGTAATTGCTATGATATTATGGTCACTAAAACCCACAGATCGAGAAACTGGTTTAGTGCAACATTCAGGAATATTTGTATAAATATGGTCTATGCAAGTGGCAGAAGTATGTCCAGCACTGTTAGTAAAGACTCTGGTTGGTTGAGAGATCATCTGAGACAGATTACAAGCAGCGATCAATGAAACTATCTTTTGTTTCATTGGACATTGATTCGCAAACCAGTCAATGTTCATATCCCCAAGTAAAAAAATATCACAATTCACATCTGTAACTCTGTCAATTAACACACATAAATCATTCAGGTATTGCACATCAGTCCCAGGAGGTCTATAACAGCAACCTATTAGCACCGGCTTTAGGTGAGGAAGATGCACTTTAACCCATAACGATTCTAAACCATCTGAGATAAACTCAGAGCACAGTGTTGCCGGAAAGTTATCTCTGATATATAATGCTATGCCACCCCCATATTTATTGCTGTCCCTTATAAAAAATATTATAGCCATCAATGGAAATCTCTGTGTCAAGAACAGTAGCATCCAGATGAGTCTCCGATACTGCCAAGATATGAATGGTGTTTTCTGTAGTTAGATAATTAAGTTCAAATACCTTATTTCTGATGCTGCAGACATTCAAATGAGCCATAACGAGACCCTTTGAAACAGAAAGGAGACGCTTATCACCAATAGGCCTACTATCCATAATTATTATTTTTCTTTAAAATCAGTTCTGTCTTTATGACCTCAAGTTAAGGAAACCAGAGAACTAGTCTCTCACTTCAGCTCTTAGCTCCAACTCCTGGCTGTTAGTTCCTTTCCTATCCTTATGCTTTCGGGCAGGGTGATGGACAATAAGCTTGTCATGTCGGATGTAGGCTATGTCACCTCTTTCTCTGGCAGCTTTCATGGGTGGAATGAGTTCCTTACACTTTCGCCTGATGGCTTCAGTATAGTCCTCGTTCACATAGATGTTGGTCCCTTTCAGGTCCTTAGTCTTTCCCAGAACAGTCATTTTATCTTTGTATCTGAGGAATTTGACCATGATAGGCCTAGGTCTCTTTCCAGAATATCCGGATGGATTGCCAGTCCTATGTGCACGTTCAATCACCATCTGACTACTGTCCAGGTGAAGCTTCTCATTTATCAAATACTTGACTTTGTCCTCAACCTCTTTCCAGCTTTCATTCTGGGTCTCAGGAATGCCATCCACAACAAGGTTATTCCTTCTTATTTGACCCTCCAAGTAATCCGCTTTCTCAGTCATTTCTGCCAATTTCACCTGCATTATTTTGGTTTCAGCACAAGCAATTGTTCTTTCTGACTCAGTTTTATCATTTTTCTTTATTAGATCATCAGTGTCCTTCTGGGAGAATTGCAAGCTGCTTCTCGGCTCCTGTGTCTCCTTGATCAATTTGTCAATCCGAGTGTTCACATTGTTCACAATTAATTCCACAACAGTCTTAAAGTTGCTTTCTTGCTGCTGTAGAAGTTGCATGAACATCCCTTTGTTGACTCATTAGATTCCTTAACTGTGAAAGTGACACCAACTCCTCTCCAGTACTTTGGTTACTGCTTTGGTCCTTCTTGGGTGGCATGGTGTGCTGAGATTCTCTACCAGGAAATCCTCAGGCTTCAGCCGACCAAGTAGGCCAAGATAGTATCCAACAAAAATCACAAAGTATGAATACCATCCACTGTTTTTCATTAAGTATCTTATAAAATATAGAGTCTCTGTGTGGATATAAAAAAAATGTAAGTTCATAAGTTAAGATAAAACACTTAAAATTCAAGGTTCAGAGGAACTGCAGGAAGAGCATGTCACCATATCATGTCACCATATCATGAGCGACCATGTGTTCCATGTGTTCCTGTTGCTTAGTGGTAGAGCATTGTGATAGCAGTGCAAAAGGTCATGGGTTAGGGGTTAGCAACAATACTTCAGAGAGAATCAAAGTTGTCTTCTTTCTTTGCGTGAACATTTGGTTGCGTTTAGGAGCAGTGCGTCTGATTAATTCCATTAAGCATGTCTCCAGTGCAGAGGTCGTTTCCGCACAACGTCTATTTTTTGTTGCGCTGCACGTACTGAATTAAAGTAACAGTGCATTATTTCCGGTACATATGAACATGCATTGACACAAAAATTTAGTAATTACACCATAAATGCATATAATTACACCATAAATACATATAAAGTCTACTGTGTTTCACAGTCAACACATAGGCTATGGTTTTTTGGCTAGGTTTAAAGGAAAAAAGCACTTTTAGATAAGGTAATCATTTTAAAGTTCTTAAATAAAGTTGTTTATGAACCACAGGATTGCTAGTAAAAAAGATTTAAATGCAAAAGAAAAGGCAATAGAGCAGAGCTGACTGTTTCTGTCAATGGTAAGTTTTAACATAAGAAAAGTTGTTTAAATGTTTTGCTTTAGCAACTTAATACAGTAAATAAATCTAGAAGTAAATGCAAAAGTAAAAAGCATTGAATAATTGATGAAAGATTGTATTACTTTACTGTGTGAAAAATAATCACAATGTTGAAAAAGCATTTTAAGTAATAATGTTTGGATTTAACATCAAAATAATGGATAAATGTTGTGTTTGTACAACACATTGACTACATATGCACTGCAAACAAACCTCACATATACAGTAGCTCACAAAATCAGGCTTTCGCTGTGTAAGCTATTAAGCAACAATTACACAATTGTAAAAACAAAAATACAGTGCATGATCAGATATTTAGGTGAGGTAAATATCTATTTTTTTATTATCCCCCTCCACCCCTCAAATGAAAAAAAAAATCCTCTCACAACAGTCACCTAAGAGAAAGATACTGCTTTCTGTGATCGATTTCTGTGAATCCTTATTGGAGCACCCCTAGCATTATATGACCCCTTCAATATATTAGTATGAGTACATTACAATATAATTTTATTAGAATGAGCACATTATTATTTATGGGCTTAAAAACAAGCTGCAAACCATCAGAATATTGTATCTGGTGGGGAATGCCCAATGTAAACATGAAACATATGCCATTACCTATATTTTACTGTGGCACAGTTATGGAGGCCCTTCATAATGCAGAGGTCAGCTGCCTGCTCTGCCTATAGATAGCAACAGCCTTATAGTTTGCAGTGTTTAATAAACAGCTGTTATACTAACTTTTACTGAGGTTAAATTCAGTACAGTCCTGTATCATGATGCATATCTTGGCCTCTGTATCGGGATATGTGTCGTATCATGACTTTGCAGGTGATAGATACAGCCCTAGTACTGAACACTTGCATAGGCGCCGATTTATGTTTTTCTCCGTGCATGCAAAAAATATTACATTTCAGAACCTTAGGCTAATGGACAGCGGCCGATACAAACAAACACAACAGCGTCACTTCTCAAAAATACAAACAGGATTGGAGATGAAAAGTTTAACTGACACCTAACCGCTAATGCGTTCAGCTTCTTGGGAAATTAATGTTTTGTAAATATTGATTAAAAAACTATTGCGAAAGGACAGCGTTTCCATTAACCGATTGTTGCGACTAAAATAATGAGTTTCTGGGAATGTCTACCTCATTTATGTTTCGAAGTTTCTTTTGATAGTGGCATGGCTTTTCTTTGAGGTTTCAAATCCATTATTCATATAGGCTAAAAAAATATTTTTTTATTTTATGTATTTAACAAAGAACTCGTATTCTGTCCAAAAGTAGGCTACTTTTGTGTCCATTAGTTTTTCCTCTTTTAAACCGTATATAGGCCTATAATTGAGCAGAAAAATGTTCCCATTTAAACCCTGTTACGAACTTTAAGGAGTCTAGGGAATGTACTGTAACATTTACATTTTAACGTACTGCTGGGTATGAAATGAGGTGGAAGAACATGACAGACAAAACTTTGAAAGAGAAAAAATACTGGACGTTTATTCACAAAAAGCCAAAGCCACTAGATCCAGTAAAATAACAATAATAATGTGCGCTATGTACAAAGTGAAAATGTAAACAAACAAACAATAAAATGGGAAAAGAACGAAAGCGGCGCCAAAGGAAAGAACAAAATATAAGAAAACAATCCTTAATCTAAACCTAATCTAACCAAAGCAAAATGTAGAAAATAAACCGAAATCTTCAGTGCATCCGGCACCTTAACTAAACTGTCTAACAAAAACAGAAATACAATGTGTGGCGCTCACTTCTTACCTAGTGTGTCTATACAATATGTACAGTGTATATCGCGATATACTGACCTGCGTTCTCTTCCCTCTGTACTACCAGCTGTTACTCAAGGTCTCATAGCGAACGAATAACTCTTAGTCTGATTAATGATTAGTGATTACGGAAAGCAGTAAATGATTACATACTCGCACGGCACTGTATAGTGGGGGATGGGACATTTTCAGAAACGCTGTGATTGGTGGATAGGATATGGAACATGCATGCGACTGGTTATGTCACTGTCACTGACAACAACATAACCAATCACAGTGTGGCAGACGCTTCATAGCGCCAACTGCAATGTTTAATTTTAAATAAATGTAGCCTACTGGCAGTCTGGCACTGGCACACGTGGGTGCTCATTTTCCGTGGGTGCTCGGTATTTTCCGTGGGTGCTCGAGCCCCGGAGCACCCACGGTATCGGCGCCTATGAACACTTGTACGAATGACTTAATGCAGCTTTTTTTTTTTTTTTTGTCTGTCAGATTGTTGTGTCAGTGTGGTCTGGATGTGAGTGCTAAAGACTATGATGGCTGGACTCCTCTCCATGCTGCGGCTCATTGGGGTCAAAGTGAAGCCTGTCGTCTACTCGCTGAGCAACTTTGTGACATGGAGGCCCATAGTAATGGGGTGAGTGAGACAGAAAAAAATGTGCTAAACATTTAGCACCAAATTCTGTTGTCCAGTAACAAAGCAGTCTTCCTTAGGCATGTGTTTACCAACCTGAAGTAATAGTTCACTGAAAAATGAAAATTCCAAACCAGTATGACTTTCCTCTGTGGTACATATTATATATTATGTGATATTTTGTGAATGTATTTTTCTTTTTTTTTGTATCTTCAAACATTGTTCAAAATATCTTCCTTTTGTTTTCGGTATAAGAATGTAAGTCAAACGGGTTAGAACATGACAATGAGTGAAAAATAACAATTGTCAATTTCAGATAAACTAGATCTTTAAGAGCCTTATCCTCTGTAGGGCCACATTTATATTTCAGGACAATTTTATCTTATTTTATCAAGACTGTAGAAAAAATAAAATGTGTTGTAATCAGTTGATTCTGAAAAAAATAAAATGAAAATACAGGATAAATTTTAAATCTTATCAAGAAATATGGTAGCAATAGCCAACATACTGCAATTCTAAATAAAATAAATGCACTGTAGTTGTAAATTGGAATATAAAGGAAAAAGTTGAGGCCTGATATGTTAGAGAAATAAGTGCACAGCAGGAGTCATGCACTCTTAAAGCAAGAGGAAGTGTGGAGCTTCTGTTCTGTGTCAAAATGCACCACATTTCTGCAGCCAGCAGCAGCACTGCAGTTTGCCATAGCTCTGTTTCACAATGTGGGTGGGTTGATGTGTGTTTGCGTGCATGTTTGGGAAATTATAATAACTGAAACTGTTGTTTTGTTTTGTTTTTAAGGGTCAGACTCCATTTCATGTGGCGGATGACAGTGTTGCGTCATTATTGGAAGAACTGTCTCAAAGACAGGCTAATGTGAGAAAACACACACACACCTTTATCTAAACCAATCTGTCATTTTAGACACACAAGGAAGAAATTCACTGCTTACTATATGTAATGAAGCAGGCCTATTTAACTAGTGGCCTGCAGGCTGAATCTGGACATTTTGAAAAGGTTGTCAGTTAATTCTCAAATAACTTTTTTACAGTGATATATATACAGTTGCATCTCAAAAAATTTGAAAAGTTATTTTTTTGTAACCTATTTCAAAAAGTGAAAATTTAATATATTCTAGATTCAGTACATGTAAAGTAAAATATTTCAAAAGATTTTTTGTTTTAATTTTCATGATTAGAGCTTACAGCTCATGAAAGTCAAAAATCCAGTATCTCAGACTATTAGAATATTTCCTAAGACCAATCAAAAAAGGATTCGCAAAACAGAAAAGTTCAAGTTCTTTAAAGTATATTAATTTATGCACTCAATACTTGGTCGGGGCTCCTTTAGTACAAATTCCAGCATCAGTGAGGTGTGGCATGGAAGCGATCAGCCTGTGGCACTGCTGAGGCACTATTGAGCCTTCAGCTCGTCTGTATTGTTGGATCGACTGTTTCTCATTTTTCTCTTGAAAATATCCCATAGATTCCATATCTGTTTCAGGTCAGGTATGTTGGCTGGCTGATCAAGCATAGTAATATCATGGTCAGCAAACCATTAAGAAGTGGTTTGGCACTGTGGGGAGGTGCTAAAGTCCTATTGGAAAAGGAAATCAGCATCTCCATAAAGCTTGTCAGCAGTTGGAAGCATAGAGTGCTCCAAAATCTCCTGGTAGATGGCTGCATTGGCTTTAGACTTGATAAAACACCAGCAGACGTCATGGCACCCCCAATTAGGAAACTTCACACTGGACTTCAAGCAGCTTGGATTCTGTGCCTGTCCAGTCTTCCTCCAGACTCCACACCTTGATTTGCAAATAAAATGCAAATTGACTTTTATCTGAAAAGAGGACTTTGGACCACTGAGCAACGATCCAGTGCCTGGTTGCATAAGCACCTTAAGAATTAGCTTTTGCTTTAAGAATGAGACTGAAGGTGTGCTTTCCCCTTACCAAAGGGAATGACTTAAGGTTGTTGCATATAATCCCTTAAACACATACCTTAGCAAAGGGAAACCATTAAGTATTTCATGACAGCGACCAAAGTTTTGCCATTAAAAAAATTGACTGTTGGCATGGTCACATTTGTTAATGCAAATAGCAGTGTAAGTTTTCACAGTAAACAATATAACATGGATAAGAAAAACAAAAAAGAAAACCTATATTAAAGAGAAGGGCTTGGTAGCCCTTTTTCTGAAGACGTCTGAGCATGGTGACTCTTGATGCACTGACAGCAGCTTCAGTCCACTCCTTGTGAAGCTCTCCCAAGTGTTTGAATCGGCTTTGCTTGACAGTAGCAAAGTTGATGACTGCTTACAGTCATCCCTGTTGCTTGTCCACCTTTTCCTACCTAATTTCTTCCAGTCAACTTTGCATTCAATATGCTTTGATACAGCACTCTGTGAACAGCCAGCCCTTTCAGTAATGAATTAGACTCTTTGTGGAGGTTGTCAATGATTGTCTTTTGGACCATTGCCAAGTCAGCAGTCTTGCCCATTATTGTGGTTTCAAAGAAAAATAGATATCCAGAATTTATATTGTAGAGATGGTCATTTAATGAAACATGAAAAAATATTCTAATATTTTGAGATACTGGATTTTTGACTTTCATGAGCTGTAAACTCTAATCATCATCACAAAGAAAATAAAAACATTTTACTTTTTACTTTACATGTAATTAATCTAGAATATATGAAAGTTTCACTTAAATAAGTTTAAAAAAAATAACTTCAATTAACTGCACTATTATTAGCAGAAAGAGACAAACTCAATTTGTTTTTGTGACATCAATCACAAAATAAATTCTAAAATGAGCTTTTTGTCTTACCAAGTGCAGGTTTTTTTTTTTTCTTTTTTCTTTTTTTTTTCTTTGCTTTTGCAACATGAAAGAGAACAGAATATGAACAGACAGTTGCAGTCTTGAAATCTGTTCAACTGAACAATAGAATCCACAAATTAAAAATTTGTTCATCATGAACATCATAATGTTCTTGTCAAATGAACAGAACTTTTGTGAATTTTGAAACCTACATACAGTTGCCAGAAGTCTGTGTATTTGGGTATTTACAATTGCTAAACAAACGCTATAACTATACCACAGTCACCTGACTTCAGCGTCAACATCACCAAGCTTCCTGGAACTCTTTCAGTCTATATTTAAAAAATAATAATAATTATCTGAGTGTGATTAATAACACAATGAAGCTGTAAAAAATGGACTAGTGAGTAGATGAGTTTTTATGTTTGGTGTTATGACGTTTAACATGCTCTCAAACAACAACCTCTGTGGTCCCATTTAGTCACTTGTTAGCAAAAGCAATAAAATAAAACAATCCCAAGGGGTATTACCAATTTTTTTTTATGTCATAGAATAAAACTTATATCTTGTTCTTGTGTTAAACACAGATCTTATTTCAGGCATTTAACAAAAAAAAACCCATTGACTTCGGGATGATGGAAATGGAAGTGTTAAAATGCCATCTTTTTCCTAGGTTTTGGCCTACAAAAATATGTCGTCCATTCAGTACTCTATTATCTGTAATTCTTTGCTGAATTTGAAAACATGAAGTTAATTCAGTGTTCAAGGCCTTTAACCTATAAACACACACACTCAGAAAAAAGACAAACCTTGAAAGCAGACATACATTATGTAGATGTCTTTTTGAGATTAATCAGATGTTTTTACTCAGCAGATTAAGCACACTAGTTAGCAGACAAAATAGAGACATACCTGTGCCTATCTGGGAACTGACTGACACTTTACTTTTAAAACAATAATATGTACCTTTAAGGTACTAATATGAACCATTTAGGTGTAGCTAAGGTACAGATTTCTGCATTATATATGTGTGTATATATATATATATATATATATATATATATATATATATATATATATATATACACCAATTGCATTTTAACCTATTAACCTATTTTACTTATTAATGAATCTATTGACAGCTATAATTTTATTTAATGAGCAATGTTGAGGCTGTTTATTTGTTGTTTACATGTTTTTGTACATCTTTAAACTCATTGCTATACTGTTTTAACTATTAGTCATAACAGTAATTAAATCTGGGCTATTTAGATCCATTCTAAATTAAGTATGTACATTTTTTGGATCTGCTTATTTTAGTGGAGGACTGAACAGGCACTTATTGAGCAACAAAATTCACAGATTTCAAATGCCGACACTGCAAACAAGAAACACAGGTGAGAAAGTTGATTAGTCTTTCAGTCTTTGCAGTCACAAACATCTTCACTCATACTTCTCTTTCTCTAAGGAGCTCTGTGTGCCGAATGAGCAGCAGGGACAAAATATATGTACAGGACCAGTCTAAGGAACGAGGGATCTCAGGAGGCCTGGGACTCAACGATAAGAGAGAAAGCAGCTCAGGTTTGTCTTTGTATATTTCTCTCTCTCTCTCTCTCTCTCTCTCTCTCTCTCTCTCTCTCGCTCTCTCTCTTATTCAGCAGCATTCAAAATATTCACATATATGAAACATACATGTACAAGACTACAGTTTGTTTGATGATGTTTGTTTGTTGTCTGTTCTAGAAAGTTCAACAGTGTCGACACCAGAGAGCATCGTTCCCTCTTCAGGGGTCAGACACACAGTCTTCTGTATCAGCTTTTAATGTCAGAATCTCTCTGCTGGTACATGTGATTTAATCACTGTATGTTTGTGTTCTTCAGACCATAGAGAATAAAGAAGTCAAGGTGAATGATCAGGAGAGGGCGAGTCGCACAGCAGTTGTGCAGCCAACCCCTCAGAGGCGAGAGTCACCTGCTGAGAGCCCCACTAACGCCTCTAGTGATGGAAGGAAGTAAGATAGTTTGATCCCAAGTATTAAATGCTTAATAATTACACTTTTATTTATTTTATTGATTTTATGTTACTGTTGTACAAATCTTATGTTATTTTATGTAAGTCTCCATGAATAGGAAGTATTAGTGATGGCATAACGTAGCAGTATTACCAAGTAAAGACATTTTTATACTGAAATAAAAATTAATAACAAAAATATCATAACCCTCTATGGATGCCTTGGCAATAGAATCGCCATTGGCAAGTCATTTTTTTTGTTTATTTGCTAGACTTATACTTGTTTTAAAGGTAGAATAATTCCAAATGAGTGAAAACATATCCGTGCTAAACTCTAACGCAAACACCTGGTGTGTGAATTACATAGAACATAGTTTTAGTTTATTATTCAATGGTAATTTTATAATCAGTGTTGGGGAGTAACTAGTTACATGTAATGGCGTTACGTAATTTAATTACAAAATTATTGCAACTGTAATTAGTTACAGTTACTAAGAAAAAATGAGTAATTAAATTACAGTTACTTATGATTTTTTACGATTACAAAGGGGATTACATTTGAATATTTACACACATCCACATACAGATTTAACTGATTTATTTCCCAAATTGCACTGACTATTCTGAGACATACCGCCCTAATAATTTCCGGGATGCGCAAACACAGTCTGGTGCGTAGAATCCAGTCATAAAAACGAAATGCCTAACGCGGACGGAATATGCCACATTTTGGATGACTAAATCAAAAGTAGGTCAGTACACTTGAATCAAAACATGACATGGACTAGTGTCTGTGAATATAAAGCCCCAAAAATGCAATATATGACTTGCACATTCTGCGTTTCTGTGGAAATCAGGCGCGGACTGGACACCGGGAGAACCGGGACAATTCCCGGTGGCCTGGCAGACGATTTTGCCCCACTATTTAATATCATTATTGTATAATTGCCTGCCGAATGTACTAAAGCGATCATTTGCGAATCCGCCATTTGATAATTAAATCTCCAATAAGTCATGAAGTGTTAGTCATGACTCGCGCGCTCTCCGCGCCTCCGCCAAACGGTTTGGATCAGACTCAGAGTAATCAATGCGAGAGAGAGAGAGAGAGAGAGAGAGAGAGAGAGAGAGAGAGAGAGAGTGGACTGCTGGAGCGGAGAAGCAGAACTACTGTTCAGGGTTTCAGGTCAGTTTCATCTGTAAAGATGCTTTTTTGTCTTTGTTTTTTTATTTATTTAATCAAGCAGCAGCACGTTGCTCATCAGTCATCACTCAAAATACTATATAAAGGACATCATTATTATCAGTTGTAATGTTACAGTAGTAATTTAGCTGAAAAAAAATCAGATTTTTTTAATAGATTTTGGGGGAGCTACGACAGACAACACAACCCTTACGAAAATTAACATTTTAATATTTAACTATAAATCCAGAGAAAATGGTTAGCCTACTATTGTTTAACTGTGATAACCAAAAATGTAAAATTATTTTACAAATGTATTTATTTAAAAATAAATACAAATCCATTTGCAAAAAAAACAAGGTTATTTTACTTTTATATAGGCTAATAAAAGCATGGTAATTTTTTGTAAGGGAAAAACATGACTCGTGTACAGTATTAGGATTTTTCTATAAAGATATTGTAGTATTGTAGAGTATTGTATTGTAAAGTATAGTTTTGTTCAATCTTGAGTATTAAAGTCATGAGAGAGATGGATAACAGAGCAAAATAAAGAGACTGAAGAGAAAAATGGAAGTGAAGGTGCAGTTCAGGAGAGAACTTTTAATTATTTTGCATGTCCCCAAATTAAAGATTTAAACCTTTTTTATGTCAGGTCCGTACAAAAAAATAGTTTTGTCCATGAATTTGTTTGTGTGAGTTTGGATTTTCCAGTCTGAATTTTTTTCCCAGTCTGCCCCTCCTGTAAATTAATGGCAAAGACATGGTTTCATTTACTACATAGGCCTACTGAAGCTTGCAGTGTTTTCAACCTCTGCTGCCACAATATAGGATTACACGAGTACATAAACATAATTTCTAGAACTGCTTTGTGTCACTTAATGAGCATTTTACTTATTTTGAGAAAACTATCATCATATACAGAGACAGCAGTTTCAAAAAAACACCAATATTTCAGGAGTTTATTACACAGAATACGTCACATGCTTATTAGATAACTGTATTTAAGTTGATGTATATGCTTTTATTTATTATTCTTTAATTTTCACAAATTTAGAAAGTAATCAAAAAGTACTCAAAAGTAATTAGTTACATTACTTTGATAAAGTAATTGAAAAAGTTACACTACTATTACATTTTAAACAGGGTAACTTGTAATCTGTAACCTATTACATTTCCAAAGTAACCTTCCCAACACTGTTTATAATTAAAACTGTATTAATTAAATCTCTACAGCAGGTAAACTTATAAAGGAGTGTTTTACTGTCTTTTGGTATTGAAGTTTGTATTGAGAATAATTTATTATAATATATATATAATAATATATAATAATTTATACAATTTTAATATATCATAATTTATTATAATAATTTATTACTATTATTATATTACTAAGCAGTATGTAAAGTAATATGTAAATAAATGTTACTGTTTAATGCAATAAGCCTACTCGCTAGTCACAAAGCGGAGCGGAGTGCCTAAACCCCCTTAGCTATATAAATACACTGTAAACTACGGCTACAATGAAATCTCACATTTCGAAACAGTTTCTTTAGTGCAGTAATACTAATGTTATGAGGTCACAGCTGTATGTGTATATTATATATTAATTATTAACTATACATTAATGCCATTTATAACATTGTTACTGGTTCTGATCTGTCAATCATGGCATTCAGTTTTTGTAGTATTTTTGCAGTATTTGTTTTGTTTGCTAGGCTGAATTGTTTTGCACATCTGAGAATATTTTTACACCTAATGACTAATTATTTTTGCAGTTGTGTTTGGTGCTAGTAGTAGTAAAGAAGTTACATAATTCAGAATGTTTTATTGACTCCAACAGACATAATTAAAGACTATCTTTTTTATAAACTAGATTTAAGATCTGTTGCTGAAATTGTGTTTTACAGGTATCAGGCTCCAGTGAGAGACGAGGAGTCAGAGTTTCAGAGGAAAGCTCGCTCGCGTCTCATGCGGCAGTCACGGCGATCAACACAGGTGTGTATTCACAACCCTGAACAAAACTCATTCAAAGAAAAGAAAAAAATTAGTTTTGCTTAATATTTTCTTAACAACATGTTAATAGCGTGCCCAAAAAATGTATGATTATTATTATTAAAATAATATTAATAAATATTAAAAATCATTATTATTATTCAATTTTTCTTTGGGATTTTGATTGTCAGGGAGTAACATTGACAGATCTTAAGGAAGCAGAACGGATTATTGTTAAGAGCAATGAAGCACCTCAGCACCTCAGTGTTCAGCCTGTGAGCCCCAACATCACACTAACACCAGCTGAGAGAGGTGAGTCTCAGTACCATCCAGTGTGTCTGAAGCACCTGGAGTTGATACTTCTGTTTCAGTTGACACTAATTATTCTTTGGTGTTTTTAATTCTGCGTGAATTCTGTATAGATATTGAGAGTTTTCTCTCTGCACTAGACACAGAGCCAGTGAAGGAATTGGGAGATGCAGAGACAAGACTGGGAGTGAGAGATCGCAGGAAAGGGAGGAAAGAGAGACGCTCAACTGGTATCGTTCAGCTGGCTGGAGAGGTGTGCTACAAGCATTCATAAAAAACCCAGGGCATTCTCGTTCACACTAAGCATTTTCAATACAAACTGACTTTTGGAAGTACACTTCTTTGCCGCTTCTCACCTGTATATTACAAAGAATAACAAAGGATGATGATGCACATGAATTTACATTTTAAGCAAATTAATGCCCACAACCAGGTTTCCACAGTAGAACAGGAGGAGTTTGTGGAGGTTCCCTATTTTATGATAATGAATTTAGCAACATTCATATGCAAACACATACAGTACATGACAAAGGTTCAATAATGTAGACCTTAACACTATAATGAGATATTTGTCCCAAAACTGGCATGTGATTTGTTTTACAATATTTCCTTGACAGACTTCTTTAAAATATGCATCACCTAGTACTTTGGAAAAATCACCAATAAAATTATTATTTTTTTCTTACATTTTAATCAGGGTGATGTGATGGATCATGAAATTGGGTCATGATTCAGTGTACAATTCATAACTGTTTCCAAAAAAGGCATTAATTTAATACGAGAGACAGTTTGCACTGTAGTCAAATAATGGCAAAATAATGAATCAAATCATACATTGGCACTATTCAAGTCAAGTCAAGTCACCTTTATTTATATAGCGCTTTAAACAAAATACATTGCGTCAAAGCAACTGAACAACATTCATTAGGAAAACAGTGTGTCAATAATGCAAAATGATAGTTAAAGGCAGTTCATCATTGAATTCAGTGATGTCACCTCTGTTCAGTTAAATAGTGTCTGTGCATTTATTTGCAATCAAGTCAACAATATCGCTTTAGATGAAGTGACCCCAATTAAGCAAGCCAGAGGCGACAGCAGCAAGGAACCGAAACTCCATCGGTGACAGAATGGAGAAAAAAACCTTGGGAGAAACCAGGCTCAGTTGGGGGGCCAGTTCTCCTCTGACCAGACGAAACCAGTAGTTCAATTCCAGGCTGCAGCAAAGTCAGATTGTGCAGAAGAATCATCTGTTTCCTGTGGTCTTGTCCTGGTGGTCCTCTGAGACAAGGTCTTTACAGGGGATCTGTACCTGGGGCTCTAGTTGTCCTGGTCTCCGCTGTCTTTCAGGGCAGTAGAGGTCCTTTCTAGGTGCTGATCCACCATCTGGTCTGGATACGTACTGGATCCGGGTGACTGCAGTGACCCTCTGATCTGGATACAGACTGGATCTGGTGGCTATGGTGACCTCGGAATAAGAGAGAAACAGACAAATATTAGCATAGATGCCATTCTTCTAATAATGTAGCAAGTACATAGGGTGTTATGTGAAGTGTTCCCGGTTCCGTTTTACCTAATTAATGCAGCCTAAAAATCCTTTAACGGATTTGGATATTAAAAGCATATTAGTATGTTATGTGTAAGCCAAGTTAAAGAGATTGGTCTTTAATCTAGATTTAAACTGCAAGAGTGTGTCTGCCTCCCGAACAATGTTAGGTAGGTTATTCCAGAGTTTAGGCGCCAAATAGGAAAAAGGATCTACCGCCCGCAGTTGATTTTGATATTCTAGGTATTATCAAATTGCCTGAGTTTTGAGAACGTAGCGGACATAGAGGATTATAATGTAAAAGGAGCTCATTCAAATACTGAGGTGCTAAACCATTCAGGGCTTTAAAAGTAATAAGCAATATTTTAAAATCTATACAATGTTTGATAGGGAGCCAGTGCAGTGTTGACAGGACTGGGCTAATATGGTCATACTTCCTGGTTCTAGTAAGAACTCTTGCTGCTGCATTTTGGACTAGCTGTAGTTTGTTTACTAAGCGTGCAGAACAACCACCCAATAAAGCATTACAATAATCTAACCTTGAGGTCATAAATGCATGGATTAACATTCATGCATTTGACATTGAGAGCATAGGCCGTAATTTAGATATATTTTTGAGATGGAAAAATGCAGTTTTACAAATGCTAGAAACGTGGCTTTCTAAGGAAAGATTGCGATCAAATAGCACAACTAGGTTCCTAACTGATGACGAAGAATTGACAGAGCAAACATCAAGTCTAAGACAGTGTTCTAGGTTATTACAAGCAGAGTTTTTAGGTCCTATAATTAACACCTCTGTTTTTTCAGAATTTAGCAGTAAGAAATTACTCGTCATCCAGTTTTTTATATCGACTATGCATTCCATTAGTTTTTCAAATTGGTGTGTTTCACCGGGCCGTGAAGAAATATAGAGCTGAGTATCATCAGCATAACAGTGAAAGCTAACACCATGTTTCCTGATGATATCTCCCAAGGGTAACATATAAAGCGTGAAGACTAGCGGCCCTAGTACTGAGCCTTGAGGTACTCCATACTGCACTTGTGATCAATATGATACATCTTCATTCACTGCTACGAACTGATGGCGGTCATATAAGTAAGATTTAAACCATGCTAATGCACTTCCATTAATGCCAACAAAGTGTTCAAGTCTATGCAAAAGAATGTTGTGGTCAATTGTGTCAAACGCAGCACTAAGATCCAATAAAACTAATAGAGAAATACACCCACGATCAGATGATGAGAGTAGATCATTTGTAACTTTAAGGAGAGCAGTCTCAGTACTATGATACGGTCTAAATCCTGACTGGAAATCCTCACATATACCATTTTTCTGTAAGAAGGAATATAATTGTGAGGATACCACCTTTTCTAGTATCTTGGACAGAAAAGGGAGATTCAAGATTGGTCTATAATTAACTAGTTCTTTGGGGTTAAGTTGTGGTTTTTTGATGAGAGGCTTAATAACAGCCAGTTTGAAGGTTTTGGGGATATATCCTAATGACAATGAGGATTTAATAATAGTCAGAAGAGAATCTATGACTTCAGGAAGCACCTCTTTTAGGAGCTTAGATGGTATAGGGTCTAACATACATGTTGTTGGTTTAGATGATTTAACAAATTTATACAATTCTTCCTCTCCTATAGTAGAGAATGAGTGGAACTGTTCCTCAGGGGGTCTATAGTGCACTGTCTGATGCGATACTGTAGCTGACGGCTGAATGGTTGCAATTTTATCTCTAGTAGTATCGATTTTAGAAGTAAAGTAGTTCATAAAGTCATTACTGCTGTGGTGTTGGGAAATGTCAACACTTGTTGAGGTTTTATTTTTCGTTAATTTAGCCACTGTATTGAATAAATACCTGGGATTATGTTTGTTTTCTTCTAAAAGAGAAGAAAAGTAATCGGATCTAGCAGTTTTTAATGCTTTTCTGTATGATAGGTTACTTTCCCGCCAAGCAATACGAAATACCTCTAGTTTTGTTTTCCTCCAGGTGCGCTCCATTTTTCGGGCTGCTCTCTTTAGGGTGCGAATATGCTCATTATACCATGGTGTCAAACTGTTTTCCTTAACCTTCCTTAAGCGTAGAGGAGCAACTGTATTTAAAGTGCTAGAAAAGAGAGAGTCCATAGTTTCTGTTACATCATCAAGTTGTTCTGAGGTTTTGGATATGCTAAGGAATTTGGATACATCAGGAAGATAACTTAAAAAGCAGTCTTTTGTGGTAGAAGTGATGGTTCTTCCATACTTGTAACAAGAAGTAGAATTTACAATTATGGCTATATGAAGTTTGCACAAAACTAAATAATGATCAGAGATATCATCACTTGGCTGCATAATTTCAATACGATCAACATCAATTCCATGTAACAGTATTAAATCTAGAGTATGATTTCGACAATGAGTAGGTCCTGAAACGTGTTGTCTAACCCCAATAGAGTTCAGAATGTCTATAAATGCTGATCCCAATGCATCTTTTTCATTATCAACATGGATATTAAAATCACCAACTATTAAAACTTTATCTGAAGCCAGAACTAACTTGGATGTAAAATCACCAAACTCATTAATAATGTCTGTATGGTGCCCTGGTGGCCTGTATACTGTAGCCTGTACAAACATAACAGGGGATTTATCATTAACATTTGTTTCTCTGGATAATGTTATATGAATCTGCTATGCATCTCGTCACCACGATAAGCAGGGAGGGGACCAGAGCATATTACAGTGTCTGACATTGTGCTTGCAAGTTCACACACCTCTTTAATGTTATTTTTAGTGATCTCCGACTGGCGAAGTCGAACATCATTAGCGCCGGCATGAATAACAGTCTTACTGTATTTACATTTAGCATTAGCCAGCACTTTTAAATTTGCCAAGATGTCAGGCGCTCTGGCTCCTGGTAAACATTTGACTATGGTGGCTGGTGTCTCTATATTCATGTTCCGTACAATAGAATCACCAATAACTAGAGCACTTTCATCAGGATTCTCAGTGGGTGCATTACTGAGTGGGGAGAACCTGTTTAATGTTTTGGTCGGAACAGAAGAGCGGTGTTTTGACCCACGACTACGCTGCCTCACTGTCACCCAGTTGCCCTGCTGCAGGGGCTCTGTTGCCGGAACCGAACAATGTACAGGAATCCCTGAGCTAGATGCATCCAAAGCCGTATCTAGAGCTCTAACATTCTTACTGTCCTCAATTAAAGTTTGGATGCGTGTCTCTAATTCTGAAATCTTCTCTGTCATCCTAACTATTTCCCTGCATTTATCACATGTGAATCCCTCATCTGCGACAGAGATAGATAAACTGTACATGTGGCAAGAGGTGCAAATAACAATAGCAGGAGAAGCCATTACTCATCGTTCTTGATGAAATATTCTTACTGCGGTTGTTTGATGAACTTGTGAAAAACTGGAGTGAGAGAGAGGAGAAAAGAAAGCAGCGATAGGTTCGAATGAAAACGCTAATGACAAGCTAACGAGTTCTAACCACTATTAGAAATAAAACATTTTTTGTAGTGGACTATTGAATATGCATCATAGATTTGCACATTGTTAGGGAAAATGTAATGAACCAGCAACTAAAATATGTAGGCTAATTATATTAATGTTTTTATTACCTATTAATTCTTATTATTTTTGCAGTTGTGTTTAGTGCCAGTAGTAGTAAAGAAATTACATAATTCAGGAATTTTAAATGGCTGACTTTGAAATGGACAGTTATTGACAATTAATGTTTCTTTTGTTCAGATGGATGATATGGATGCAAATGAAGATGCTGAACAAGACAACAGAACCAGGTTTGTGTCTGTTTTATCAAGGTTTTGTACATCGCCTGGTGTGGCGCTTTTGTTTGAGAGGTATATCCAATATGTACTTAGTGGTTCAGCATTTCTTTGTGTCAGTGTCTTGTGTTTTTTGTTCTTTGTTGCCTTTCTCTGTAGATATGGATGCATTCGCATTTGCCTGTCCCTAATCAAGGGATTAATTAGTGCACTATTTTAAATAAGCTGCTAATAAGCTCATGTTGAGAGAGTAATATTGAGACTTTTGTAATGTTATTTTTTTAAGAGTATTGTTTGTTTTTGTAGTGATCCCCAGTTAGACTATTCCAGACACTCTTCTCTGGATTATAGTAAGGTAATCATTTTTTTTTTTTTTTTTAGTCTTTGTTTTTTTACAAACATTGAACATTCAGAAATTAATGAACAATATAAAGCTTGTTCACACTCTTGTTATGTAATATGTGTTTTCTCAGTTGTATCTGCAGGTGTTGCAAGAGAATGGAGATCTAAAAGAGAAGCTTCAAGAAACTCAGATGCAGTTAAATGAGAGTAAAGTTCAGCTGGAGAAACTCAAACAGGTGGGAAGTGTTGTTTTCTTGTCCTGAGACCTTGGGATAGGAAAGAAATGTCGAACCATTAAAGTTAGATTTATTTATATATAGTTGCATTTGTTTGCATGCACACAGAATCAGGAGAATGGATCAAACAGACCAGCCCTGCTGGAGTTGGAGAGATTTGTAAGTTGCCACATTTTCATGCCTCGTCACGGTTCGTGTGTTTTAGGTTTTAGTGGTAAAAATTCTGCAATTTGTTTACAATTCAACAGTCTTTGTCAGATTTTGTAGACTAAACACTTGTATGTAGGACCAAAATCTCAAGCACCTGTTTTACATCATTTTAAAGCTAATAATGGAGGTGTCTTTGACCAGTATCATCTCAACAACAGTGTCTACTAATCGCAAAACTGAAATCAAAAAATTTATTTTGAGAAAATGGTTTATTTTTATTGACATTTTTTTGATGTTATGTAATGTATTTAATTGCTTGGTCAATGTCTTTGTGGGCTTTGGTTCTTTTGCCTTCACATTCTGGACCTCAACTGGAATCATTTTCATTGCATATTTAGCTGCAATGCAGACAAGACCTTCCTGAAAAAAAATTCACACCATAGAATGTTCGTCAACCAATCAGAAGCAAGCATTCAACAGCCCTGTAATATAACCTAGATTAATAAATTTTATTTCACCTAATTATCATGTTAACAAATTGAACCCTATTGTAAAGTGTTTTTTTGTTGTTGTTGTTGTTGTTGTTAATTCTGCTCTGTTTTTTTCTTCAGGAAAAGAAACTTCTTCAGCGGAGAGCTTCTGAGTTAGAAGATGAACTCAAAGTAAGAGCTTGTGCTTTACAGTATTTAGAACTGTTTAGAATTTCAGAATAGATTTAAATGAAGTTAAATTAGTTAAACAGAGCTGTGATTACTACACTCTTTTGATAACTGAAAACACAATTAGTAAACATGTAAGAAGTACGAGTTGTTTAGAACATTGTGTATGATGGATATGTGAGATCTGCAGAACTTTCTACAAATTTCCATGCATACGCATGGAACCGGTTCCATGTGGGCCTGTTCATCTCACTGTTTATCGTCCTCCTTCTAGGTGCTTGTGGATTTGCGTGCTGACAACCAGAGACTGAAAGATGAAAATGCAGCTCTCATTCGTGTCATTAGTAAGCTGTCTAAATGAACCTCTGGGTTCTTTGGATTTTTTTTCCTGAATTCCTTGGGAAAGTTGCTGTCCCATTTTCTGCCCAAAGAACTGCACAGCATGTTTCTTTCCCTCTCTCATCTCTGGGACATATACCCCATGCCTGGGGTGGTTAAACTACTGTTGTTTAAAAGGATATGTACATATGTAAGGCCTTGTTAAGCTGCCACTCTAGACTCATCAAAACTGGAATTTCCGATGACACAACTCAAGTCCATCTGCTGTTCAGCTGCTCTAGATTATTGTGTTCATCTCTGATTCAGGGTGCTCTTGTAACATTTGTAATTTCTTTTGCGCAGTGTGCTTACGTTTTTTTTTTAAATAGCACAGATAAGGCTTATAGCTTTAAAGTTCCTTAAAATTAACTTAGTTAATGCCCTTATTGTGCCCTAGACTGTGCTGCACTTATGAGAATTTTGAATAATTTGAAGTTTCAGTTCAGGTTCACTGTTCAGTTTCACTTAAAGACAGCTACCACTGCAATCTTTGCCTTTCAGCAGGTACCTCTAGAAACCTGCAAAATAGATCAATTAAGATTATATAATATACAGAATATAGAATATTGTTCATTAATAACAAAAATGATATATTACAGATCATAGATATGCAGTGTTAACAGAACAGGGTTAATGTACGTTGAAATAGAAATTAAGTTTTAATATATTTTCATCTACGTTCATATTTGATTGTACATAAAGCACTGTTAAGAAGTATCTAATATTTGTTAAAAGCTTATTACTGAAATTGCAGTGTTGGCAGACTTAATATTTAAATTCTGCTTTTTAATGCCATGGCAATGTCATTATAATTTTAGCTTAAAAATAATTGTAATATTTCTTGAAATGGTAAGCAAAAAAGTAAGAACAAATGTGCCAAACAGTAACAGCATGCTCAGGGGTCTCTTAGTGAGACAGTAGAAGGTCTTGGGGTAATGTGTCTTTTTCTCAGTATGTATCTGGATTAACACTGTACTTTAGCTGACTACTGTTCTTTGGACCAAACAGGCATTAGTATGGATATATTTCTCTATTATTGCATATTTATGAATACATTATATATGATGAATTTTGATGCTGATGTGTTTTGCCAGTGGTGTAATAATTTTTTTATTAGAAAGAGACACACAAGTTTTTTTTTTTACTGTGACTATGAGTTTTGTCCTAAACCAAACCGGTGCCATAGGTCAAAGCTTTTAAAGGTTTACCACTGTTTATTTGTGTTTTTTTTTCTCTCTAAAATGATTGCTTACAGGACATCCAGCAAGTGTATTTTGCCAAAAAATGTGCCTTTCTATATATATATATATATATATATATATATATATATATATATATATATATATATATATATATATATAGATAGATAGATAGATAGATAGATAGATAGATAGATAGATAGATAGATAGATAGATAGATAGAATATGTCTCTGTTGCTTTGTTAAAAATGTTGAGTCAGTTATTCTCTCTGACCAATAAAGATCAGTGCAAATGGTTGGGAAATAACCATTAAAGCAATCTGTGCACAAGTGCTTTTATCTCTTGCATAAATAAATAATGGCTTGCTAGATATAATTATTTCCTGGTCTGATTTCCCATTATTGGCAGTGGTAGGAAAATTAAATGAAACATAAGAAGTTGACAAATGAGTGTAATTCAGTAAATTTCCACCTGGGAAACATCACAGGAAAATGTTATGCCAGTCTTTACCGAGTTCTATTACAAACTTAAAATATGGCTAATGGTGTTTTTCTAGTTTCTGTTTTATTCTTAGATGTCAAATAATAGTTTTATTGTAAAGAAATGAAAGGTAAAATGAAATAATAAATTCTGAAGACATTTTACCTGTCCTCCAGTTAAACTATAACATGGTAATCTACACACATTATTAGTGGATTTACTTATAGGCTCTATTACTTTTAGAATGTTTTGGACTGAACTGTTTTAACAGACAATGATTTGTATGCACACAGTAGCTCATTTCAGAAATTTATTTTCAACATTTACTATATAAAGACTGTACACTGTAAATGTAATATTATTATAAAAATATTTTAAATGACAATTTGTCCCTTTTTAGGTTCACTTTGCAAAGTGTATCCCAGCCACGGTCCTAGAGTACCCCTGACAGTACACATTTTAGGTCAATTCCAATCGGAAGTGAGCATTAATATGTGAAGTGACAATAATGCATGAGTATGCCCTACTCACTCCAAAAGTCAGAGCACATGAAATGCGAACTCTTGAGAGAAGGTGGCAGTTGTGTCTCATAATGTGACATGCTGACCACATCGTTGAGTTATCTCACCGGTTTGAATGTCATGAGTATAATGCAGTCTCAGTTACTCCATTAGCTTTTCCTAGGCCAGTTAATGTCTGTTAATGTTGTTGCAAATAAATATTTTGCAATAAAGTTTTTAAAAACACTTTATTTTAAGGACCAATTCTCACTATTAACTGATTGCTTATTAGCATGTTTATTACTAGCAATATTGGCTGGTACTTATAAAACACTTATTAATACCTTAATCTGCATGATCATATTTTAACATCCCTTTATCCTACCCCATACCTAAACTTAACAACCACCTCACTAACTACTAATGAGCAGCAAATTAGCAGTTTATTGAGAGAAAACTCCTAATAATTGTGAATTTGTGTTCCCAATTCTTAAGTGTAACCAAAGTGTTAAATAACACTTACATTATATTACATTTAGTAATTTAGCATATATATATATATATACTAGGGGTGGCACGGTACAACTTTTTCACGGTTCGGTTTGTTTTACAGTTTTAGAGTCACCGTTTCGGTAGCTACATTTCGATGTGTTTTATGTTTATGGAAAAACCATACTTTCAAAAAGAAATTTTATATATATATATAAAACCTTGGGCCAAAGCGGGCCAGCTGGGGCTAGAGGACTGGTTATGAACAAAGGCAGGATTTCTCAGTGTCTGGAAGCTCATTGCTGCAGATCATTTCAGAAAGATAACAGCTTTAACACCAGCATTAAAGACTTTTTTAAATAAGTTGAGCTCAACCCTTACGGAAATTAACCATGGTTTTACTACAAATAAAACCAAAAAACCATGGTTACTATAGTTAAACCATGGTAACCACAAATTAACCATGGTTTTGCTATATAAACCATAGTTTAACCATGGTATTTGTAGTAAATCTGTGGTTATACAAATTAACCATGGTTTGCTATATAACCATAGTTTAACCATGGTATTTGTAGTAAATCTGTGGTTATACAAACGGTAGTCAACACGCCAAAAATACATAGTTTTACTATAATAAAACCATGGTTATTTTTCGTAAGGCAAAACTCACTATTAGTCAGCAGCGAGTGTTTGAAATAACTCGATCCGATGTGGATTACAATCACTAAACAAGGCAGAAATATTTATAAGCGATGTAAAAGACTATGCATGCTAAACATTAACGTTAACATAGAAAACATGGTAAATGCAAGCACTTCGAGAAATCAGACGTCAGCTTCTTATTCTCCATCACAATTGTGTATTTATTTAGTAACATATTTTATCTGTCGTCTTGTATGAGAATTTAGCTCCACGTAGCATAGCCTATCATCAAAATATAATAGCCTAATGATTTTTGTTCGGGAGCTTTTATAAAAATACAGAGTCTGCGCTACGGATCATTTCAGAAAGCTAACAGCTATAACACCAATAATAAACCCCTTTTTTATTTATTTTTTTATAAGTTGAACTCAAAACTCACTTTCAGTCAGCAGGAGTCTTTGAAATAACTTGATCTGATGTGAATTATAATCACCATACAAGGCAGAAATATTTATAAATGATGCAAAAGACTGTGCACGCTAAACATTAAAGGGATAGTTCACCCAAAAATCATAATTATGTTATTATTAACTCACCCTCATGTCGTTTCAAACCAGTAAGACCTCCATTTATCTTCGGAACACAGTTTAAGATATTTTAGATTTAGTCCGAGAGCTCTCAGTCCCTCCATTGAAGCTGTGTGAACGGTCTACTGTCCATGTCCAGAAACGTAAGAAAAACATCATCAAAGTAGTCCATGTGACATCAGAGGGTCAGTTAGAATATTTTGAAGCATCGAAAATACATTTTGGTCCAAAAATATCAAAAACTACGACTTTATTCAGTATTGTTTTCTCTTCCGTGTCTGTTGTGAGAGTTCAAAACAAAGCAGTTTGTCATATCCGGTTCGTGAACGAATCATTTGATGTAACCGGATCTTTTTGAACCAGTTCACCAAATCGAACTGAATCGTTTTAAACGGTTCGCGTCTCCAATACGCATTAAACCACAAATGACTTAAGCTGTTAACTTTTTCAATGTGGCTGACACTCCCTCTGAGTTAAAACAAACCAATATCCCGGAGTAATTCATTTACTCAAACAGTACACTGACTGAACTGCTGTGAAGAGAGAACTGAAGATGAACATTTCTTTTAAAAGTCCGTAAAAGTGACTTTGTGCTTCTTTGGGATGGCACAATCAAGCGACGTTCACTTTCAGAACGCAAGCTTCTAGAGGGCAGAGATAAGTCTGAAGTATTGAATTTAGGTAAAGGGGTGCAGAGCCAGTGGTGGTTTTGTATGCAAACATCAATGCCCTGAATTTTATGCAAGCAGGTATTGGTTGCCAGTGCAAATTGAAAAACAGGTGTGACGTGCATTCTTTTCGGCTCATTAAAAATGTATCTTGCTACCATGTTCTGGATTAATTGTTAAATTAATCTTTTAAAAACAACGTGCACATAAATAATAAAATTACTTTTTTGAAGTGACCATTACACATATGGCCTTGTGGGAGGGGCCTTATAAAAGTGTTAATTTGCTCACTTTTATTTGTAAGTTCAATTTATCCCCTTCCCACAGTGCTCTTTAAGGGTGCAAAAAGGGCATTTATAATTGCATTTTGATGTGCCCATTTTAAATCAGGGAGCTTCTACTAACAAGGTAATGATTTAAGTCAGGTATATTTGATTAGGGACTCAATCAATCATAATTATTTCTACAGCACATTTAAAAAATATCATGTTACCCACTGTAACCTTATTTCTCTGAGGGAAAGACCATTCAAGTTGCACCCTCTGGTACGTGTTCTTGAAGCTCTTCTTAAAGGCACAATATGTAATTTTTCTGCTTTAAAAATAGCAGAAATCACTATATGTTATATATTTTTTTTAGTTGTGTACTTACATTATCCCAACAGTTTCCACAAACTTTCAAATTCTGAGAAAATTTTAGTTTAATTAGAAGACACGGCACGTTTCTTTATTTCCGTTTTGTCGCCCGTCTATGGCGTCATATAACCTTTGACCCCTCTAGTTTATCTTACTTCCTGCGGAACCCGGCGGAATGCCAAATACAAAGGTGAACAGAAGCAAAGAAGAGACGAAAAAGTAGTAGCTAGCCTTGATCGAGACTATTATATTTTATATTTATATTGTTTATGTTAGTATTTATACCTCAATCAATAACTTAGTTATGGATCATGATTATGCTTTGCTTGCACGTTCTGTGAAGCGCAAACGTACGGGTGAAATAAATGACCCGAGAAGGTTTTGGGACAAGAGAAGAAACAAGACACGGGTAAATATTGGAGCTGCATTTCCAAGATGGAGAGAGCTTCGTGACAAGCTGAAACTACAGAGAGATGCCGAACTCGCTTGCATTCTAATAAACAGGTATGCATCCATTCAGCTAACTGTATCTATCCGTATATTTTGTGAAACGATGATGTCTTGTGTAAAACGCAGACGGACTAGCTCTCATGTATAGTATAATGTAAATCCACATTTATTCTATATCTAGCTGGATAAAGTAGCTTCAAATGCAGTTCACTATCTTGTTCGATATCATAGTATAAACGTAATTATAATTAATAAACGAAAGGCGACCGTGTTTTTTAACATATATTACTACTAGCTAGATGGAATATTGATTTGATAGGGTTCTGATAATTCATATATCTCTCCGTTCGAAAAGACGTGATTGTCAAAATACTAAGTTAGAATGAGTGCAGAATGTGGGGAGCGACAGAGCGCGTGTTCTAATGACAACAACTCCCATGAGCCCACGCTCTTTCCCGACGTCATCAAAGTACGTCTTATGTTATTATTTTGATTGAGTGACCCCTGGTGGCCAAAAATCCCATACTGTACATTTAAACATCCATTTGGCAGCGGGAATTGGTCTATTTATATTTAGGCTGCATGTGAAAGCTAGCTGAATAGTTGCCTTGCTGCCCTATCAGCTAATGACTTTGCAGGCAGTGTTTGTGCATGAAGATACAATAGCCAGATACTATGGCCTTAGCATGTTTCATATCCATCACACACTTCTTATTAAAAGTGCCCCACTCAGCTGCTTATAGCTGAATTAAACTCGCTTCAAACTGAAGAACTTCACATTGTTTTTGATCTTAACTGAACCAACACTGAACTGAACACTGAACTGAACAGGCTTGTTTAGTTGGGGTCTGAAAGACACTTCAGGTTCAGTAATTTATCAATATGACTGCAGAGACTGACACCATCGGATGAGGACAAAACTGAACTAAAACTGAAATAAACTCGATAATGGTACTATTGTCTTCTGTAGAATTTCTTTATAGCTGAATTGCATTGCAACATTGCTGCTTCTGAAGAACTGCTTATAGCTAAACTGAATTTGTTTCAAATGAATAAACTTCACACTGTTATTGATCTGAACTGAACCAACACTAAACTGACTTGCATGAGTTGAATAATGAGTGCATTGTCTCTTTTACAGCTGCTTTCCAGCAGAATCGGAATTGTCTCTATAGTTGAGTTTCCAAAATTGATTCTGATAGTTTCCTGTTTTTTTCTTCTTCTTTTTTTTCTGTGAAGCTGCTTTAGCGCAAACTTTATTGTAAATAAATAAATGTTCCCTCAATATAACATAATAACATATGATGAAGCTTTGAAGTGGTGCTTGAGCAATCAAGAATATACCAATATAGACTACTAAATTTTTCCTTCTATTCCCCCTTTCCTTACATCCTTCCCTCAACTCCAAAAGATGATGATACACAGGGGCAACCTTTTGTTTACAGCTTTAGGCAATGTTTCTGTCAATGGGCAAACAGGAGAGACACAGGACCCAGAACCGATCTAAAGTATCCAGATAAGAATGTTACCCTTTCTCAATGGAAAAGTGCTCAAGAAACATTGCCGTAAAAAGTTGTCCTGTGTATCATCAGCCTAAGGGAGCTAAAATGCAAAGAAAATAAATTTCAGGACCATAGTTTTTGTATGAAATTGCAGTTTATACTATTTCATAGCACTATATTCAATTATAAGTGTTTATGCTATTGATTTTAAATTTACTTTTTGAGTTTACTATATTAGATTTAATAAAGGGAAAAACTTAACTTCAAGTTAATAAATAAATAAACATCATGAACATGATTATACTACTGGAAAAGGGAATCATAGGTTTGGAAGGACATGAGAGTAAGTGAATAATAACAGAATTTAGTATTTTTGTGTGTGCCTTTTAGGCCAGAGCCCATGCCACAAACGGATTTTGACAACTTTTAATTCAGTTATTTAACTTACTGTTTTAATATTTTGAATTAGTAAAATAGACTTTATTTACAGTTTATATATTTTCTAATAGTTCCTGCTCTCTGTCACCGTTTCACGTGATTGGATGTTTGCTGGAAACGTCACACTTTTGTGCACTCGTCCCAACCATGCATTATAAAGCGAAGAAGAACATCACAGGAACGAAACATGAGTAACAGAGAACATATGGACCCTTACAAAACTGCTGAACCAAATCGAAATCTATTTTAATTTCTCAACTCAAAAGCAACTCTAAACACTCTAAGCATTTGTGGGGGTTTTTTTTGTGAGACTACTTTGCTGGATTGATTGTTTTGTATGTTTCGCTTGTGTTACCATAGCAACTAAATTACTCGGCTTCTTTTGCGTTCACTGCTTACTTCTCGTTTAAGTGAGGTAACGTTAACGTGAGTAATCCGCTTGTATATTGATGCCCAAAATACCAACGTCAGCTTTCTTTGTCTATAATACATAAAAGATAATTGTTTTGTTTTGAAGGAATGATGGCCAGCGGATCCAAATATCGGGAGCACAGAGTCAATCACTACAGAACAGAGACACGACAGTTAATACAAAGTGTGTGTGTGTGTGTGTGTGTGTGTGGTAATGCATGCCAGCACTAATGCATGTTTTCTTTAAGTTTATCTTTTCTGTGGCTCCACCTGTGTGTTTGTTTTGTTTCATTGCAGTGATGATGCAGGAGTCTCGTCTAACAGACTTTCAGCAGAGGCAGATCAATAATCAGCTGAAAAGTGAGTTTAGGTGACTGATTTTATAATACCCACAAATGTCACGACAGCTGTCTTCATATTTTATGCCTAATACAATATTTTCTGTTCGAGCAGATGGCGGCGCTCTTCCACTAACATTTAATCTCACGCCGCTCGAGCCCAGTGTTCAGTCAGAGCCCAGAGTCACTAAAGTGGCCGCGCTGATTGGTCACCAGGAGAGACGCAGTGCAGAAAGATGCAGTGCTGGAGATAATTATAAACGAGAACAGTTTAAGCCTAGAGCTATACGTAAGTGCAAAAAACAACAACAACAATTATTACCATAAAAACCAAACCAAAAGAACGGTGATTATAGATAAATGGGAAATGTTATTTTTTATTAAGATTCAAATACCATAGCATGAAATAAAAGCTTAAGATATCTTACCTTGTCAAAGGTAAACATTTATAAATTATAGTAACTGGGAAAAAAAACTTCTCCATTGACAACTTCTCCAAAAGATCTCCATTGATCAAAACCTGCATTTCTTTTAAGACAATACAATAATTTACAACACATATAGTGTCAAAGTGGGGTGTTTTCTCTCTCTCTCTCTCTTAAGAAGTTAGATGGGGGCCTGTTCTTAAATGTAGTTGATTTTGTTTTTGTTTGCAACAGGCTTAAATAATTATTAATATATTAACTTAAATCAGCATGTAACACATTTCATTAGTTTAAAAAAAAAAAAAAAAAAACAATTGTAGTTGTGTTTCTTTATGTCTTTTCATCTTAGGTGTGTGAGAGGTTGTCTATTTTTGTACTATTGCTTTTCCTGTCTGTGGTTAGCTCTGCCACAGCATCTAGATATGAGATCATTAACATACAAACATAGCAATGTAACAAAATACTTTCCAAAGATAAATTTAGTAATAATGACAACTATTTGAGTACATTTATATAAATATGTCCTACTTAACCCATATTCACCAACAACATAAGAACTAAATAGAAAACAACAGTCTATATAAAATAACAGTCTATATTAAAATGTATCCATGGTCATCCTCAGTGTGAGCTATCAAGTGTGCTTTGTCTGTATACATATACAGGCTTACATACATTTCACTTGTGTTTTATGCAAGTGTTTTTAAATGTAACAGTAAAGACTTTTCTATTCATCTCTGATGATTTGTCTCTATTTTTAGGAGATCAAGAGAAAGAGAAGAGACAGCTACAAAATCTTTTTTCTACTGGTCAAAAGGATGTTGGGCCAACTCACTCCCAAAGAGATTCCACAGAGAGAAAAGAGAAACAGATAGATCGATTCCAAGAGGGTGAGACAGTATATAGAAGTTGTTTTTCTTTCGAATCCATCTCATCTAAGGGACCTAAATTTATATTTTACTTATAGTGATTGAATATTTAAATAATTTTCTAAGTAATGTTGTATTTTTAAATTTCCTTTCCTTTTTGTGGTGGCCACAAATTGATGTGCTTTCAGTTTATTATAATTTAGAGGGGTACGGAGAGAGTTGTGTTTATGAAGACATTTTAATGGGAGCTCAGTATAAGCATATCAAGGTAACATGGAAACTATAATGATGTAATTTCTTACCAACAGTCCTTGATGAGATTGAGGAGAGGAAGCAGTTTTTAGAGGACATGACGGCATTGGGAAAAGGTCACCAATACCAACAACTCATCAACACAGAGATTTCCCAGGTGAAGATACAAACACATAAGCTGACCAATAGAAGCCAATACTATCATGCAACATCACCAACCTTCATCAGTTTTTACATGCACCTGCATTTTCAGTTTAAAAACCTGAGAAATTTGCAAGTTATTCATTAATGTTTTATGGTACCACACTTAAATGTCCACATTTTTTATTTTATCTTTATATTCTTGTGTGGTCATAAGCTGTTTCTAATCCCGGGAACACACTGCCTGATTTTCAAAGCCTTCGGACCGCTGATTTTCTCACACAACATGACTGTTTGGAATACCATCTTGTTGCTGTTGTTTAAACAATGGATCAGTTAGCGTTTTTTGATCATTCATACTACACGATTGTCATTCACATGAATGATCACTGATTTGCCTCAGATTTCAAGCATTTGTCCACTATTTCCACATAACTGTCAGTGAGTAAAAACTGGGGTTAAAAATATGCAGTCTGTACCCGGCTTTAGTCTTGAATCAAAACTGCTTTGTTCTAAACTGCTGCTAACTGTGTGATATTTTTTATTTTATATTTTTTACAGAAAATCCGTGAACTTGAAGAGATTGACAAGAAACGCAGTGAAGAACTAAGCACACTCAAGCTAGATGGAAAAAAGGAACAAAACAAAGCGAGGGATAGAGAAGGTGAAAATATGAGTTGTTAGACATCTATGAGTATTAAAAATACTTTCAAAAAAGGTCAAAACTTCAGAGGGTTTTCTTTTATTAAGTAGGTTTATTTTTTTATGTGTCCTCCATCCTAAAAGCACAGACTGTTTTAGAGACAACAGAAAGCCCTTGGAGTTGATCATGCACACATAAACTCTGACAGAACAAGCACAATACTGAAATCTGATAAATACAATTAAACACCCAAATACTTGAAGACACAAACTGAAATATCAACAAAATAGTCAAAGACACTTAACAGCCAATACTAGGACGTATGCATAAATTAAACAGATAAAAGGCACTCCTTCAGAAATACACTCCTGCTTAGTTTTACAGAGATTAAGGCCCAACACACAACATGTGACATTCTACAGTGAAAATAAACCATTTTTAAATTAAAACGTAATATTGCATAATCTTCTTCCAGGGTCTCTGAAGTGTGACTGATATCCATTATTGCTTAACATGAAAAACCTTACAGTTAACATTTTGTGTTTGCATTGAGTTATAGTTTATATATATATTTTTTTGTATATCTGTCATCGATTCTTCAGACTGAACAGCTGTCTACAAGCAATTTACAAGTCTGATGGTTTCTTACACTTTTAGATAGGTTAACCTAAATTTGACACTCAGTTTTGCTAGTATGAAGTAATTCTATGAACTAATACACTGTCAGTAAAAAACATTTCTCATCATAGGGTTATAACGATATAATTTAACAATATTTTAGAAGTTTATTTTTTATATGAATAATTCTACTAAATAATAATAAATTGCCTGCCAAAATTGGAATGTTGCATAAGGTTGTTGAAACAATGCCACAACGAATGCACACAGTAATCAAAGCCAGGTGGTGTATAAAACCAATATTAATCATATTAAAATTAATTTTTATATTAAAATGTTGTCCAGGGTAGGGTTGCACCAGCTGTTCATGAGTTCTTGATTAAACTGGAACATAAAGTCCACACTCTCTTTGTAATTTAGTTCTGAAAGCAGATGCTAGTAAATTGTAAACTATCCAAAATAGTAATACATTGTTTACCTTAAATTATTCAACATCAGAGCAGAAGTGAGATTATTATTATTTTTTTTACTTTATTACTATAGGACAGTGCAGAAGTGACAGGAAGTGAAGTGGGGGACGATGAAGGGGGGCAGGATCTGGAAAGGTCCTCGAGCTGGGATTTGAACTCGGGATGCCCGTAGCACAATGGCGCTAAATGTTGGCGTGCTGCCCACAAGGCTGTCTGCGCCAACTTCAGTTTATCGTTTTAAGATTGATTCCAACTTCTTTTGCCTCGTGTACCTAATGCTTAAATTATGTTTCTAAGACTAGTCTGTAAATAACATTGTAAGTAACACTGCAAATGACAAAATAAGGAACAATAAATAAATACTGAGGCAATACTGTTTTTTTGGCACAGAGCCATGCACACAGTTGTGCTGTTTAGATCTGGTTAAGTGCTGGAGGGCTGCAAGTCAGTTATTCACATAACATTATCTTTTTTAAAATAAGAAAACAAATGTAAATGTCAACACAAACATGTCTAAAGCATTGTATTCTGTCAGATAAACATGAGCTTATTGATGAAACAAAAATCTGCTATGTGGTCAGATGCTTCCATCATTATTCAGTGTATATTCTATCTATATGTTCAGTTATGTTTGAAACCAAGTTTAATGGTGCAATTTTCGAATATTTAATACTGCGTAAACTGTAACTCAATGGCCATTTTAAACTTTTTTTTTTTTTTTTTTTTTTTTTTTTTATTGAACAGCTGGTGTAACCAAACCCAGGCAGACAAAAAACACCAAATCCCTGAAAATCACAAAGCATTCATGAGATATAAATGCTTTTCACTTATTCTCTTAGCAATATTATAGACTGCGATAATTGTTATTCATTTCTGATTTCATCTCAACAATGCTTCTTTAATAAAATGAAAGGGCTGAATGTGGCCTGAAAAGATTCACTAAAAGTGCTTTTTGTTCACTTTTCAGTGTGAACAGAAACAAGTCCGCCATGCCATTTATAAAAAAAAAAATACAAACGCAGAGAACAAGATTAAATTACGTTTGGCAAAAATGAATGAATAAATGTCATACCATCTAATGGGCTTCCTGTTGAGCACTTCCTATGACTAATGATGAGTGTGGCGGGGGAGGCGTGGTTCAGCGAGGTCTGCGACGGGAGAGAGTGAAGAGACGAGCGGTGGTAAGTGGTTCAAGTGAGAAACAAGGAACACCTGGATCTCGTTACAGTGATTGGCATGGGGAAGCGCTATTTAAGCCGCCCAATGATCGGCAGAGAGAGAGAGACCCGAGTACTCTGGGAAGGAAGCAGCAGCAGCGGAGCGCGAGTGCGAGTGTCAGCAGATAGTGTGAACGTGAATATTTATGCACATGTGGCGCGACTTTATTTTCCTTGTTTGTTTTGGTTATAAATAAAATCTTCCTCGAGCCTCAGTACGCCGACCCTGGTCTCCTTCCTTCACACCCAAAGAACCTTGAACCGTATTACACTGGTGCCGAAACCCGGGATAGGAAGGAGAGTGCAGGAGCGGTCCGCCACACAGGGCAGCCTTAACCCGGGTGAAGGCCTGTTGGCAATGCTCCATCCACTGGACCGTATCTGGTACCCCCTTTTTAGTGAGGTCAGTCAGCGGGCTGGTGAGGTCCGAATAGTCAGGGATAAACCTCCTGTAATATCCCGCCAGCCCCAGGAACTGCCTCACCTCCTTTTTGGTCTTGGGCCTGGGGCAGGCTGCAATCGCTGCCGTCTTGTCAATTTGGGGACGCACCTGCCCGTGACCCAAGTGGAAGCCCAGATACCTTACCTCCACCCGCCCAACTGTGCACTTCTTCGGGTTGGCCGTTAGCCCCGCCTATCTCAGCGCCCCAAGGACGGCCCTCACATGCTCCATATGCCACTGCCAGTCTCCACTATAGATGATGATATCATCTAGATAGGCCGCGGCATATGCAGCATGGGGTCTTAGCACCCAATCCATGAGACGCTGAAACGTAGCCAGGGCCCCGAACAAACCGAACGGAAGCATCACAAATTGGTGCAATCCAAACGGCGTGGTGAAGGCTGTTTTTTCTTTGGACATTGGAGATAAGGTGATCTGCCAATATCCCTTTGTTAAGTCCAATGTCGAGTAAAAACGAGCTGTGCCTAACCGATCGAGCAACTCGTCAATCCGCGGCATTGGATAAGCATCAAACTTGATAGTTTGACACTGCGTTCACCCTGCGGTAGTCCACACAAAAGCGCACCGAGCCGTCCGTTTTCGGCACCAGTGTAATACAGTTCAAGATTCTTTGGGTGTGAAGGAAGGAGACTAGGGTCGGCGTACTGAGGCTCAAGGAAGATTTTATTTATAACCAAAACAAACAAGGAAAATAAAGTTGCACCACATGCGCATAAATATTCACGTTCACACTATCTGCTGACACTCGCGCTCCGCTGCTGCTGCTTCCTTCCCCGAGTCCTCAGGTCTCTCTCTCTCTGCCGACTTAAATAGCACTTCCCCACGCCAATCACTGTAATGAGATCCAGGTGTTACTTGTTTCTCACTTGAACCACTTACCACCGCTCGTCTCTTCACTCTCTCTCCCGTCGCAGACCTTGCTGAACCACGCCTCCCCCGCCACAATGAGTTTAAAAGAAAGGTTTGTGTTAAAATTTGCTCAAAACACAGTTTTCTTACACTTAAAAATGTAGAGATTAAAGTAAGAATTTATTTTTGGCTGAGCCTTTCTAGATGTTTTTATTTTTTGTCTATTTCATTTTAAAAAAAAATGTGTATCTGACCAAGACAGTGTTACTTTTTTACTTTTATATCAGTTCAGCTGCTACTACAGTACCTCAAAGGCAAATTTAACTCAAATGGCTCTGTTTTATAGCAATATATTCAAAAGCGTTAATTAGACTAAAAACATTTAGTAAATCTTTTTAGTATCTTTTTTTGTTTCTTTTTCCTTCAGTAAGTTTACGCTTCAGCTGTTCTCTTTTCTGGGACTGTTGTCCTTTACTCCTTCATTCTTGGTGCTCAGTCTCTTCAAAACCTTCATGGGCTTAAACTTCCCTGCTTTCTTCTTCTGCTCACCCTGTCCATGAAACTCTGAAAAGAAATTCAAGAATCAAAACATGAATGAGGTGTAAAGTGAGAGAGTCAGTGAAAAGTGAAATAACACTGACCTTTTTTCTTTAGCATAGCAGCTACTAGTTTGTCTTCCTCCTCCTCCCTAAAGAAGAAATTGATGAACTTTAAAAAAAAAAAGAATCTAAACTTGATACTAATGACACAATTACTTTCTATTTCATATTAAATTTACAAAAACCCATTTTAGCAGACACAATCAAGCTCTGAATCAGAGTGCATTTGCAATAAGTGATTACCTCTGTCTGTCCAGATCTATGCTGTTAATAATCTGGTTCCTCTGCTCAATTATCGTGACAAGTTCTGCCATCAATTGCTTTTCCCTGTCTTTGTCTTCAGCTGTCCATTCTTTCTCTATCAGAGATGTAAGCAATTGGGAGAGATATAAAGCAGAGATGGCATAAAATTGGCTGTTATTTAAAAGAAAGGAAGAGGATTTAGTCAAAAGAAATGGCTTTTGTGTTGTTTCATACCTGGCTTGTTAAGTAAACATCTAAGCTCATATTCCACATCAGCCTGCCTCTCCTCCAGGTTCTGCTGCTTGGCTCTAAAATCCAGATGATAATCAGACAGATTTATTCCGGTTTCATATTTAACTTTAACGCAACTGACCTCCATTGTTCTTTGCAGAGATCCAGAAAATATCAGGTTGACATACTGTATATTATTATATTGACTGCACAATGAACAGGAACTGGCAAGAGGCTGACTGTTAAATTGTGGGCAGCAAATCTGGCACCAGTGTGGCTGCACAAAAATTATACATAAAAAAAAATTATACATGTACATAACTATTTGAAACATGACTGTTGTGGAATCTTATGTACACAAAGATGAGGATAGAATTCACTTATAATGGTTTTCATAAATCTGCAACCAGCAGAGTGTTTGTTGCTTCAGTTGAATTGAATACATTCAGAGTTCAAAGTTTTTTTTTTTCCTAGTCTCATGCCATTTTTATTTTCTAGAGTGGTCAGAGCTGCCGACTTCTGCTTGAATGCCGAAACTTAAAGCGCATACTGCTGCTTTGGTACTGGATGCTTCTTAATGCTTTTTGGATCTATTAATAATGGTGCCAAAAATTAAAACGTTCACTTGACGCTCATGCATTCTGTGTCTAAGGTGACAACTTATGAACTATATTTTAAAACAAGCCTAAACGGAAACTACATTAAACAGACATCAGATATACTGATAGATACACTCTGACAGAACATTTGAAAGAATTACAAAATAAATAAATAGCAGAAGAGCCTAACATGTAAACTATTAAAAACCATGCAGACTCAATAAACATCTCATCTCGGGTGTGCAAATAAGGTAAAGAGAGTCTCATGCTTCTCTGTAGGACCAGCTGTGAGCATTTGTAGTGTCATTAAATTGATGTTCCAACATTCTTTAATGATATGTATTATTCAACTATAAATGAAAGTTTGAGATTGTTTTGCATCATATGTTTTCTTTGGAGAGGATGTAAATGGATACCATACCATACACATGGGGGGGGGGGTAATGTCAATGTAGTTGTTACAGATGTTACAGCATTTCAAATGTATGCTAATAGTGCACTTACGTGTAGACCAGTTCAGCCTCTCTCCGTACCAGTAAGTGCTTTTCATGAATCAGAGTGAACCAGTCAACAAGTAGATGTTCCTCCTCATCATCTAAAATGACAAAACACTGAGTCACTCAATCCAGTATTTCAAACGCAGCCATGCCCAAGATCGCGCACACATTGTTTTATTCTAACCAGAAATGGGACAGTCTGTTAGAACATAGTCTATTTTTATGAAGCTTAGCCCAAATTTAGAGTTTTTAGTTTGTGGCTCAGTCTCAGATTAATCAACCTCTACAAACTACACAATCTTCTTCTCTCTTCAGGTGAGTCAAAAGTAAGAAAACTTTAGTTTACCTGGCTGAGTGAAATTACTGTTCACAAGATTACAGATGTTAATAATACACCAACAAACAATTTCACTGAAAACAAAGGAAAACCAGTTTTTTTCACCATTTAATATAACTACACAATAATAATAATTTTAATCACCATTATTAAAAAATATTTTATTAATATTTACATGATTAAAAACAAATCAATAAAGAAAAAATAAGATTAATTTAATAATTGAATTTTATAGAAAAAAAGTAAAATTACAATATTTATGTACAAGTGAGCTATAACCCTGGTTATAAAAAATTAATAAAACGAAACTAACACTAGCTTCTCTAATCTTTTTGTATTATATTTATTTTATTTTTCATTTATTATACAATTAAAATAAAAAAAGCCTCTAACACTAGCTTTATTCTTTTCCTAATCTAATCATTTTATTTTATTTATTTGTATTATTATTTTTTGATTATATATTTTAAAAAACCTTGCTATGTGTACTGCATTAAGCTAACTCATACTTGTTACAGAACTTGCATATCATCTCTTTTTTTGATATTGATTGCTTCCATTGTCCTCATTTGTAAGTCACTTTGGATAAAAGTAAATGTAAATGTAAGTGAGCCAAACTCGCTGTGTTTGCAGACAATAGATTTGTGTGAAACAGCATTTACTGTAAATCGAGCCACTCCAGGACACTGGATCATGAGCTACTTGTGGAAACATCTGATCCCTGACTAATTAATATCTTATCAGCACAGACAATCTTGGCAGTTCTTCTGTAGCATGTAGTTCTCCTACCATTTGAACATTCTCGTAAGCTCTTCTCCAGATCCACCCCTCTATGCTCTAATTCATCCAACCGTTTCTCCAGATCACTCATCTCTACATGGATGTCTTCAACTGGGATATACTGGTCTGACTGTACCTACCAAATACAATGACAGGACAAGGAATTATAAGCATGCTCTCACTAATATATTGGTGGTAAAAGACAAATGTCTGATGATAAAGCTGAATGGCTACAACCAAACAAATTTCTGACCTTGTATATAGATTAAATAACATTTTCAAATCCTATTACTACTTTTCATGTGAGACATTACATTAAGACAACAAATGTGCTATAGTTACAATTCCTTTCTAAAAGCAATCAAAACAACCATATTCATGATTTAAAAAAAGAAAAAAGAAAAATCTAAGCAGCAAGAGGATGTTTCTGTGCCTCACTTTTCGCTTAATGAGAGGAAATCCATATCCAGGAGCAGGAGGTCGTGCAGGACGGGACCCTTTTGGGGGTCTGGATACAGAGGATCCGACAGAGGTGGTTGTCTTCCGATTAAATGGATTCTCTTTACAAGTGCGCTGAAGATGACAGTGATGAGAGAGCATTAATCAAAGATACTGAATAAAGATATTAATAAAAGAAAGCTACCGGACTCAGGATGATTTCCTTGAACAAAGAAGTTCCTTCTGCTCATCAAGCCTGCATTTATTTGATCAAAAATACAGAAAAAAATGTAATATTGTGATATATTATTACAATTTAAAATAATTGTTTTTAAATGTATTATACTTTAAATTATCATTTATTTCTGTGATGCAAAGCTGAATTTTTAGGATCATTATCACATGATCCTTTAGAAATCATTCTAATATGATGATTCATTATCAAAGTTGGAAACAGTTCTGCTGCTTAATATTTTTTCAGAACATGTGATACTTTTTTAGGATACTTTGATGAATAAAAAAAGAAGCTATGTTTTTAAAATATAAATATTTTGTAATAACAATATACACTACTGGTCAGTAATTTGGGGTCAGTATTTTTTACTTACTTTTTTTTTATAAAATCAATACTTTTATTTAGCAAGGATGTGTTAAATTGATAAAAAGTGATAGTAAAGAAAATATATTATTAGAATATATATTATTAGATTTTTTTTTTTTTTTTGAAAAAATGCAGTTCTTTTAAACCTTTTATTCATCAAATACATTAGACAGCAAGACTGTTTCCAACACTCATAATAAATCAGAATATTTGAATGATTTCTAAATGATCATGTAATAGACTGGATGTTACATGTGACACTGAAGGCTGGAGTAATGATGCTGAAAATTCAGCTTTGCATCACAGGAATAAATTACTTTTTTAAAGTATATTCAAATAGAAAACTATTATTTTAAGTTGTAATAATATTTCACAATATTACTGTTTTTTCTGTATTTTTGATCAAATAAATGCAGGCTTGATGAGCAGAAGAAACTTCTTTCAAAAACATTAAAAATAGTAATGTTTCCAAATTTTTGGTCTGTACTGTATATATATATATATATATATAAAAGAATGTTTTTATAGTAGAGTAACCTCTTTTATGTGTACATATACATTTTGACTCTCCATGTCATGGCCGCTTTAAATATTTTGCTACTAAAAGCACTTTAGGTAGGTAATTATACAAAGTTAATTACACTTCCTTTCTTTGGCATAGTCTAATAACTGCATAAAACATGCCCAGTATCCGTTATTAGTCCTACAACACCACTTACGAATTAGCCTTTGAATTATTAATAGGAGTTTGGATAAGAGCCACATTTTTAGGAGAAATAATGTTTTGGTGTGGTTACTGGTATAAATGGAAAAATGTACCATTTTAATTATAATAGAAGTTATTTTAATTCAAATAATCTGACTAATTGACTAATTTTGATCAAGTAGATATACATTGTTGGTGAACAGAACAGACAACACAATGCAACATAACAAAAATGTCTTGACTGATTCAACCTTTTGAACAGCAGTGTGATCTTGACAGTGAATCTAACCTTGCCTGGAGTGCTGGGTGTCTGTGAAGAGGGGAACATTGGTGGTCTCACACTGCGGTTGGTTTGGGGAGTAGCTGGTGCTGAGCTGGTATTGGTAGGTGGTGGTGGAGGAGGCAGGTTTGGAGAAGAGTGAGGTTGAAGCTTTTTTGGGGGGGACAGTGCAGGAGCATTGATTGATGGTTCAGACACACTCTTGGTAAACAAATGGTCCTGTTCATTAGCAGCAGGTTGCTGGGGGACTGCGCTGTGGTCTGAGGAAGAGGAGGACAGGCTCTCTGTGCTCAGAGCTAAAGATGAAGCAGGAGAGGAAGTTTGAGAAGAAGGAAAAGCTAAAGAACAGCAGGAAAGAGACAACCCAGAAAAAAAATATATAACAAAAATATGTGAGACATGTGAGTAGTTGCACAAATACAACATAGTGTAACACAACACAATGGAGCCCCAAACATTCGAGAGGACTAAACTATTATTAATATATTACAATATTATAACTCTAAATTAATATGAAATAAGTTTCCACAAGTATGGCTGCATCATTTAATACCTTTACCATTCAATAATTTGATATATAAATACTCCCAGTTCCTGTTAATTAAAACACATCTGAATATGCACATACAGCAGAAATATAGGAAGTACTGTAGTCAATAATATTAGTGGGGGGCACCTTTGAATATTATGTTGGACAATTCAAATTCAGTCTTCACCAGCTCTTCAGTTGTGCAAAGCAATCAATGTATTAGACACTGTAAGCAACTAACCTGATAGAGAAGAATTTGGAGCTTTGGGTGCTGGTCGCTTCTTCCTTCGGACACTTACAGGACTTTCAGAAGGGGCAGGACTTTGTCTTTTTGTGTCCTCAGCTGTGATTTCAGCAGCCTGGGTAATCCTATACCAAGGGTGACTAGCCACCACAGGACCAGGGGGATCTTCAGGAGCCGTTTCTGGCTCCTCTTCCTCATCATCAAAGGGATTTGGAGGAGAGGATGGTCTTGATTCCTCCTCCTTTCGAGTAGGAGATGAACCAGTGCAGGGAGGTATGGTTATACCTGTGGGTGGGCGAGGTGCTGGTTTCTTCTTGGTTTCTGATTGGACAAGAGCCAGCCAGGGTGGGTCTTTTGGTTTAGGAGTGTCATTGGCGTTGTTAGAGCTGGGAAAGGAATACATTACAACCACTGAAAGGAATTCACAAAGAGATCAAAGACTGATCAAAAGTTGAGACATATCTTGAGAGTTTTTTGGAAGAAAATCAGTTATACTTTATTTTAAGGTGTCTTTGTTACAGTTATAATTATACATTTAAGCACCGAGTAATATCAATTATCTACAAGTACTTATTTTATGGTTAGGGTTCAGATTAGTAGAGAACACGGCAGCAATTATCTTACCGAGCAGGTGAGTGCAATCTTTCTCTTGGAACAGGAACTTGAGAAATTTGAGCTTCAGAATTTCCTAGAGCCACAATTATCAGATAATTAAAAAATTTAACAAAAACATTTATGTTTAGTATGTAATAGTAAGTCAACTGTAGTGTTATGAATGCAGACGAGATCAGCATCAGTGCTCACCATTGACAATAGGGCTTTCAGAGGGTCTGGGTGGGCGTGGTCGGGGGACAGGGCGAGGAGCAGGGGTGGGCTCAATTACTCGTCTAGGTGCTGGAACTGGTCGACCCTCTGCTGCTGTACTCTTCACTGGCGTTGTTGGCTCATCACCATTGGCCCCACCAACGGCTGGCTTGTGGTCTTCTTGTTGTGTGTCCTGATCCTCCTCTTCAGATTCATCAAAGGGATTTGCTGGACTAGAAGGACAAGGCGCTCTGTGCTCTGTCTCGACTTCTGATCTGCTATCTGGCTGCTTACTTGTTACTTTTTCTTTTTCAGGTATTTCCTCTTCATCTCTCTCCGCGGTGATCTCAGCATTGTTGTGTGATGCTTTAGATTCTAAACTCCTATTGTTTGGGTCTTCTGGGCTTGTTGAGGTTAGTTTGGCTAGTTTATTGCTCATATCTGAATGACAATTCTGATTGGCATCTGAGGCAGATCTGGCGAAGTGGTGTGTGCAAACTAATGATCCAGGATCCTCTGTGAACTTGTAAGATCCAGGCAATAAAGTTCTGCTGCATTCCCTACATCTGAGATAAAATCAGAAATTCTCACAAAAACAGAGAAAACAGCAGAGGGAATAATAAGTAATGTTATACAGATAAGTAATACAGATACAGATGTTACACTAGGCAGTTGACCAGTCACCTGAAGCAGTTCCGATGATAAAGTTTGCCATCAATAAGGATCCTCTGAACCAAGTGAACATGCTTTCCACAGATTGAACAGGTGCTGCTCAGAGTACTGCGTTTTGGTTGGTTATCTGCACCAGACTACGTAAAACCAGGTTGAGAATGGAAGGTAAAAAAAAAACATGGAAAGGTAGAGGAAAAACTGGTAAGAACTACTGATTTTTATTTGGGACCATATTTCATATTTTTTGTACTTTGCTAATACTTTGGACTGTATAAATATGTATACACAGCCAAACTACATACTTAACATTATGGCATAAGAATTTTTGTACAAATTTCTTCAACAAGCAATTAAAAAAATTACTTTGAAAACACAGTATGATAATACAGATGCTTATGTCAAAAGTAACGCAATGAGAAACTAATTTTACTGATGTCATTTACTGAACCACCAATTTTAGTAACTAGAAACATAGAGAGAGGAATGCAAAGCAAACAATAAAGAAAAGGAGGAGAATTCTTTGAATGGGAGGTATAAGGAGGACAGGGGAACATTTCTGGAGAAGCGAAATTCTCTGAACTCAGAGAGCTCACAATATCTACCAAAAACCAAATATGTGATTTGGCTCTGACGGCTGATTTCATAAATGAATTAGAAAATATGGCAACAGCAGAGTATTTTGCTCTGAATACATGGAATTAGGCCAAAATGAGATCTCACTGCTCTCCATCTTGTGTTGTAATAATAAATTCCACTCCACTCATGGTGCAACAGCAAATCCATAAATGTGGTTTAATGTGTACATTTTTCTGTGCACATATAGACTGTTGTTAGTTCTACAACCTGCCAGATAACCAGAACAAGAAATCATCTGTTTTTTAAAAAAAACAATGCTAATTTCTTTACCTCAGTGTCACGGCCCTCTGGAGAAGCAAATGGCCTCTTTATGGCTGGTTTGATGTGACCTGGACCACCAGGGCTCTTTATGTTTGTGGAGACAGCTAAATAGAGGATAAAAAAAAATTGTAGCACGTGTCCAGCATTTTCTACATTAAACGAATGTAATTCAAAGAATATACAATACAATTCAAGTTTTATTGGCATCATAGAGGACATACTGTCAGTTACACCAGAAAAAAAGCTAAGCTAAAAGCAATACAAACTTGATTTAAAAAAAAAATAATAATAATAATTAATAAAAATATCAAAAAAACAAATCTGGACAAGTAATTTGCTAGAACAGCAAAACTGGTTTATTTACCACCCAATGGTTAATACAGTGTAAATCAATCCAAACCACGCCATGCTAAACAATGAAAGTCCATGAATCCTAAAATTGCAACCCAGTGTGAGGCATAGTGCAAACCAGATAAATCAGGTTTGAAAATTTTATGTCAAAAAGTACCTAGTTGTTTCTGTATTTACTGGATCTCTTCTTTTCTCATTTTTCCAATGTACGTTATGTACTGCAATGTGAGAATGCTTAAATTAATCAAGTGTTAAAATACCTCAGCCAATCACTTGTACTTTCAGTCACACTTGCAATGTTCTGTGACATCACATGCATTTCCTGCATACAGAAATATACTGCAGAGAAAAACACTGCAGCACTGTAGTCATTTCCCATCTGCGACTAAGAGTTGTACAAAATGGACATGAATATAATCTCAATGGATTGGCTCATGAGTAATTTGTATGTGACTGATACTTCACACAGAACGTGCTGGAAGTTTTTGATTTACTAAGCATTGAGGGAGATTATAAAAAGGCCCTTAATGCATTGCTATTGTCTCTCTGTGTTTGTAAATAAAATGTTAGTTTAAGTCAGTATATTATTTGCAGTGCTAAATACTCACTGTGAGATTTGTTGGTGAAGTAGTTGTAATACTGAGATACATATGTGATGATGCTCAATCTGTCAGGCACACTCATGGACACCATGTCTTCTGGATCCAGCAGGGCTGGAATACCCAACTCACTTTCAGCAACCTCAAACGCCTTTAAAAATGAAATAAAAATATATTGTATTTCATCATGATGCTGCCCATATGTTTTTAAAATAGCAGATGACAGTGATCAACATCTATTTGATCAATAATAACAACCAAATGATTATTATTAATACACTAGCTACAAGACCTACTTTGAGAGCCACAGCCCTGCAGAGATTTGCTTCAACCCTAATCAAACACACCTGAACAAGCTAATCAAGGGCTGAATGGTTAGGCAAGGTAAGTTTATTTATATAGCACATTTAATATACAATGGTAATTCAAAGTTATTTACATAAAAGGAAGTAAAATAATCATAGAAATAAATAAAACAAAGAATTTAAAAACTTTTCAATTGATTTAAAATGAATTTAAAACAGTTAAAAATAGAAAATTATTATACATAAAAATACATAGAACTACATGTATAACCAAGTATACTAGGAAGCTACAGGCAGGTGAGTTTTAATTTTGGAGCTATAGTTAATGTCAACTTACATTTAAGATGGTTTTATGAACGTCTAGACATCTGTAAAAAAACAGTTTATATATATATATATATATATATATATATATATATATATATATATATATATATATATATATATATATAGAGTGATCGATTACTTCAACCACTAGTCGGTGCTGTCAGAAACAATCGACTACTCGAGCATGCATTAACCACAATGTATGCACAAAGTTTGCAATTTTACAATATTGTGTGTAGCTGTTACATTATATGACTTTATCTATATTTCATGTAAAATTAAAATATGTAATGTAGTAATTAGGGGTGTGCCGGAAGCTGAATACCTTATTGGGAATGGCACGGATAATGGCTTCAAAAACGAATAACGCACAAGGAATAATTCTGCCTGGAAATTCGGCTGAGGCTTGCACAGTCTGGCGTATGCTAGATAACAGTTAAACCAGCGGATCAGCATAATATTACACACAAACCTCTAAACTAACGCAACAGAATGTGAAGTGGATGAATGTAAACTTTATGAATAAAAAGAGCGCAAATCAAACACTGCTTTGATGTTGCCTCTCTGTGCATCTGTCAGAAATCAGAGCTTGGCAAGAGTAATATCACCTATAATAATACATCATACATGTTCTATTATTTGTACATATTTAAAAGGCAATGCTTTAAACCTTAGGCTACGATATGATACGAATGAATGAATAAGCACAGCGCGCTCACCAATCAAACAGCAGTGCTGCGCTTCTCAGTCTCTCAAAAACCAAACCAGTTCTCTCTCAAGAGTAGGCTAATAATAAATTTAGATTTTCTACTTGGTTTACATGTTTGCATCTTTTTTCTTTTGCTGGTTTGTGTGGCACACACACATTTGTTTAGTGAAGTTCAAAAGACTCGCTTGAAGAGTTCTGTGTAATGAAAATGTGCGCATTTAAATAATTCAGTCATGTTCAAATGATCACTAAACGTTTGTCATAACATCTCTGATTGCACGATAAATATATTTTTAGAAATTAATAATTATTTTAGTTTAACACCGCATACTTGTTCAGTGATAACTATGAAACAAAGATAGTCATAACATCATATCAAGTAACTGTACGATGTTCCACATGGTTTTATCCTAATGCAGATACGAATAATTTTGTGATTGCTTCAGATACAAATACAGAATACAAATACTGGCTGTTACATAACAAATTTAATATGTAATGTCATAATTATTAATTTACATATATAATTGTTGCAATAGGCTATGAATTAATAAGCATTTATTGATAAGAACTATTCATTGTCTTTTCATTTACAGTAGCATGTCATGAACCACGAGTAGTCGAGCAACTAGAGTATTTTTTTAAACAAGAAATCGCCTAGCAGAAATCCGTAGTCGTGCAACCCATAATACATATATATATATATATATATATATATATACACACATTTATATACATATATATATATACATATATATATACATATATATATACATATATATATATATATATATATATATATATATATATATATATACACATATATACATACACACACACATATATATATAAAATCAAAGTTAAGTCAGTATACACATTTACACTGCTGTTTATGCAAAGTCACAAACAGACAAAAAAAATTGTGATTTATGATTTAAGCACAACTAACAAAAAGCGACTGACACAAACACATAGGAGTTTTGCTGCAAACACTTCCTCTTTCAAGAGCAGCACTGAAAAAGAAGACAGTTTAAGAACTAACAGCAGTTAACTGTTGATTCTAATAGTACATATTAACAATCTAAATTATAATCATTCACTCCATATATTTAATTGTTTTTGGTCAGTGGTTTGTGTCATACTCACCAGACGGTTGTTCTCAAAGACATTTTCTTTTGAGAGGGAGTCAAAATCTCTAGAGGACAAAGAAACTGTTTAGCATTTTCAAAAGTGCTGAGTCATGCATCAAACAAATCATTTTTTTTTTTAAATATATGGGAATATATTCCAATTCACTCCATTAAAGGGATACTCCACCACAAAATGAAAATTTTGTCATCAATCACTTACCCCCATGTCTTTCCAAAGCTTTATTTGTCTTCGAAACACAATTTAAGATATTTTGCATGAAAACCGTGAGGATTGTGACTGTCCCAAAGACTGACAAGTAAAATACACTGTCAAGGTCCAGAAAACAATGAAAAGCATCGTCAGAATACTCCATCTGCCATCAGTGGTTCAACCGTAATGTTATGAAGCGACAACAATACTTTTTGTATATGAATAAAACAAAAATAATGAAAAATGCAATGTTTTTTTTTTATCTTTTCTTTCAAGTGTAAATACACGTAGAAAATGTGTACTTGTTGCACGGCTGACACAGAAGAGCGTAAACTGCTTGCGTTCAGCTATTATTCTGCAAATTGGCGCTATGGTGATGTTGAGAGACAAAGAGGAGACAATTTATGTCGTTATTTTTGTTTTATTCGCGTACAAAAAAAATATTCTCGCCCCTTCATAACATTACATTTGAACCACTGGCAGATGGACTATTTTGACAATGCTTTTGATACTTTTCTGAACCTTGACAGTGTAATTTACTTGGCAGTCTATGGGACAGTCACAAGCCTCCTGGTTTTCATCCAAAATATCTTAAATTGTGTTCCGAAGATGAACGAAGCTTTTACAGGTTTGGAACGACATGGGGGTAAGTGATTAATGACAAAATGTTCATTTTGGGGTGGAGTAACCCTTTACATAACACAAACCATTTTGTTTTGTGTGTGTGAGCCTTTTGTGAGTCTCATTTTATATGCAATTTGGAAAATGTCAGTGAATCAGAGATCAGAGAATTAACAAAATCACACAAGGCAGCACTGCCATTGATGCTTAAATCGTATTAATACTGGTATTTTATTTCCATCAAAATTAGTTACTTATCAGTTTCGTGTCAGTTCGGTGTGTGTTCTTTTCTAATTTTCTGTCTATTCATTAATCACTAGTTCACTGCATAAACCCCAACGATTTATCTAAAAAAAAGCAAGCTTAAAGAATGAGGCATGGTTTTTGGAAACCTGCTCTGATGTATCAGAAAAGTGTATGTTTGTTCATTTACAAAACACCTTTTTTATCACCTAATCCAACATTTTAGGGTTTAGCAACTAGCAGAGAAGCAAAATGGCGCTGAATGGTCTATTCACATCAAGAGTGAAACAAATTATGTGGTTGGCTTAAGGAAGCTCAAATTCACGCCTGTACAATAGAGTGCAAAGTTTGGTGTGTTTTGTTTGAAGAATACTCAAGTTGGTTTTGTGAGTGAGATAAGTAAAGAACAACTGTTACAGAAATCACCTGTTTGGCATCTATATTTAAGCAACACATACAGTGTATGTTACTGTAGGTGTAATCTGATCCCAATTCACATATATAATTTTTCTTATCTTAAAATGAACAGTTTGAATTAATGTATAAACTAGTACAACAAAACTTCAATCAAAATTCATGTCCTCAGCATACTGACTAATTTTCTTGAACTCAACAGAGTGACAGAGTGTGAGTGTCTCCAGCATGACTCCACATGCCCAACACAACATAGAAAAGGTGATCTACCAATCAGATAATGACAGATAGCCTGAGGAATCTAGAACAAGTCATTAAATATTAAATTATATGAAACTTTTGGTTTACGTTTTAAAATTAAGCTAAATTTATTAAAATTACTATATCTTTTATATTTATATATATATATATATATATATATATATATATATATATATATATATATATATATATATATATATATATATATATATATATATATTTATATATATTGTCTCATTGTGGACATATTTAAATTCACATACACACTGAAATAAAGCAGAGGTGGTCTGGGTATTTTTGAAATTCTTCATTATGTTCATAATATCTTTCCATCGCACGATCGATAAATAAATTGGACTTGCATGAAGGTTTGTAAATGATGACTGAACGTCTATTTGGGTTTAACTATTCCCGATGTGAATCAAACTGCGTGTCACTTCCTGTTTACCTAAAGTCACTTCTAACAATAGAACAACACAACCTTCATTCCCATTAATTACGTAAGGAAACAGTGTTTCCATTAGTTAAAGCTGTCCTGAATTAAAATCGTTGAGATTATGACATTTTATATGGTATGTTAGGTATGTTATCTTCAGAGAAGTGGGAAATACAAAACAAATTAAAGATGAAGAGTAAAAAAAAAGTGCTCACATGAGATCAGGTCTGTGTCTGTGGATGATGGCACAGAATGCCAGTCCATCTCTGAAGGATGAAGACATGTTTTTAATGTCCACATTACTGTAACTTTCACATTGGTTCCTGCACCAGTCCTGCAAAGCTTTTAGAGAGCCCATGGTCGAGATTCCAAAATCCCCACACAGACCTATAGCCTGCTCCTGAAATACACATGAAGACCCAAGAGTTCACGAGAGGCTCTCTTGAACATGTCTCTGTCCGGTACAGTTAGATCGATCCTACTGTCTGAATTCTAGATCTCATTTAATCAAAGTAAACAGACTCTACGTATCTGACCGTAACGTTACTCCGATGAAGAAAAAAAAAAAAATCAGCACACACCAATGGAGTCAAACTGCAACTTCAGTTAAAGGCTTGAATGCCCGTCTTTTAAAATGAGACATCAATGATACTCTGATTTGCGACATTCGGGTTTAAAAAAGATACATAGTCAAACGCAGGACAATGGCCGGACAATTAAATATTCTTTTAGGCGTAACGTGTACTGACGAATTTGGTGTACAGAAGCGTCTAGACGCGTACAACCAATAATTTCCTTGTCAAAATAAAAGTCATGAGCAATAAAATAAATAAACAAACACGAATTTATTTATTTGTACCCTCTGGATTGATGTTTTTTATTAATATTTTTATTTTATTTATTGTATACACAACGATACTATAATTTAATCGTTTTATCCAGACTTTCATACTTAAACTATGTCCCATTAAGAACTAATTCTGAGTAACTTACGTGTTTAAAACCATGCTGGTTCACAAAAGTGAAATGAACAAAACATAATACTAACAGAATGAAAATTATAATAATAATAATATTTATACATATTAAAACTATACAAATATAAAATATTATATTATTCATATTACAAAAAATATATAAATAAACATATCCACCAAAACCACCAAAATTTCACTGGAACAGGTGGTTTTTATTTTTATTTATTTTATTTTATTTTTTTCAAAAGTTGGCCGCTGTGTCAACTGTGCGTCAAAGAAGAGCTCAGGCAGAAATGATGTACGGTATACATAAACTGTATGATCCTACACCACCCAATGGCAAAAGCCTAAAAGTGTTTTTCAGTCATTTTAGTACAACCATTGCATTAAAGTATATTCATTGCCTAATACATAATTTATTTATTTATTTTTCTTTTATTACTTTTCATTTTAAAGAAAGGATTCAATATTTAAATAATTGATAGGCTAAATCGTATAGGTCGATATTCAGTTAGCTGTATAGTTTATTTAGGTCATTGGCTACTGGGTGATTTTATAAACAAGTAAGAATACTTTAAAATCAATTACAAATGTAATTGGAAGCAAATGTAAACACCTTAGGACTGGAGTAAAATGCTCAGATTTTTTGGTTCTGGTCAAAATTCTCTATAAGCTGCTGATATGTCAATGCAGTAAGCACTGTTACTGATACCATGCTGTTCCTTCCGGGGTTCGCTATCAATTGCTTCAAAATCAGACATAGCAACTAATTTCTGTTGTGAAATTATATAACCTCTCAACTTCTGAGATATCAGGAGGACAAAAGGGTCTGCAAATATCTTATCAAAGATATAGCCTTCATAAATAACTATTTAGTATTCTCGTTTAGGCCTATTTTTACAGAGACAGACCTACTATTTTATTTACTCTCATTGTCCACTTTGTTAAGACTTCTGATTAAAAGGCTGTACACTAACACAGTGGACATTCTGCCCCATAGTCAGCCATTACACCATGAGCAAATAAGTTAACATAGGTTTATCAAATGAAGAACTGCATGGTTTTTAACCAACTTATTTTAAAAGTATGTGAATTCCTACTGACTTTTTATTTTTATTTTTTCGGAATAATGAAAGGATTAAACTAATGAAATAGGTAGAAAAACAGAAATACGATCTCACTTACTGTTTTTTTCCCTTCTTCCTCCGAGTAAGTGATGGCAGCTTTGTCATTGTAATTGACAATTTAATTGTCATTTCACTCTGCCAGGTTTCATTTGAAATGGAACTTGAAAGACATAAAAGCTTTTATTATAATTGTTACATTCAATTTAATATTTGAAAAAAGTCTATATATTACAGAGAACCCATCAATGTGATAAAACTGGGGGGGAAAAATCCCTCATAAGTGATGTATCATTAAAAATTAAATACGAGCCTGCATGTGACATAGGAAAAAATATGATATTTGGTGGTTTAAAATGAGGTAAAACATTTTTAAGTTAAATAATTTTTAAGTCAACTTCATTATGGTTCAAGTTCAATTGTTGTTTATGACACCTTTAAAATGTATTTAGTTTAGCATTTAATGCAGTGACATCATGATCTTTGCTCGGAATACAAAGGCCACCAAAAACTGAAAGATTTCAAGTCCAAGTATAATACATCAGCTCTAGAGAGGATGATACAGTTTTAGTGAAATAAGTGCTGCAATAGTTTCAATTAGAGTTTCAATTTGACATGGCAAGGAAGGAACCAAAACTCTTCCAGGATGATAGGAGTGATGAAAATAACCTTGAGAGGAACTAGTCTTCACCGCTGGTGTATATTTAATATAATTGCTCCTCCCTCTACTCTACACTGTATACCATCTGCATTTCTGACCCATTCCACACTGAAAAGAATTATTTGATCTTCCTGAGGTCTTAAAATCCTCCACAAGCATATACTAGAACAGGGGTTAGGTATTCTAAAGTAGGTGCCCTTATAGGCTGTAAATTGTATAAAATGGCACCAGACTATTGTAAATAAGGTTTTATATAAGAACACCTCAGCTGTGGTCACAGCCTATAAAAGTCTTCACTTATAGCCTTATTGTTGGCTGGGTGCTGGTATAGGTGGAGGAGCAATGATGTTGGCTGAGTACTAGAATTTTCTTGGAAAATGGATATAGAAGGGTCGCTCATTACAGAAACAAGTCTAAGATCTTCCCCTTTGAACAAAGCCCTTTTTTATCCATTTCCTCTGTCTTTTACAAGTATCACTCCTTCCTGTGAAACATACAGAACATACACATGTGGTTCAAATAACCAACCACTAGAAGGCGATACTGGCACATTTAACAAATGTGGTACACTTTGGTAGTTATTTATTTCTTTATTCAGAGGCTCAAATCTTGCCTTAGAAGAAATATTAGATTAATTTGTATCTAACTTAAAATCAGGACATTTTACACCCTTTAAAAGTTTTTGGTCCGTCCTACCCCTTTTATACAGTGTATGGTCCTACCTCATCTTGACCTTTTTGGCTGTATCCAACAATTAAAGTTAAACAATAAATAATGTTAATCTGATATATTTTATTCAGTGTAGTATGCAACTACATTTATGCATAAACTAATTGCCAATTATGTAATATTTGTGTGCCACATTTTGCATGCAACAGTTATTTCCCCGCATTACAAGTTTGACAAAGGTTGTAGTATGCGTATGTATATGCAATAAATAAATTAATTAATAATAATGAATACAAATTAATTTGTGGTAGTCCCAGTGATAGAGTTGTACTGTAGTTTGCGAGGAAGATAATACATTCATTCATTCATTCATTCATATAAAATCTGTGCTAAAAAAGGATGACAATGTCCAAAAGTACACTAGGCTATTATAGACTCAGATATGTTTGTGAATGTGACTCTTGGTAAAGCTGAGTCCAGCCTATTAAATATTTTTTTACACATAAAATGAGGAAGGATAAAATACTGACACCCTGCCTCATTAAAATACAGCATAATAGCACAATAGCCAGAATTAACTGGCAAACCTTATTAAAGATGTGCTCAGCAACTGTCATGTTGGGTTGTCATTTCTCATAAAAAAAATCATAAACCACAGTAGATTCTAGAGACCATTAGTACCAGTGGTTTCTATGATCTTTATAGGATTCTATGACCTTTGTAGGATCTATCATTGTAGGATTACAATGCTTTTAGGAAACAAACAGCCATTGCTAATATAAGACTTGTCTTGGACTTAACTAGTGGTGTTAATGAGTGACATACAGCCAAGTATGGTGACCAGTACTCAGAATTCGTGCTCTGCATTTAACCCATCCAAAGTACACACACACAGCAGTGCAGACCCAAGACTCAAACCCACAACCTCAGGGTTAGGTAGCAAACATTCTAACCACTAGGCCACAACTTCCCTCCTTCCTTTATAGAATGCAACCTTATTGTCAATGCCATTGTTGAATTCATTCTGCAAGTGTCCAGTGACAGGGGTGCTATTCAATTTTATTTTATTTTTTTGTCGCTTCTTTAGAGAGTTACTTTCTGTCAGAGTTACAATTTTTGGGTTAAACCACACAATTATTTGCAATTCAATTTGGTAGGCTATGGATACTTTAGAGACTTTAGGTTTCCAAACTTGTATGAATTTTTTGTTTCAAATCAATGGTTCGGAGCCGTACATAAAAGTTTTAGAATATTTAAAAGGACACATACCAAACACCTTTCTTTTGACACTTTGCACTTCTGTCCAGTTATTTATGGTAATGTAAAAATAGTTGGTTTGCACACTTCCAAACAAACTCCATACGAAAAAAGATGATTTGCACGTATAAGGTCTGCAGTAGATCATGGCTGTATGATTTACGCATCAGTGTCAACATCTCAGCTTGATAAAGTAAATAAAGTACAAAATCTAGCCTTAAGAATATGCTGTGGATCATTTAAAAAATCCCCTAATATATCAGCACTACAAGTAGAAATGGGTGAGATGCTGTTCTAATAAAATGTAAATGATATGAAAATAATAAAATGTAAAGGATATGAGAATGAAAGACAACAACTAATGGAGGTCTTAGAGATTAGAGATCTTAGAAATATAGGAATACAGCTTTAATCGAGAAATCTGTTAAATAAAGATGCAAGAATGTTCATCATACTGTGAAAATATCTAAAGACACAGGATCAATAAACAATATTTAAGAGAGATTATGTATTTTTTCCCATCAACATCAATGTACCACACTCCATACCAGTAGGTGGCGGAATATGTACCAAAATCGGGTTTGCCAACCAAGCGTCAAAGAAGAAGAAGAAGAGGAAAAGAGGTAGAAGAAGTAGATTAACAGCGAGCTGCCGGGTTATAGTTGTCACATTCACAGTGAATTCTTCCTATTACAAACAGTAATAATGTCTGAGGACAGAGCTGAACGATCAGATGGACGTATGGTGAAGATGGAGATTGACTACAGTGCTACTGTAGATCAGCGTCTGCCTGAGTGTGAGAAAATGGCCAGAGTAAGTGTGAATGAGCGGCTGAGTCATGCTGAGTGCTAAAGCTAACGTTCATCAGATCATTACAGAATTAAACTATATAAATTATGTATTAATTATAAACCTCTATATCACGTTTTATTGAAAACAAAGTTTTTTTTTGTTACGTATACATACACTAAGTATGTATTAAATAGATATTTGACTGGGTTTTTCGCCATAGATACTTAACCATTCGTATTTAATCTCTGATAAACAGTAAGTTACTGCGAAATGCACAGTGATTTGGACTTTAGCTTTAACATGCGAAGAAAAACCCTAACGTAATGTTTTGTTTTTAAGGATGGCCGACGTGTCTCACTGTGATAATTTTATCTAGTTTTTATTCATTGGCTATTAAAATGCTCTGCATTGTTTGCATGTGTTACTTTTGTCCAGGCTTCAGATATGGTCTCCACCTCCAGGATCTTGGTGGCTATAGTTCAGTTATGCTATGAAGCCAAAGACTGGGATGCCTTGAATGAAAACATCATGCTACTGTCTAAGAGAAGAAGCCAGCTGAAGCAGGTAGGAATACTGTTTTGAACATATCATTGGAGCCAGTGATGGAGCTCATAATGCCTAATAAAAATGTCCCTTGACCACATGTCAGTTTAAAATCTACAAAATGTGTTGTATTATTATTTGTGTAGTATGGAGAATATTCAGGGATGTGGACCATACAGTGTGCTGACATATTTTATTATTACTATTATAATATTTAAGCAACATATTTCATCTTACATTATATAAATTAAATATAAAATAATATCTGAACATTTTTGGTAAAGTGATGTAGTGAAGATGAAGGAGATGGCAAAAAATGTAGAATCTCAGTGACTTATTTTCATAGTAATGTTTAGCCCATTTCTACTGATATCAAGTTCTCCTTGCCATTATGTTTACCACATGCAGTAGTTGGTTAACTAAGAAAAATAGACAAGTAAAAATATATTTTGTCATTGGTTGGCATAGATGGTTAAAACATTCTCTTAATTTTCCTTTACAGGCCGTCGCAAAGATGGTACAGGAATGTTATACATATGTTGATGCTGCAACTGACCTGTCAATCAAACTCCGACTCATTGACACGCTACGCACCGTCACTGCAGGAAAGGTCTCCACTTCCACTGTTTTATAGCTTTACCTGTGTACCAGATCTATTTCTTATGAGCTTGTTCACTTTTCTGCTGTAATGGCCAGCTTTACACTTTATTCATGTTGTATGTATTTTTAGATATATGTGGAGATTGAGCGTGCCAGGCTGACTAAAACATTGGCTCATATCAAAGAGAAAAATGGAGACGTGAAAGAGGCTGCATCCATTCTGCAGGAACTGCAGGTGAGTGTTAGCGAGAGATTTGCTCATCTGCCTCGTCTTTGTATTCTTAAAGGGATAGTTCACGCAAAAATGAATTTTTTTTTATTTATCTGCTTGATCCCAGGGCGTCCAAGATGTAGGTGACTTTGTTTCATTAGTAGAATACAAATTATTATTTTTAGCTCCAGTCGTTGCAGTCTCTCAACCGTACAATGCATGGCAAATGGTAACAGAATCTATGAGAGTAAAAAAAGCAAACATACACAGACAAATCCAAATTAAACCCTGCGACTCGTGACGATACACTGATGTATAAATACACAAAATGATCGGTCTGTGCAAGAAACTGAACAGTATTTATATAGTTTTTGTTTTTACCTCTGATTCACGCAATGTCCGAACTGTTAGAACTCTTGTGAGCAAGTACTAGAGGCATTCTTCTTCTTCTTGCATTATGGCCGCAACCTATATCTCAAGTGGACCATTGAGGACCATATTGAGATTGTAGATAGAGTGTCAATGGTCCATTTGAGAGATAGGTAGCAATGGTCCATTTGAGAGATAGGTAGCGGTAATGCACATATACGTCTACGATCTGCCATAAAGCAGAAGAAGAAGTAGCAGCCTCATACGCTTGCTGCTGTGAATGAGTGTTCACAAGAGTTCTAACAGTTCGGACATTGCGTTAATCAGAGGTAAAAAAAAAAACATATAAATACTGTTCAGTTTCTTTGCACCGACCGATCATTTTGTGTCTTTACACATCAGTGTATCACGAGCCGCAGGGTTTAATTTGTAATTGTGCATGTTTGTTGTTTTTACTTTAATAGATTTTGTTACCATTGCCATGCATTGTACGACTGAGAGACTGCAACAACTGGAGCTAAAAATTATAATTTGTGTTCTACTGAAGAAACAAAGTCACCTACATCTTTGATGCCCTGGGGGTAAGCAGATAAACATACAATTTTCATGTTTGGGTGTACTATCTCTTTAAAGCCTATTCAAACTAAACATGAATATTCATTATATTGAACATAGTGAATATATAGTGAACATTTCTGGTTTACATTTTCAGATTAAATTTTTCATCTAATATTTGTATTTAATTTTTAAATATGATGTCATTTTTCTTTATGTGCACTATTTAATGTTTTTATATATAATCTTGGAGTGTACAAACTAAAACGTTTTTTATTTTAATTTTAAGAAGATAAACAAGAGCATGCCATATGTTGATTATGTTACCTTGTTATGTAATCATCATGTTAATGTTAAAAGTGTGCTTTTGGTGTATCTTTTACTTTCTCTCAGCCTTGATTTGTTTCCTTTAACCTGCCACATTCACACTTGGTTTGAATAGACATTTCTTAACATGTGAACCCTCTGCAGGTGGAGACATATGGATCAATGGAGAAGAAGGAGAAGGCGGAGTTCATTCTGGAGCAGATGAGGCTGTGCATTGCTGTCAAGGACTACATTCGAACACAGATCATTAGCAAAAAGATCAACACTAAATTCTTCCAGGAAGAGGGCACTGAGGTCGTCAAAATATTAATAATATAAAAGTTTATAATATTTGTGGGTTTTCAGTTATTTCATTTTTATAACAGTTTGATTTTCTTTAATGTTTAGGATTTGAAACTGAAGTATTATAATCTGCTGATTCAAGTTGATCAGCATGAGGGCTCCTACCTATCCATATGTAAACATTACAGAGCCATATATGACACTCCCTGTATTCTGGAAGACACCTCCAAATGGCAGCAGGTACCTTTATATTGGCATTATAATTATTGTCTTGCTTATTCTTTTTAGCTTTGCTATTTACTTTAGTAATACAAAAAGCATTGTCACTTCATTTGCAATCTAGTTTTATTTAAAACTGAAAATGTCCCATGTATCTTTCAGGCTCTGAAGAGTGTAGTGCTCTATGTGATTTTGGCACCATATGACAATGAACAGTCTGATTTAGTTCACCGAATCAGCATTGACAAGAAACTGGAGGAAATACCCAAATATAGGTAAAAGATCCAAAACATACTACTGGTAGTTCCTGAAGAGTTCCGGGATGTTGGGTAGAAGAGTTTACCTTTCTCATCTCTCCCTTGCAGGGATCTCCTGAAACAGTTCACCACCATGGAGCTGATGCGCTGGTCATCTGTAGTGGAGGATTATGGAAAGGAACTGAGGGAGGGTTCCATGGGAACTCCGGACACTGATGTCTTCACCTGCTCAGAAGAGGGAGAAAAGAGATGGAAAGATCTGAAAAACAGAGTAGTAGAACACGTGAGTTGGTCTTATTTTTTGCTGAAATGGGAAGCCTAATTGTTTATATCTATTATTAGCCTGTCACACTCTTAAAAGAATAATTCAACATCAAATGTAATTTCTCATTAATTATTATTGTAGTTATTCAAATCCCATGACTGACTTCCATGGGACACAAAAGGATGATTGTAAAGTGTTGTACTGGTTGTTCTTTTCCATGCGTTTTCACAGAATGGACACTGGGGTTTTCAAGCTTCAAAACAGACATACAGCATCATTAAATTTGGACTAATGGACTCTTTATATAAATATAAGCTATGCAGTAGCTTTGTATAAGGATGAGACCAAAAAATAAGATGATCATGTTAGAGCTGTATAATGATATTAAATACATTTAAAGGTTGCATAGTTTGCAAATAGTTAGTTTTTAGAATAATATTATTACTTTAACATCTTAATCTCTGTGTTATACATTTTTGGCAAAAAAGGGAAATAGAACTAGAAATGTACCAATCTAGTTGTATTTTGAGCTATGATTTGTGTTTTCAGTTTCATTCCACTGCTAACTGATAACTGTCTGTCTCTCCATTACCAGAACATCAGAATAATGGCGAAGTATTACACAAGCATCACGATGGGGAGAATGGCAGCCCTGCTCGACCTCTCTATTGATGTGAGTTCTGTACTGAACGAATATGTAACTTACTTGATGTTATTCTTTCTTTCTTTCTTTCTTTCTTTCTTTCTTTCTTTCTTTCTTTCTTTCTTTCTTTCTTTCTTTCTTTCTTTCTTTCTTTCTTTCTTTCTTTCTCAAGCTGTTGATCAAGGCTGATCTAATGTTTTTCCCAATCTCTCTTTCTCAATAATAGCTAAACAAAATGTAAGAAATTCCAACAAATGTTGACAACTTTAAATATTTATTCTTCTTGTAGGAATCAGAAGAGTTCCTATCTAACCTGGTGGTCAATAAGACCATCTATGCAAAAGTGGACCGCCTCGCTGGTATCATTAATTTCCAGCGGCCTAAGGACCCTAACGATCTTCTGAATGACTGGTCTCAAAAACTGAACTCTCTCATGTCTCTTGTTAACAAAACTACCCATCTCATTGCCAAGGAAGAGATGATCCACAACCTCCAGTAGAGATGGTCAGGGAGTCTTTGGGTACACCTTTTTTTTCACTGAGTAACATTTGATTAAACAAATGTTAAAAACTTTTGCTTCTGTTTAAATTCTGTTATTAACAACAATGTGGCCTGCACTCAGACTGAGAACAATGCTAGTCTGTTTCCATAAGATGTTTTACACTGCATTTAAGGTTTTCCCTTATGTTTTGTGTTTGTGACCTCTGGTTGTAGTTTGTCCAAAAAAAAAAATCACTCTAAACTCCATATGAAGCCTCCCATTCCTCATTCTCCCTCCCTATTGTATTAAGTAAATGGCTTGTATTACATTTAAACATTATTGAAAAATGCACAATATTATTCTGATGTTGCTCCAGCATCCACATTAAACTTTTTTGAAAATAATACTTGATTTGTTCATTTACCATTCAGAGAAAATTCAGGTAAGGTGTTTAAGGTTATTAAAATTTGTATTATTATTTTTAAACAATACTTTCTTTATTTTTTTTTTTATATACATTTTTAATTAAAGAATGCTTAAGCTTCCAAAGCTAGATTTGTTTGTTTATTTGGTTCCACAATGTAAAAAGTATTTCCAATAGAGAGAGAGAAAAAAGTGTGTGTGTATATATATATATATATATATATATATATATATATATATATATATATATATATATATATTATATATATATATTATATATATATATATATATATATATATATATATATATATATATATATATATATATACACCGTTGTAACCACTGAATGCATTATAAATTTTCAGTTTACGTCATTGGAGGAGACCCATTTTTTTCCGTTCTGCACATCTAGCCTGACGATGTTTATGTAGTTTCATGAAATGTAGTTTAATTTATTAATTAAGCTCTGTAGAGGTCGGTCTACAACATAACATTCCAATTTAAGCAATGCAGATGTATTTGTACAGTACAAATGCATCTGCATCGTTTAAATTGGAACGTTAAGTTTACAATGGTTATAACACACACACACAAACTGTAAATAACAATTGGGGGCGTTCTCTATGTCTCTTAAAAAATGATAGGGATAAAAGCTAAGATGATCCCTATTGGGGTAAACCCTTCTGGGTTAATATTTATATACAGTTGAAGACAAAATTGTTAGTCCCCTATATAATACTTTATTTTTTAATTACCAAGTACTGTTTAAAAGAGAGTTTTTTTTTTTCAACACAGCGTTGCTAAACATAATCATTTATTTAGGAAGCTTGGAATGTTTGTAATATAAATAGAAACATAATTATAACGTAGAATAAAAAAAAGTCTACAATTTAAAAATTTTGTTTTCCGATAAAACCTGCGTTTTGAGCGGATAAAATAACAACAAAAAAAAGTTTGACTTAAGAGCTCATCATGCGTGGCTGAATTTAGACACGCATCAGAGGTATGTGAAATGTACTGTGAAGTTGTCTCGACGCGCTCAGTTCAGTCCACTCTGCGCTGTCATGGCTTGGTGTGATCGTGGCGTTCAGATTGTTTTTACGAGCCTGGGCGCGTTCGCAGCGATCAGCCTGATGACTGTTGCGATCGGAACCGACTTCTGGCTTTACTCTAGAGCTCACATCTGTAACACGACCAACGCAACAGATGAAACACACACCATGCAGCAGCCAAAGAAAACACGAGGAGATCTCACGCATTCTGGACTTTGGAGGATCTGCTGTATAGAAGGTAAATGGATGGGCTGCATTTTAATATGTAGGCTAGTAGTTGCAAATAGATATAAAAGTTGTGATTTCTATCATAGTGAAGTGGTCTTATTAAATGCATTAAAAAAGCTTTGTAAATTTAAGAAACGAACAGTTAAGGAAGAAGGAAGAATGTGTTGAATAAATGCACATCATGCAGCCTACACTCTAAAAAATAAAGGTTCCAAAGGGGTGTTTTTGCAGTGATGTCATAGAACCATTTTTGGTTCCCAAAAGAACCTCTCAGTGAACAGTTCATTAAAAAAAACAAAACCTTTTGAAGAACATTTTAAACATCTAAATAACCTTTTTTTTTTTTTTAGAATATAAAGAACCTTTTCTGTATTTGAATGTTCAATGGATGTTCCAGGTTCTTCATAGAACCATTGATGCCAATAAAGAACCTTTCTTTTTATATAATATACTAAGATGTATTTAGTAATGTTGATAGTGCAGTCCAGTTAAAAACCTTTAAGTTCTACATGCTGTAGACTTTTTAAATCAGTCCTTTTACTTTTCAAAACAAATCTCAGTCAGAAATACCTGCAAAACTATTCTTTCTTCTCTTGTGCATTAATGAGAGTCTAGCTTCAAAAGGCAAGATTGCACCAGAGGCTCTTTTATTTGTTTTTTGAATAATCCTTTTAAAACTTTGACCATCAAATGACTTTTCAGGTAGAAATACCGAAAAACTGTTTTGACAATGCATTTCACACACAATATTGGTTGTTTATTTGAGCTAATTAATGAAAATAATTTATCATTTATTCTGTCCTTAGATGTGACTTTAAAGAAAGTGTAAAGAAAATGGAAACAAGAAAATACATTTGGCAGAGATATTTTACAAAATGTCATATATTTGCATAAAGTAATATTAATATTAATTAAGATTAAATAAAAGTTTAGTAAGGGACATTTTGGATTAAGGTCACACAAAAGTAATATAAAAGAGAAAAATATATGAGCTAAGCTAGCTTCTGAATGTTCCTTCTGAAAAGCGGGTCTAAACAACTAAACATGTTTATCTTGTGTGGCAGTGCAATCTTAAAATGAAATAAATTATGTAAAATTAGGTAAAAATTGATAGCCTGAATGCACTGTAAGTCACTTTGGAAAAAGCGTCTGCTAAATGCATTAATTTAATTTAATTTAATTTAATTTAATTTAATTTAATTTAATTTAATTTAATTTAATTTAATTTAATTTAATTTAATTTAATTTAATTTAATTTAGTGTGGAGCAGTTCCATCAGAACATGATTAAACAAATTTTACTGCTTTTGGGACAAATGTGTCTGATATTCTTTTAATTGTAAATGTATATGATTACATAGAAGAGTGAAACACTCAAGTGAAACATAGTTTCAGTACATAAAATTCAGCATCACCTATGTTTGGCACAGGAATCAACAATGGAAGCTGTTATTGGATCAATCATTTTTCTGTGGATGATGACTATGACACAGAAAGCTCAGAGTATCTCCTCCGTGAGTCCATTTTCTTTATCATAAAGAACAATTCAAAATGGTATTCCACCACTGGTCTGTATGAAAAAAGAAAGAATTAAAGAACAGTTTAATTTATTTATTTGTATAGGCCATTTGTTTCAATATGATGTGTTATAATCTTAGCTAATGTATGAGTATAATGCCTATAATGGTTGCCTATGCCTTTGTGTGTTGCAGGATTAGTGCGAGCATCCAGTCTCTTCCCCATCCTGAGTACCATCCTGCTTCTTTTGGGGGGACTTTGTGTTGGGGTGGGCCAAATTTATAGAAGCAGGAATAACATTCTCTTGAGTGCAGGAATCTTATTTGTATCTGCAGGTACAGCACTTGCCATTAACAGTATCCTTAACTTTTAGGAGGGGTCTTCAATCGCAAATCACAAGTTTCGTAATGATAGCATATCAATGTATTTTTAATTGAAAAAAGCAGGATTGCCATACATACAGTACATGGAGGTAAAGAAACAAGACAATAAATATATTATACATTTTAAGATTAATTTTGCTAATAATATTTTCTGGATGTTTTCTGCAAAATTATCTTTGAAATAATGCATACACACACACACACACACACCCACACACACGTATATATATACATGAACTTGATTAATTCATTAATGATGCACTCAATCAACTTAAAAACCCATATGTTTGACATTTATTCACTTAAATTTTAAACTTTACAATGCTAGATTTTCAGTAAAAGAATTGTTGCATGACTGTGGCAGACATTATGAAAGTGCATTCTATGAGAACTGTCAAGATTCTCATCTTGGAATTGATCATGATTTGACATGATTATGGCTAGATTATGTGAGTAATCCAATTAGAAGCTTACATATATATATATGTGTGTATTTGTTACTTTTCATCAGGTCTTAGCAATATCATCGGCATCATTGTTTACATCTCCAGTAATGCTGGAGACCCTAGTGATAAGAAAGGAGAAGATAAGAAAAGCCTGTACAGCTATGGATGGTCCTTCTACTCAGGTGTACTCTCCTTCATTGTGGCCGAGGTCATCGGTGTGTTGGTCGTCAACATCTACATTGAAAAGAACAAAGAGGCTCATTTCAAACACTTTGAGTTTATTAAAACTGTCCCTTCCCCTACATCCTCTCCCTACACAAGCATTCCGAGTTACCATTACAGACAACAACGGTCCCAGTCCTGTTCACAGTCCAGAGAGCCATCTAAAAACACTTCCCTTGCCACACTGAGCATCACCGGCTCCTCATTGCCTTTGGGGGACATTTTAATGTATACGGTGGGGAGAGAACATCCACTAAAGGCAGGTGCTTTGGCCTCCTTTAACACTGATTTTGAACATCCCAACTTTCTGCAAGTTCACAACCGTGTTTCTAAAGATGTGAAGGACAGTCTGAATCGCAGGATCACTCCTGTGTAAAAAATGCAGTTTGCAGTTACATGATACATTTATAATTATTTGTAGTTTTACTCAGTTTGGTTTAGTTCTCAAATGAGAGTTATTAATTTTGTTTGTGCAAAACAACAGCTCTCTGAACAATTAATTTCATTTCAGTTGGTCACTTTCGACGTCAAATCGATGTCCATCCCCCCAAGTTCAGGGGCATCCACTTCACATCAGTAAAGGAAGCTGATGCTCAAGTCTTGCATGCAGAGATTGCAGTCCTTCTGGCGAAGGATGTGATAGAGCTGTTCCCGCTAACCGATATGAAGTTAGGGTTTTAAAGCTCCTTCCTCATTGGACTCAAGAGAGGTGGTGAGTTACAACCAATGTTGGACCTGCGTGTCTTAAACTGGTCTCTTCACAGGCTACCGTTCAAGATAATGCAGAAATGCATCTTCGTGTGCATCCATCCCCGAGATTGGTTTGCAGCGATCACCTGGAGGACATGTACTTTCATGTCTTGATCCTTCTGTGTCACAGACCTTTTCTGCGGTTCACACTTGAAGGACAAGAATATCAGTACAAGGCCCTGCCCTTTGGGCTATCCCTGTCTACCTGTGTCTTCACAAAAGTTGAGTAGGGTGCTCTTGTTCCCTGAGAAAGCAAGGTGTTTGCATTCCTTAACTGGCTCATACTAGCACAGTCTCGGGATCAGTTGTGCAAACACAGGGACCTGGTGCTCAGGCACCTCAGCCAGTTGGGTGTTGGGGTCAACTGGAAAAAGAGCAAATTCTCCCTGATGCAGAGGATTTCTTTTCTCGGTATGGAGTTGGATTTGGTTGAACAGACAGCAAACCTCACAGAGGAACGTATTCATTCGATGTTGAACTGCCTGACTTCATTCAAAGGCAGGACAGTGATCCCACTGAAACAATTTCAGAGGCTCCTGGAGCATATGACAGCTGCAGCAGCAGTCAGGCTGCTGGGGCTGCTTCTTATGAGACCGCTTCAGCACTGACTCCATGGCTGAGTCCCGAGGTGGGCAGTCTCAGGGGTGTGGATAGGCCCCCAACTGCAGTGGCATATCAATTGCTTAGAGTTTTTAATAGTGCACCATGCCTTGAACAGTCTCAAAGGGTGCTTACGAGGCAAGCATGTACAGGTCTGTGTAGAAAACACTGCGACCATTGCATACACAAACAGAAAAGGTGGTCTGTGCTCCTGTTGCATGTTGCAACACGCCAGCAACCTCCTCCTTTGGAGTCAGAAGCATGGAGAAGAATGGAGACTCCTGCTTGCCTCTCTAGAAACATCCCAGTGCCAGGTGTTCTACTCCCTGACCGAGAGAACACTCACCAAGGACACACTGGCACACAGCTGCTCAAATATGCCTTCCCTCCAGTAAGCCTTCTCACACAGACACTGTGCAAAGTCAGGGAGAATGAGGAGCAGGTCTTGCTCATTGCACCATAATGGCCAAACCGGACCTGGTTCCCAGAACTGATGCTCCTCGTGACAGCCCCTCCCTGGCTGATTCATTTGAGGAAGGATCTTCTTTCTCAGGGACAGGGCACCATGTGACCCCTGCATCCGGACCTCTGGAAACTCCATGTCTGGTCCCTGGATGGGACGCGGAGGTTCTAGATGACCTACCCCAAGAGATCACTTTGGCACGCGCTTACACCTTGAAGTGGAACCTGTTCAGCGAGTGGTGTTTTTCTCACTGAGAGGAACCCTGGAGGTGCCCGATCACAATTGTGCTTTCTTTTCTGCAGCAAGGGCTGGAGCAAAGGCTGTCTCACTCCCCCCTTTAAGTCTACATTGCAGCTATTTCTGCCAACCATGACCCGTAGAAGGGATGCCCCTAGGGAGGCAAGAAGGTCCTCGTCCACCCTCTATACCCTCTTGGAAACTGACTCTGGTGCTAAGAGCACTAAAGCAGGGCCCATTCTTTTTGCAGTCTTTGCAGTCAGTCGAGCTAAAGGTTCTTTCAATGAAAACTCTGCTCCTGGTTGCATTGGCCTCCATCAAGAGGGTAGGGGACCTGCATGCATTTTTGGTCGACAAATTTGGCTGACTCCAAGGTAACCCTGAGTCCCCGGCCCGGCTATGTGCCCAAGGTTCCTGCTAGCCCCTTCAGAGATTAGGTAGTAAACCTACAAGCGCTGGCCTGGAGGAGGCAGACCCAACCCTAGCTTTGATCTATATGGTCCACACCTTAAGATGGTATGTGGACCAGACACAAAGCTTCAGTACCTCAGAACAGCTCTTTGTCTTTTACGGAGGCCTGCAAAAGGGCAATGCCATTTACAAGCAGATTATGGCCCACTGGATAGTGGATGCCATCACCCTGGCTTATTAGACACAGGGTGTGCCCTGCCCACTCAGGTTGCATGCTCTCTCTACCAGAAGTGGGTTAGAAGAGGGATAAAATCATCTCTTAGTTTTCCATATGTATCTATACAGTTACCCCATGTATAAGAGCAAACCTCCTTTGGAAAGTATGGGGCTTCTGCAATGTTCCTGTTTCAAGTGGAATGGGGACATTTTCCCAGTGTTATTCAATCTCACTGAGTGGGTAGTGCTAAGACAACAGTGACTGGTCTTCCTGCTGTGAGCCCTAGCTTACATCCAAATGGGTGCAGACGGCTCACACAGGACACTGGAAGGGGCATCATTCATGGTGCTTTGGTAGGGATCCCCAATTTGTTAGTTATCAACATTGCATTGAAAGTGACCGACTGAAAGGGAACGTCTTCGTTCCCTAAACGAGGTAACACAGCTGCTCTACCACTGCTGAGTGGCCGGGTCACCGGCTCGGATCCTCAGGGAGAACCTAATAATGCGTTGCACCTGCTGCCTATTTATACACGTACTGTGACTAGTGGCAGCTGGATGCAATCATCGCATGCCAATATGCTTTGGCTCCTTTAGTGTAGACTTAAAGTAGATTGGTCTTTCTAGTGAGATCTCCAATTTGTCGATGTGATGTCTCCGTTCGCTCCTTAAGGAAGCAAGAGTAACATACGTAACTGAGACGTTTCTTGTTGACACCAGATTTAAATTTCTAATTCAAGCAAATTGTTTGTGTTTTGGCACATGTGTACAAAAGGGGGCAAGACAATTGTCAGTTTACAGTTTACACAATGACTAAATTATCATGTTGAAACTGTCATACACTGCACAACTTATAAACATCCTTTTCACTATCACATGCAAAATTATTCGTCTGACAATTCAAAAATTGTCAGACATACATGTGTCTTCCATAATCTTTTCTGTTTATTTGTAACACACTGAATCAAAAATAAAAATAGTGTATAAATACAAATGTGCTTTTTTTCTTGTGCGTAGTAAATTATTGACCACTCTTCTCAGTAAACTTTTATCTGCTGTTGAATTCTGTATCTCAGATCAGTGTGATACACAATAGCATTCAGCTACAAAAAACAGACTGTGTAAAAAAAAAAAAAAATGAAAGGACAAAAATGAAATTTGTATGTAACAAACCTTTCTATGGTTGATGTTGAAAAAACATGTAAACATTTTGACCAGTGCAGGTCATGTGATGACAAGTTACTACATTTTGCAGACATGCAATACAGTTATAATTTCCCGTAAAACAGATGCACTTAGTTTAGAGCTTAAAAAAATATTAAGACTGTGGTAACACTTTATTTTAAGAGTTGCACTTTACATATACTTAGTACGTAGTACTAGTAATGACAGTCAAGTATTCATTATTACAAGCAACTAATCCTAAACTCTAAATTTAACCATATAGTTAGTACTTTTAGCTAATTACATACTTAATACTTATTTGTATATTTACAGTAAAGTGATACTGAAATTTAAAATAAAGTGTAAATGAGACTCTTTAAGAAAATGATTGTTTTTATTATTCGATTATTATAGATTATTATTATTTTAGATGATAATGATGATTATTATTATTATTACATTTTCAGCAAATCGTTTACTTTATTTGCATCTATTAAATTTGCATTTATGTATGTATGTATGTATGTATGTATGTACAAAGTATGTAGTTATGTGTGTTTGTGGCATATTCTGTCTGGCAAAGGTAGCCAACCTTGCTCCTGGAGTCCTACCTTCCTGAGGAGTTTAGTTCCAAACATGCAAATTAAATTGTTTCAATGAATTACATTGTTTTGACTACAGATGACAATTTAGTTTTGCATTACTTCATTAAAAGAAACCATCTCAGTTACAATGAAACCCTAGTTGTTTGCTTTTTGCAATTTTTAAAATTAAAATAAATTAAAAGTTTATTGATGACCTAAAAATATAAATAAAATGTATTTTTATGAGGGAAATTTAATGTAAACTTTATTACAATTGTCAGACGAAATACGCTGGAACATACTACCCCCAAAATGGGGTTTTTCTAAGCAGAAAAATGTTGTTGCCTAAAACTACTGTATACTCCCTCTGTCCATCACTTTCCATGCCAAAATTAAACATCTGGCATCATGGAGAATAAAAAACCCTAAGGGAAATGATTTTGTCACATATGATTAACTTGTTCATCTGGTTTCTAATGTGTCATGGATGACTTGCACAAGGACCCTAGATGCAGAACAGTTCACCGTTGTAAACCTTTATTTAATGAAGCAAAACTTTACTGTTGTGCACTCACATTATGCCATTCACAGGATATGCAGCCTGTCAGCTGCAGCATTCTTAAAGCCAAGGACAGAATCCACTGAATGTTTGGAGATGTCAGTCTGGTGATCTTTAAAAAATATATATGTTATAATGGAAGAGTAATAATACAGGCATGGATTTTCCACAGTTGGAATGCAATAACCACTGTGATGATTAGTTCCAATAGGTTTTCATTTCACAATGTCAACATGGTGAGATTTTTATTTATTTATTTATTTATTTATTTTTATTTTACTTCCCTGAGGTCTTGTGAGAGTAAATCACAGGATTTATAACGTCTGCATTATAATGTAAATTATTTATTTTGTAAACATTTTCATGACTAAAATGACTTATTAAAGATGTATAGAGAAAATAACAAAAGCATAGGCAATCAATCTATCAATTAATCAATTAACAATTACATAAGAACCACTTTTCTAAAGGATTATGATTGAACTTTTACTCTCACCAGCATATTTTACTGTGTGGATTAACAAAAAGACAAAATATAATCCTAATCCTTACTCTGTACTAAGCACCTGTTGTTAATTAATATTACACAGTACCTAATTATATAATTACAATGTAACAAGGACTCAAAATAAAATGTAATCTAGTTTTACAAAAATGCCAAGAAGGCTTTATTATATTTGTCCCTAATAGATGCAGAGCTAATTAATACATTATTTATTTATTTTTTAATTTAGTTATCAAAGCCTGGGTGAAACATAAGTGTGGACTTTACTTACTAATTACCCAAATTTCACATGGACAATAGGAAAGTCTGAACAAGGAAAATTTCATGAATTTCTGATGCTCAGAGGCACTGATCTCAATGTGAACATATATAGTGTCAAATATATCGTTTTTAAATATTTTGGCTCAGTTCATTTATCCAATTAATTTTGAAATGTCAGAGAGAGCAGATGGCAGTTTAGTCTGAGTTCATGACAGGAATATAGAAATTACTTTTGCAGGATGGCTGCCGTCGCATCATCCAGGTGGATGCTGCACACTGTTAGTGGATGAGGAGATACCTCCTGAAATGTAAAGCGCTTTGAGTGCCTAGAAAAGTGCTATATAAATGTAAGGAAGTATTATTATTATTATTATTAATATTTGTCAAGCATGCTTAATAGTCTGAAGCTGCACCTGACTCAATTATGGTGAAGACTGGACAAAAATAGCAGGAGAACAATTACTGAAATCACTTCTGTCAGTTTTGCAATAATATACAGTATACAGCCTATCCTTATACTGACCCATAGTCCATGCTATCCATCCAACCATCCATCTTTCCATTCATCCATCCATTCACATTGTATATCCGCATATCCTATATTATAGGTCTTTTAAGGGAATACTGGAGCACATCTCTGCATATTTCAGAATAAAGTCAGGGATAAAAATAACACAGAAGAAAAGTAATCAGCGTTGGTGGTAAAACTAGTAATGTACAAAATACAAAGTAGTGTACATAAAATATGTACAAGAAACCAATAATGCATTACTTTATTACAGTAATTACAACAATTTACAAGAATATACAGCCTATATCTCAGTTACTTTTTTAAGTAACTAATGCCAGTTACTTTTTTCCCATTTATCAACTGACAGCTTTCCTGTCCCAATGTTAAGAGAGAAACTCGGAGAATATGCACAGTTGCTGTGTAAAAATAATTAAATATGTCATTAACAGTCTTTTCTGCTGTCCTTTGATGATCCAATATAACCATACTACTAAGCAAAAATGACTTAGATAAACATAACATTTGTGTTTCTTTTTCTTTTTATTGCTGAAGGTTGTTGAACTACTTCTCCTGTCTCCTATTCTTCATGCAATCCAGAATGGCAGCACAATTGAAAGGCTTATTTGAGCTGCATCCTCTAGTGTACAAATGTGAATTTCAAATGTACACATTTCATTCAGTCTGAGGCTTGTTTCTTTTACTTTTGGTGTAAAATGGGTTTTTACATTTGCCAAAAATATAACTTTTTATATTAAAAACAAACGAGCAAGCCCAGCCCAGGTTTAAAATGTAACACAAAAGTAATACAAAATTAATGCACTTTCCATAAATGTAATGCAATTAGTTGCTTTTTTAGGGAGTATAGCAATATTGTAATGCATTTACTTTAAAAAGTATCTTTCTCCAATACTGAAAATAATGGCGCTTGTAACTGGATGAATACTCAATTGCCATTTAAAAAACAGCAGCAGATGAACACTTGCTAAAAAAGATTTGACAGATGTGGCCATGACAGATTTGAGACATGACTCAACTCTTCCCCAGAGACTTGAATTTTGACTTGGATTTAATCTCAGTAACTTGTGAACATGTTTTATTATATATACAAGGCTGTGAAGAGGAGTACATTTTAAAGTGGGGCCCCTTATAAGTTCCAGTTCAAGCCAGTCACATTTTTTAAGGGAATTAACACAATTTCTAACTCATTAACCTATGCGATTACCGCACACAAATGTGGCAGTATCTTCTACACACAACAAATACATGAAAGATACAACATTATTCTTCCTTGAGAACATTTAGACTTAAGTTGTTACACACATATAATGTTTCAGCATTTGCTAGAGGCGTGGTTTATCATGGTTGACAGAAAATACTGAGAACCAAAGTTACTCAACACTAATTCATTTTGATGGAGTTTTGGCTGTTTTTGGAAAAAAAATATTTTATTTCAGTGTATCAGTATTGAGACTTTTTGTCAGTCCAGTTTGCCTCACAAGAATAATTCTTTGCATGGAATTGTCACGCCCTAGTGGCTAATGGCGGATGGAACCTGATCTGTCAACAGCTAGACATTAGACTCACAGCTCACATTTATAGAAGCCCAACTCACCCCACACAGACCTCATGTGAGACAAGTCCATTTGGTCATCAACTTTCCTGACAAGCCCCAACAGCTGCAGTCGAAGTCTGGTCTCTCAGCATAAATACTAGGACACTGTCATTTGGCTCTTTTTATCCATGCACAAGCAGAGAGCTTCACAGAGACCTTAAGAATCAAGAAAATTCTGGACTAGGTCTCTGTACTATACTGTCCTAATATTCAGTGATTCTTTCACTGTTTATCTTCATTAGAGTTATTTTTGTGTAAACTTTTAATTTTATTTGTCCATAAGCAGTGGGTTCTGGACAAAATGAAGAAGGAAACCAAGACAAAAATCTTGTTTTTTGTTATCACGGTGGGCTCAGTGTGCATGTTAACAGCTGTGGTGACAGACCACTGGGCCGTGTTGAGTCCTCGAGTGGAGCACGTAAACACAACATGTGAGGCAGCCCACTTTGGCCTTTGGAAACTTTGTAAGAAACACATATATATTGAGGACGAGGAATTAATTGGTAAAGTTTGTGGACCTATCAGCTTACCGGGGGGTAAGTGACAGATTATATAATTATCTGGTGTTTTTTTTTTTATTGCATTATAGTTTTATGCATTATTTTTTATGTTAATTTTGTACAAATATAATCATCATTATCATACATAAGTACAATTTATGTTTGACAACAAAACACATGTAAAACACAGACCTTTAGATTGACAGCTTCTAAGATAAGGAAAAAATATAGTTCTAGGGTCTAGTGTCCTGTATAATTCTGTCCAAATCCTATATGCTTTGCATAATTAATAATTCGTTTGTTGAGAGAATGAATGTGCAGAGCTGTAATCTAGGCAAATGGTAGCTACTTTGAAGATCCCAAAATCTAATATTTATATTTATAAAATATATAAAAAAAATCCTCCTTATAAAAATGCATATCCAGAGTAATTATATTAGTGCTTTCAAATGATTAATCGCATCCAAAATAAAAGTTTTTGTTTACATAAAATATGTGTGTACTGTGTATATTTATCATGTATATACAAATACACACACACACATGTATATATCTAAGAAAATATGGTAGGTTTCTATATTAAATTTATATATGATATATAGTGCTGTCAAACGATTTACATGCAAATATTTTCTAAATATATACTGTATGTGTTTGTGTATATATTTAATAAATATACAGTACATATATTATGTAAACAAAAACTTTTATTTTAGATGCAAGTAATCACGATTAATCGTTTGACAGCACTAATATATATAATTTATATGAATATATATATATATGTATATATATATATATATATATATATATATATATATATATATATATATATATATATATATATATTTATATATATATATGTATATATATATATATATATATGTATATATATATATATATATGTATATATATATATATATGTATATATATATATATATATGTATATATATATATATATATATATATATATATATATACACACACACACACACACACACATAATAAATATACACAGTACCCACACATATTATGTAAACAAAAACTTTTATTTTGAATGTGATTAATCGTAATTTGACAGCACTAAATTATATATAATCAGAAGTTGTCAGAGTGTCTTCACATAGAGAGTTGCTAAATCTTTTAGCCCTCCCTCAATCCATAGTCTTAGCCCTTAGTCAGGCCCCATTGATGGTCTGCAGATCTAATGGGATTTCCCTGTCCGTGGAACTTGTATAGGTGCTATGACAACTCCAGCATGGAGATCACTGCTAAAGTGGGAAAGCTGTAAGCAGAATGACAGGAAGTACCTAATAGGTGTGGTGTGTCAGTGACTCTGAACCTTATAGACAAGATGTATTTTTATATTTAAACAAATTAATCAAATTTGAATTTTAATTATTAAAATCTGAAATTAATGCTGCCTTTTTGGAATCATATCCCTCAAGCCCAGACATCTAACACTAACCATGTTAAACATACTGATCAGTAAAAGTGTAATAAAAAAATGAAAAACTATTGCCCCAAACTTTAATTCAGGCTTATACTTAAGCTTGAGTTTAACAGTTTAATTTAGTGGTTTAAACATGTTAAAACATAGCAGCTGTGTGAGTACGTGTGTGATTGCCCTTGTAAATGTAGTCAGTAAAATCTATAATTAGGCCATGTAAATAGTCAGCTGTCCCAAGAGGGTAGATACTCTGAATTTAAGAGTGGTACAATTCCATTACTGTGACTGACGGTCACATCTGAGAGAACAGCATAGATGCCTGCCACCTTTTTCTCAACACAGACATTTCTATTGGCCCTCAAATAATACCACTTTGACTGTGGCCCAAATCCTCAGGAGACCCTATAAGACAAAAAGAGAGGCAAAAAGAGGCATTGATTCTATTTGAACATGACAGGATGTGATGGAACTAGCAGGTGGATTTGGAATTACAGGATGACAAAGGCCTTTGGAAACATGTACATTAATATCTGGCATTATTACAGTCATTACTTTGAACATAGATCCATATGACAGTTTCAGGGAGTGCGTAACGAGTATTAGGAATAGGGTTGCAATCAGCTTTGCTCTGTGTCATATTAAAAACTATAAACATAAATTATTTTAGACATATGATATGTTTTAGCCCTCCTTGCCAATCACTGCATCAATAAAAGGCACATGATTCTACAGTTTGTTTATTATTTGGCACAACATGAAAGACTAGCTGAACATGCCATGCTGCATTTCAGCAATCTGTCAGTCATTTCTCTAAATAAAGCAACACCATCCCAGGTGAACATCAGCAGATTGGAAGATTTTGTTAAAAACCTGTTCTCCTCTTTTTTGGACAGTGATTGTATCATCAATGCATAGCAAACTTTTCCTTCTGCCTCATGTATTCAGTTTTGTTACATTTGCAGTCTCATGGAGCCAACTCTTCAACAGTTGTCAAATATCTCAGCATTTATATTTAGCTGCTCATAAAAAAAACTAAAAAAAAAAAAAAAAAAAACTCTGCAGTTGCCACTTAAGGCAACAGGTGTCTCACACAAGAATTCTTTTGAGGGGCAATAAGCCCTGGCTAATAATTAATTAAAAATCAAATTAAATTTATGCATTTAGGCTATCAATTTTTAGCTATCATGTGATCCCGGGGAATCGAACCCCCAACCTTGATAGCGCAATGCTCTACCAATTGAGTTACAGGAACATAATAAAACATATTCACTTAAATATTCATATATCATGTTTCTTTAAAATGTATTATAAATAATAATATTCACGTAATTATAATATTTTTACCCTTTAGAAATGAACTGCTCTTACTTCAGACACTTCACACCAGGGGAAGATTCTGAGATCTTTGAAGTTAAAACTCAGAGAGGTGAGTTCAAACCAACTCTGTGCACCATAACTTCTGCTATATGTACTGTAAAGGGTGATGAAATGAAAAATAATCACAGGTATAGTGAAGAGTTGTCCACAAACTGAAGTATTATGTTTATAGAAACTTATAGGAAAGAGCTCTGAAGCATGATATATTATACTAGGTTTTATTATATTTGAAAATCATTGTCATTGTAGCTCTTGATGATTTCTCTACTCAGAATACAACATCTCAGCAGCTGCCATAGCTATCTTTAGTCTTGTCTTCATGATTCTGGGCACATTGTGTGTGTTGGGTTCCCTCAGAAAGGGAAAGGACTATCTGTACAAGCCTGCTGGCATGTTCTTTGCTTTTGCAGGTAGGATGGGAGCATCTTATCATTCTCTTACAAATAATTTATTTGATACACTGCATTTTAGAAAATGACATTACCAAAATGTTGTATACAAAAAAGGCATTTAGACACTTGTTAGAATGCCATTGCATTAGATAACAATAAACATTTATTTGAATGAAAGTTAGTACAAAAACACTTTGCTATTAAAATATATCAAAAAGAGAGAAAAAAGATACTTTTTCAGGGCACTGTACATTGATTTTCATATCTTTTCTGTCCTCAGGTCTGTGTGCCATCATCTCAGTAGAGGTAATGCGTCAGTCAGTCAAGAGGATGATAGAAAGTGAGGAGACTATCTGGATCGAGTATTATTATTCCTGGTCTTTTGCGTGTGCATGCACAGGTTTTGTCCTGCTCCTCCTCAGTGGAATTGGTCTGTTACTGGTCTCCATGCCACATATGCCTAGAAATCCCTGGGAAACCTGCATGGATGCTGAGCCTGAACAAATATAGAGCAGGAATCCCAGATTCCAGCAGGTAAAGCACTGTCTCAAAATATATCTAGACCTCTTTTGATACAATGTCAGAGATTGACAAGAAGAGGTCATACATCTTAAAAAGCTCAGTAGCTTCCCCCACTGCAAACAGGCATTGAGGAATAAAGGTGTGTAACACACCTGTTATTATACATCCAACTATGCCAGCAAGAAGCCAAGCTTTTCAATATTTACATTATTATTATTTATATATATGTAACATTTAACATCCTTTTTTGTAAAATCTTTGAGATTTAATATAAAGAGTGCAGCTGGCATCATGCAGCTGGAACTTATGTGTAATAATGCTATTAACAGACATACAGGGAAGGTTTATGACAATGGGATGGTTTAAATCGAGAAGTGATTGTTAACGTGAAGGATTGAAAAATTATTATTAACATCTGACTAGCATATGTTCAGAAGCTGATGTAACAGGAAAAGTTAATCTGCACTAATTTGTCAGTGAATGGTGCAATGCCACAAGATTCTGCTCCAGAAAGCAAAATTAATATGCTGTAAATTTATTTTATTTTATTTTTTAAGATGTGTGAATGCTACTTTGGTTTTGTGATTAATTAATCTCATTTTATTGATAGCCATTTTAACAATAGTTCTCTTTTGCCTGGGCACAGTGATGCTTTCAACTGCCCTGAGCTGAATGCAAATGCTTGGTCTGCTGTGGTTACTGAGTACTTGGCATGACATTTTGGAATAATTTCAGATCTTGCAGGTGCAAAGAAAAATGGCATCAATATCACTCTTATGTGAAAAAGTAAAATTATTTTTAGACTTTCCAAGTCTACAGCTTCCTGAAATATACCCACAAACTGTGTTTACAAGCTTGAAATGTATTGATGTGCTAAGTATTTTTTTAGAAGAACATGCTTCTGTGATTTGTAATTTATGACCCTCTTAGGAACAGGAACATTTTTGGGTCTGCACAAATCTGGTTTATGTTTCCAGCTGTAACCTGTAGATCAGAAAAAAATCTTCACCATATTTTTGGGTGGTGATTCACCCTGTTTATAAAAAAGATCTTAACATCAAATTTATTTGGATTCAGCAGGCTTTTTGACAATAAATTAAATACTATAGAACCTTCTAAACTTAAAGCTTAGTGGGTTTAAAAAGTCTTATTAGACCTGGAACTTTTTTGTAAAGTTGGCAACTGGATATAGAAAGTGGGGATTACTGTCACTGACAAACACCAATAGGGTTTCATTGCCTTGTGGGCAGTGCTTGGACAACAAAAGTTTGAGAGCCTGCTTGCTTGTGGTCCTTTCCTTTTTTCTTCCCTCTCCTATCAATTCCTGTCATTGCCATTGCAAAAAAAAAAAAAAAAAAACAAACAAACAAAAAAACAAAACACCAAGAGGGGTGAGCATACTGACAACAAATTTTGAGTTTGTAATGGCAGTAAGAGAGTTTGTAATTGTCTCACCACACGTTGAGGCAAAAACAAACAAAAAACAATTAAAAAAAGAAAAAAAAACTGTTTAATTGGAAACCTTTGTAATTATGTATTTTGACGTTATTTGCATGCAGAACAAGAGACCATGGATTTTGGATTGTGTTATGCAGCCCAACAGAATACATGCATTTCTGCTATTACAACCTTATGTCATGTATTTCTAATAAAAAAGTAAGCTAACTCCCATGTTCATGTCAATGTTCATTCTGTCTACTTTACTGTGATTTATTTAAAAAAAGATTGACTTTAATTTACACCATGCACCAGAGGTTTTGATGTTTTTAGATAAAATTGCATTTATTGTATTTATGTAGCTGTTTATATACTACATAATATAATCTAGGCATAGTTTAACAGTCACAGTTTAGGTTTCCATCTTATGAACAACAGCTGAAAGATTGTTGTCTGATCTGCATGCTTATTATTGTCTTTCTTTAAGAAGTGGTCCTTTAATGAACCACTCATTATGTTAATCATTCATTTTACCACTGTACAAATTTGATGTCATAGCTAAAAAAAGAAAACATTTTTCAACAGTAATTTATACTTTATATACAGTATATTAAAGTAAAATGAACCAGTAATTACTTACAAATGAAATACAATTTCATGGAAACCAAGATGATAGTATGTGATATATTGTATATACTGTAAGTGTCTCAAATGTATTTTACTCTGGTGAGACTTAATCTTCATTCACTGGTATTTTCTGGCATTTTCCTAGCACATTTTAGAGGGAGTAGAGTTTTGGTAAGGAAATCTTGGCAGTACTGGTCACTGTCAAAGCAAATCAAGTCACCTTAATTAGTGCATTACTCAAGCATCTGTTTCAAAGCTGCTTCACAGTAATAAACAAGGATTGTAACAGAATCAGTGAAGCCAACATCTTATATAAGACTAATTCAAATGCTGCTATAAAGCAGGTATAAATAGTCAATAGTGTCAGTATTCAGCTCCATTCAGTTCAGGTCAATATCTGTGTATATTCATCAGTTATCAAACTCCAGTTATCAGTTATCAGTGAGGCTCCAGGACTGTGTGTCTGATGTGGTGATGAGCAGCACAGGAGCACCACAGGGGACAGTGCTTGCTCCTTTTCTCTACACCCTGTATACAGCAGACTTCAGGTATAACACAAGCAGCTGTCACATGCAGAAGTTCTCAGATGATACTGCCATTGTTGGGAGGGTTGCAGAGGAGAATGACCAGGAGTACCGGGAGGTCATCGGGGACTTTGTCAACTGGTGTGAGTTAAACCACCTTCACATCAATGCCAGCAAGACTAAGGAGATGGTAGTTGACTTTCGCCGGAGGCCACCTGGTGCTACACCGGTGAACATCCAGGGTGTTGACATTGAGATGGTGGAGACATACAAATACCTGGGTGTTCACCTTAACAAGAAACTAGACTGGTCCACAAACACAGATGTCCTGTACAAGAAGGGCCAAAGCCGTCTCCATCTGCTGAGGAGGCTGAGTTATTTCGGTGTGTGCAGGTCTCTGTTAAAAACTTTTTATGACTCTGTGGTGGCATCTGCAATATTTTATGCAGTAGTATGCTGGGGAGCTGGGAGTACAGAAAGGGACAGGAAAAAGCTTAATAAACTGGTGAAGAAGGCTAGCTCTGTTCTGGTCTGCCCTCTGGACACCATAGAGGAGGTGGGGGAGAGGAGGATGTTAGCCAGGTTGACATCTATTATGGGCAACACTTCTCACCCCCTGCATGAGACTGTGAGCTCCTTGAGCAGCTCCTTCAGTAGCAGACTGCTGCACCCTCAGTGTAAGAAGGAGCGCTTCCGCAGGTCCTTCATTCCAGCAGCAGTCAGACTTTTTAATGCAACATCATAATGCAGCACTGCAAGCTGCTTCTGAACTTTAAGTAGCACCAGACAATTATTCTGCATTATGTGTATTTCTTTATCTTTTTATTACGTGTGTCACCTACAATTGTGCAATTGTGCCTTCGTTTATTTACATTATACTTATTTGTATAATTGTATATTTGTATTTATATACTGTCTGTTTACATAAGGTTGGTTATTGTGTGAATACAGTTGTTCTCTAATTATCATTATTACTGTTATTGTAACCACTCTTATTCTATTATATTATTATATATTTTTTATTTTTGAGCTGCTGTAACACAGAAATTTCCCCAATGTGGGATTAATAAAGTCTATCAATCAATCAATCAATCAAAAAATTCAATTCAGCAATCAGCAGCTTAACTGTAGACTGTAGTGTAATTATTCAGATCAAATCAGTTCAATTCTACCAGAAAGACTCAGAGGACAGGTGAATGTTACATGCTAATTTAACTATGCTTCATAAAGAATTAACAGATGGTAGCAAGCTACAAGGATTCATGTCTAGTTATATTGAAAAGTTCCCTTTCAGTCGGTCACGTTCTACGTTACATCAGAAAGAGACTGACGAATGGGATCTCGCCCAAAAGCCCAATTACCTTCGAGTTATTACAAAACGAGCCATTGGTAGGCCGAGTACCTTGGTCTGTGGAATTTGCATCGCGAGATCTGCCCCGCAGAGCGGGTATATAAGGAGCAGCGCGAGCAACTCGCATTGACTGGAACAACTCTCTTGACTGGAATCCTCCACCCTGCCCCGAGTGCTCGAGGCTATATGCTTGGTTCCTGGGGGCTGCTCGTACTGATTGCCATCACCCCCACACTGGTTCCTTTCTTTCAGGAAGTGCACCAGGAAGCGACCAGACATGAGGGTGTCTGATCGGACTCAACTCCCCGGTCTTCCAGGCTGAAAAGCAGAAAATTCCCACTGCCAGTTGTTTTACTCCCTGACCGAGGGCACCCTTGGCACGGATGCTCTGGCACAGAGCTGGCCACTGGGCCTGCGCAAGTATGCGTTTCCCCCAGTGAGCCTTCTTGCACAGACGTTGTGCAAGATCAGGGAGGACGTGGAGCAGGTCCTCATGGTTGCGCCTTTTTGGCCCAACCGGACCTGGTTCCCCAAAGTTGTATTCCTCGCGACAGCCCCTCCCTGGCCAACTCCTCTGAGGAAAGACCTTCTTTCTCAGAGACAGGGCCTCTGGCACCCACGTCCCGATCTTTGGAACCTACATGTGTGGGTTCTGGATGGGTCACAGAAGGTTTAGGTACCTTGCCACCTCAGGTGGTAGCTACCATCACTTCAGCTAGAGCCGTGTCCACCAGACACGCCTATGCATTGAAGTGGAACCTCTTCATCACTTGGTGTTCTTCACGGCGTAAGGACCCCTGGAAATGCCCGATCGGGCAGTGCTTTCCTTTCTTCAGGAGGGGTTGGAACGAAGGCTGTCTCCTTCCACCCTCAAGGTCTATGTGGCCGAAGGTAAGTCTCTTGGTAAGCACGATCTGATCATCAGGTTCCTGAGAGGAGCAAGGAGGCTCAATCTGCCTCGCCCTCAGCAAGTCCCCACTTGGGACCTTGCAGTGGTTCTATTGGCACTGCAGAGGGCTCCCTTAGAACCCTTGCTCTCAGTAGAGCTAAAGATTCTATCTTTGAAAACTACTCTCCTGATGGCTTTGGCTTCGGTGAAGAGGGTCGGGGACCTGCAGGCATTTTCAGTTGATGAAGCATGCCTGGAATTCGGGCCGGCTAACTCTCACGTTATCTTGAGACCCCAGCCTGAGTACATTCCCAAAGTTTCCACCACTCCTTTTAGGGATCAGGTGGTGAGCTTGCAAGCACTGCCCCTGGAGGAGGAAGACCCAGCCCTGGCGCTGCTCTGTGGACCGCGGACTGGATGCGTGTGCTATTGCCTTCAGGAGTTCCTTAGTTCAGAACCCTGAGTTTCTCCAGCACTGTTGATGTCCAGCACTTGCGTACATGCCCCTTCGGTCAGCCCTGTGTGTGACTAGGTGCCTCCATGTGTTGTGATTCCCCTTTCCGGACAATCCCACTTGTGTATGTCCACAGTAAATCTCGTCGCAGCATGTGTCTTTCCCTTGGCAAGCCCCTTGCCAGCTCTGTCGTTGAAACTTCCACCCTGCGGGCTGGGTACCTCAGAGTTCATGTGTATCACCACCTTGGTGGATACCTTCTGTAGTCATCCTATGAGCAGGCAGCCTGCTAGCATACGTCCAGCTGGAATATGCTACCCAGTGCATTCTGTGTGAGATATAGGCCCTCATTCGTGCTGGCCTCACGACAGGGTGCTATCACTCACACGTGTCTCTGGAAGACAGCCATGTGGCGTTTTGTAAGGGACCCGGGATTCGTCAGTCTCTTTCTGACGTAACGTAGAACGTGACCGACTGAAACAGAACATCTCGGTTACGTATGTAACCCTCGTTCCTTAAAGGAGGGAACGGAGATGTTACGTATCCTTGCTACATTGTTGTTCCACTGAACGGCCGGGTCACTGGCTCGGCTCCTCAGTGAAGACTTGAATGTGAGTTGCTTGCGCTGCTCCTTATATACCCGCTCTGTGGGGGCGGAACTCGCGATGCAAATTCCGCAGTCCAAGGTATTCGGCATACCATTGGCTCGTGCTTCCTTGCTGCTCTCGTTCCCCTCTCCCTTTGTAACCACTCGAAGGTGATTGGGCTCTCAGGTGAGATCCCATTCGTCAGTCTCTTTCTGACGTAACATCTCTGTTCCCTCCTTCAGGGAACGAGGGTTACATACGTAACCGAGACGTTCTTTGACATTATGCCCTGTCCTTTTTCAAATCCTGGGGATGCAGATTGGCTGTTCCTGCCTAAAGATAAAGGCAGGTGCGGAGCCTAACCCTGGCGGATGGACAGTGGTGGTGGTGGGGAGGATGGAGGAACATCAGCATTATCAATTATCAGGGCCGTCGCTAGTGGGGTGAAAGGTGGTGACGATTAAAGGGGCCTACGGATGAGGGGGGGCCCCAGGCAATCTCAACCGACTGGCTGAGGCCAGCCTAAAAAGATGCTCAGGACAGTTGACGGGCCACTGCCGCGCATCGTCATGAAAGCTTTTCTTATTCACATGTTTTTAAGCCTAACCACTTGTCAATTTAAACATTAAAGCATCCAAACACAAGACACGGAAAAGCTTAACTGAGTAGCTTGTTACTCGCGCGCTGTGTTCAGTGCGCATGCAGAGAGAGAGCCACATATCATGGACAGCGACACTGAACCGAGCTCTCTTCTGCGAAGTTCTCCTCTAAGTCCCTCCTGCACCTGAACGAACAAATACAAATCGCAGTTTGAACAAACAAAAAGATGTGAAAGAGCCCGATTCAGTACCGCGGTGTTCTGGTGTTCAGGGCTCACGCAGAGAAAGGCGTCTCAAAACGCTTGAACACCGAATTTGCTTCTTTTTGCTCTTGTGCCGACAAATACAAAGAATTAATGCAAGGTCGAACCAAAAATTATTCAGACACCAGATATAATTTTTGATATATTTGACTAGAAGGTACAGGACACTATAATACATTTATGTACGTGTGAAATTGTAATTTATGTATCTATCTATAGCTATATCTATCTATCTATCTATCTATCTATATATATATATATATATATATATAAAATTGAGACCAAATTTGTTCAGCACCTTATAAAGCACCATGTATTGCTTATGTTTTTTTTTTTTTCTGAATTGCTAATGCAACCGTTTCACATCACAGTCTGAACAAAATTAAGCATTGCTCGGTAATTGGTCAACAAAGTGTTGATAGTTGTGTAAATAATGTCACAATAACAGTTGTCTGTAGATTTGATTGATTGTAATCCATTACATACATTTCTATCAAAGTTATGACATTATCAAGATGAATTTGTTCTGACACAGTTTAACTCTGAGTTCTTGTCATATTTTTGAACCATTTTTCAAGCGATAGCAAATAAACTGTAATAATGTGAGAAATGTTGAAGGTGTCTGAATAAATTTTGGTTTGATTTGTATATTTCATTTTTACAATGAAGACTATACAGTGCTATTTTACATTTAATTATTCGGTTTCTGTACCTTGACACCTACAAACTTGAAAAAAACGTAAACATTGTGTAAATAGCACAAATAAATAAAAATGAGCGAACATACAAATTAAACAATTTCAAACAGGGCCCACTGGTACAACCTGCACGGGGCCCCGCTAACCCTAACCCCAGCTACGGCCCTGTCAATTATGAACGTAAAAGAGAAATTTCAGTTCGTATACATCAAGTGTCAAGCAGTGTTTGGCCAGAATGATGTGGCTTTAAAATATTCCTGGTAGAACATTTGCTAAAGGTTTCATTCAATAACAGTGTCGATGTCAAAAATTTTTTTTTATTTGATTTAGCTATACAATATTTAGTAGTAGCTTATAAGTGGTGACTGTCAGTTTGTGCGCATATGACAGGATTTTTCAGAAAAATGAATACCAGACGTAGTCAGCCAGACGATGAACATTATTAACAGCAGTTAATATATGATGCAGTCACACTTGTAGCAATATTTGTTAGTTCTGTTTGTTGATTCAGGGTTATCATCATCTGGGGTCCTCTGAAGGGGTCAGCATCATCTCTTCTCAGGTGTTCTGGATCAAGACTGGAGCTTGTGTAAATCCTAGTTACCACGGGATGAAAATCCCAGCAGAAACAGAGAAACAAATAGACATCATTAGCATAGCTGCTGTTCCAACAAAGTCAAATTAATTAGTTTAACCCGAGCTAAAGAATAAGAATGCACATTTGATCAGATACAACTGCAGTCACAATTTAAGAGATACATTATTCGAATGCTTGGCGAAAGAGATACATTTTTAATCTAGATTTAAACAGAGAGAGTGTGTCTGAACCCCGAACATTATCAGGAAGGCTATTCCAAAGTTTGGGAGCCAAATGTGAAAAAGCTCTACGTCCTTTAGTGGACTTTGCTATCCTAGGAACTACCAAAAGTCCAGCGTTTTGTTACCTTAAGGAGCGTGATGGATTGTAACGTGGTATAAGACTAGTTAGGTACGCTGGAGCTAAACCATTTAGGGCCTTATAGGTAAGTAATGCTAATTTGTAACTGATACAGAACTTAATAGGTAGCCAGTGCAGACACTGTAAAATTGGGGTAATATGATCATATTTTCTTGACCTGGTAAGGACTCTAGCTGCTGCATTTTGGACAACCTGTAGCTTGTCTATTGAAGATGCAGGACAACCACCTAGAAGTGCGTTACAATAGTCCAGTCTAGAGGTCATGAATGCATGAACTAGCTTTTCTGCATCAGAAACAGGTAACATGTTTCGTAGCTTGGCAATGTTTCTAAGATGGAAGAATGCACTTTTTGTAACATAGGAAATACGATTTTCAAAAGACAAGTTGCTGTCTAAGAGAACACCCAGATTTTTGACTGAAGAGGAAGTAACATTAAATCCGTCTAGTTGCAAATTGTAATCTACAAGATTCTGTACTACATATAATTACACTTCTTAATATATTGATTGGTTTTAAATTAACTGTTCTTATATATCAGCATATGATTTTAGCTGTTGTTTTTTCCCGAAAGGCTGCAAAAACTCCTTAAATGATTGCATAATTGATATAGTTATGCTAGTTATGTCTAATATCATGTTTATGTTTTATTTACCATAATTATATTTTTGTTCACATTTGAGTGCATAAAGAAAATATGGCACATTAAGCCATATTACAAATGTGAGATGTCATTCTCAAGAGAAATGCACTGTGCACAACATCAGTTGTCCCAGCTGTAGACACATCTTTAAAAGGGTATTGCTATTATTTTTTAGGCAGCATTCAGGGAATTCACTGGAATCAAGGCTCTAGGGAGTTCTGAGGTCCTTTTAGACTTGGAGGATTCCAGCTGAGGCATGAAAAGAGGAATACAGTATATATGCAGATTTTTTTCTCTAGAACTTGAAGATGGTTTTTATTGACAGAACTTTATCATTGTCATTAGCCTACAAACAGTCATAATTACATTTCAGTTAAAATTAAAAGAATACAATTCTACTGGCAGTTATTACTGATTTCTCATGAGCTTGTTGTTAGGCTACAATTTAAGAACATCTTTACTGTTTATTTCAGATTAGCTGATTCTCAACATGCACAACATTGAGATCTCTGGTAACACTTTCTATGAAGCCCCTATTTATAATACATTATAAAGGTATTCTTAAGGCATTATAGTGAATGCATAATGCATTATGAAAACCTTATAATATGTTATAACAAATAATCATAACAACAATTATAATACAATATAATGCTTACACATTTGTGGTTATAACTTTTAAGATTATGATTATTTATAACACAGTGAGCACCATATTAAACCTACTTTTAAATGTATAATGGAATATATATATATATATATATATTGACATTGTTTATTTAAGATCTGCACAGTTTCACAGGGGTGGATTGTTATTCGAGTGTTCACTGTGAGCTAGTTAATAATTTCAACTGAAAAAAAAATGCAATGTATATGTTTTAGGTTACATTTTATTTTGATGGTCCCCTTAGTCTATTGACTATATGCCACCTATTCTTAACCATAGGGCCGCGGCCCACGCTTGGGCCGTGAGCGCCACCTGGAGGGCCGCAAAAAACTTTATGTTTTTCACCTGTGGACCGCGAGGGCCTTGGGTCCACCAGAATGACCACTGTTATCCATGAAACAGTTACAATACACCATCCCACCACTAGTGGCAGTAATGCCTCAGTTAGTTGTTTAACAAGCGCTAATAAGCAGAAGAAGACACTCAGTCAACCGTATAGTGATGGGAAGTTCGGATCATTTTACCGACTCTGACTTTTGAGTCTCGTTCAGCAAAATGAACGAATCTTTTTTCGAGTCATTTCGTTCATTTTAGCAAAATGTAATGAAAATGTTATGTGTTACTTCCCCAACACATCTACTTACGCAAACGTTGATCACACTAAAAACAATACAAAACTAAAATGCTATAAGATACAGAAAAAAAAATTCCTTCTTTACCTGGGTCTTCAGTCTGTGATTAGCTCACCTCACCTCTTATCTGACAAGAAGTCCTCGGGTTTAAGTCATTCCTTAATCACGTGACAGCCCCATACGCAAAACTAACGCAGTCTTGAGCCGGAAAGAGAATTGATTAGTTCATCTCATGAGTCTTTCGGGTCTCGGGTCGAGTTTGACTCGTTCCTTAATCACGTGACAGCCCCATACGCAAAACTAATGCAGTCTTGAGCCGGAAAGAGAATTGATTAGTTCATCTCATGAGTCTTTCGGGTCTCGGGTCGAGTTTGACTCGTTCCTTAATTACGTGACAGGCCCATACGCTATTTCTGACATTTTCTGTCACTGTGTTTTTGTTACTGTATGTTGAGGATCTGTGGTTTGTTATTATTTTATAAATAAATAAAACCCTGTTATAAATAAAATATTGATTAATTTGTCTTTTTGACTGTCTATCGGTAAATAAACACTAGGCTATATAATAATATAATAATTCAAGCTTACAATAAAAAGTATTTATACTAGTTTGTTCATTTTTACTCCAATTTTGAGTTTGCTAGTATAATAAGTGCTTTTCCTATGCAGACTTGACATATTGGTGTAATATATGTATAAGAAGATTGGTCAAAAAAGGACATAATGACATATACATTAAAAGCAAATTAAATTTTTAATTTGAATTATTAATGTTAGTTTAAAACATTAAGGTTATGATAACTTCAGCTTTAACAGTTTTAACCCAGCTCAGAGTGAGGAGGATACTTCAGATCCAGTGCAGGGGCCATGTTTTGGGAAGACTTTGACGAGAGGGTAGCAAGCTTGAGGCCTTCTGCTACCTCTTCTAAGACCTCAGATGCTATAAAGGTGCAGGCCTACCTTGCAGAGCCACTCTTACCCCACACATCAGACCCTCTGGCCTGGTGGAGGAGATGTTCACCAGTATACAAAAGCCTTTCTGAAGTCACAAAGACAAGACTTTGCATTGTGGCCACATCTGTGCCATCTGAAATAATTTTTATAAAACTGGGCAGATTATCTCAGACAGAAGAAACAGACTCAGCCCATCCAAGGTCAGGGAGCTTGTTTTTTTTAATGCAAACATGCCTTAAAGCAAGTCCTAAAAATATAGCCACAGTGTGTTATTTATTTTAAAGCTTATTTATTTGTATTTATTTAGAAAAAGACTAGCTTGTTGTGCAATATTTTTGTTGTTGTTGTGATTTTAAATGTAATTTGTTATTGTTATAAGGCTCCGTAGCTTTAGTATCTCTTAATTTTAATTTATTTTTATTTAAATGGTTTAAAATTATTTGGGGAATAGTTATCCTCTTTGATATAAAGTTTTTATTTTGGCACAAAAGTGTTATTTATTTTAAAATGTATTCATTTTAAATTATTATATAAAAAAAGCAAAGCTTGTTGTGCAATATTTCGTTTTTTTTTTCTTTTCTTTTTTTATATTGTACTTTTAAAGTTCATTTGTTAAGGTTATTAGACCCTGTGGCTTTATTATCTTTTAATTTTAATTTTATTTTTAATTATTTATTTTTTATTATTTTGGAATAGTTGTCCTCTTTGTTACAAAGCGTTTCTGGCACAAAAATAAACAATAAACAACAATTCAAAAGTATGTACACAGTGTTTTTTAATGTTTATAAAGTGTCATATGTTACAAAAGTATGGTTTATACAGACAATCTGATTTAATAATTACTCTAGCCAATGTTGTCACATCACGGGACAAAAGAACGAACAACCCGAAGAACCGAAAGATGAACTAATCAATTCTCTCTCCGGCTCAATACTGCATTCTTTTACTTTCTATTGTTTTAGCGTATGGGGCTGTCACGTGATTAAGGAATGACTCGACCCGACCCGAAGACTCATGAGATGAACTAATCAATTCGAGGCCGATTCAAGATGGCGGCGAGACCAGACGCAATTTGAATAGACCTGGAACAACTGTTGAATATTGCTGCTCAAATTAACATTTAGAATTTAATTTTGCTGCTAAAAGTTTTTTTTTTTTACTGGTTGCTCGACTGCAGTGTTATTGAATTTCCTTTTTTATGCCGGTTTTCGGAAAAATAGCGTCTTATTATTCGAGCTAGTCATTGCTAACTCTGCAGCTAGCATAACAGTGCAATGGAAGTGGTGACAAATAAGGAAAAACGAACTGCCCGAGAAATACACTCTTATGCATGCCAGGCCAGTGCTTTTGAGGAGGGTGTCTCATCTCCTAACACGCCTACAAAACCTCAAATGAAAAAGGCAAGAGGCAACGAAGAACAGCCATCGCTTCTGGAACTTCAGGATACCATCATCTCTGCCGTCATCGACAAGATAAACGAACGGGCGGATCAGACAGACAAGGCGGTGCATTACAATACAGTCCAGATAGATGGTCTGAAAAAGTCTTTGGACTTTTGTCATAAAGAAGTGGCAGATCTGAAAAAACAGAATAGCATCTTAAAAGCTTAATGCGAGACACTCCAGAGAAAAGTCAGTGAAATGGAAACTAAAGTAAATGAGAGTGATCGATACAGCCGACGACAGAACCTACGTTTGCACGGGATCCCAGAGAGAGAGGATGACAACTTGAAGTCTCGTGTGCAAGAGGTCTGCCGTGCAGTGCTTTCGGCTAGTGAGGTTGGAGCAGTGATGGAGGCAATCGACGTGATACACAGAATTGGGAGACGCAAAGATGGCAATTCCAATCAGCAACCAAGACCAGTGATCATCCGGTTTGTGTCGAGAACAGCGAGAGACTTAATCTGGAGGGCATCTAAGAAGAGTGAGTTCCTGAGCAGCAAGAAGCTTCGTTTCAAAGAAGACCTGACCGCTGAAGACAGAGCCATTCGCGGCCGGCTCTGGCCAACTGTAGAAGCGGCAAGAAAGAAAGGAGAGAAGGCTTATTTCGTGGGGACCAGAGCATTTGTGAATGGAAAAGAAATTAAAGACACCTGAAAAGGAAAGATCCTGTATGCTCTGTTGAAGTGCAACCATATCTTAAGGTAACCCCCCATGTGTAATAAGGGGCATTGAGGCAGCTAATGATTACATTAGAGCAGTTATCTCACAGTTTTTGCAAAGAAGTTCATTAAAGTTCGTTAACGTTATTTGTTCTGAGTTTTTATGTCTGTATCTGTAAATGCCAGAGGTGCTAGAGACCAATTGAAAAGGAAATGTTTATTTTTATTTTTTCAAAACAAAGGTGCTGATTTTTATTTTATACAGGAGACTCATGCGACTAAATCAGATATTTCTTTTTGGGAGAGTCAATGGGGGAAAAAAATATGGTTTTCATTTGGGAGTAACCGGTCAGCAGGGGTCGCTATTTTACAGGGAAACTTTAAAGGGCACATTATTAAACATTTAGCAGATTCAAATGGGAGATGGGTTATACTGGTTGTTGAGGTAGATCATTCTCAATTCATTATTGTAAACATCTATGCGTGTAACAACAAAAAAGACAACAAGCTATTATTTACAACAATAGAAAATAAAATTAACCAGCTGATTACAATTTTTCCTACTGCCAAAATTATATGGGGAGGTGATTTTAATACAGTTATGGATGGAAATCTGGATAGATGGCCTCCAAGAAACAGTTCTTCAGATGAGTTGGAGAATGTATGTCAAAGGATGAGTCTTGTTGATATCTGGAGACAAAAAAATCCCAACAAAAGCATATATACTTGGAGTAATAAAGATAGGTCACAGAAGTCCTGTATAGATTTCTGGATGATCTCTTCGGAGATCGATGACAAGATGGTTTCAGTTCATATAGAACCTACTGTTCTCACAGATCACCAAGCCATTTATATAAAGATAGATTTAATAATACTTAGTTACAAACCAAACAGAGATTATTGGAAATTAAACCAAATGCTATTACAAAATAAACAATTTAAGGATGATGCCGCCGTGATAATTGGAAAATATTGGAGAAAAGCTAGTCTTGATGACAACTTTGGAAGCTGCTGGGAGCTGATGAAATTTGAAGTTCGTAAGTTAGCTATAAAACTAGGGAAGAAAATAGCCAAAGACAAGAGAGAGGAAGAATCCAGAGTTATCACTAGATTAATAAAGCTATCAGAGAAAGTTAATTTAACTGGATGTGAATTTACAGAATTAACTTCTTTACAACTTAAATTGGACAAGATGTATGAAGACAAAGCTAAAGGGGCTTTTGTCAGATCTAGGAGGAAATGGCTTGAAAAAGGGGAAAAATGCACTAAATATTTCTTTAATCTAGAAAAAAGAAACTTTGAAGTATCATCCCTAAGTAAATTGAAAATCAATGATGTCGTCTGTGATGATAAGATCCAGATATCAAAATACATAGCTGATTTTTATCAAAGATTGTACTCTTCTGATGTCGAAAATGCAAAAAATATGGATTTCTTCCTAAAAAGTAAACAAAATTATTTTGATGTCATTGACGATGGCTTTAAATTGGTTTGTGACAGAGAGATTTGTTTATCAGAAGTGCAAAAATGCATTGCCTCTCTAAAAGAAAATAAATCGCCAGGGAATGATGGGCTAATAAGTGAATTTTACAAGGTTTTTGACCAATTGTTAGCTCCTTTTTTAGTTAAAGTTTATATAGAAGCCATTAAGAAAGGGGAACTCCCACCAACTATGCGACAAGGACTAATTAAACTGATACCCAAACCAAACAAAGATAAATTAAGTATTGAAAATTGGAGACCAATTAGTTTATTGAATAATGATGCTAAAATATTTGCACTAATTTTTGCTAAAAGATTAAAATCAGGGTTAGATGATATAATTGATGAAGAACAATCAGGCTTTATGCCAGGCCGGAATATAGGTAATAATATACGTTTGATTTTGGATATGATTGATTACACTGAATACATAGTAGATGATAGTTTTGTCCTATTTGTCGATTTTTATAAAGCATTTGACACTGTTAGTCATCAATTTATGTTAAAAACGATCAAATGCTTTGGTTTTGGAGAACAGTTTTTAAAGGCTATCCAAACTCTATACAAAGGATGTAACAGCTCAGTTAAACTTGCTCATGGCACAACTCCTAGATTTGAGGTCGGTCGTGGAATACGACAAGGATGTCCCCTTAGTCCTTTTCTATTTCTCCTTGTTACACAAATCATGGCTAGACATATTAAAAATGCCCAGTTCCAAGGTATATTGACATTTGGTACAGAATTTAAAATTTCACAGTTAGCGGATGACACAGCATTATTTCTCCGTAATAAGCACGAGGTTATCAAAGCAATTGATTCTATCACAAAATTCTCCGAAGTCTCGGGTTTAAGAATGAATCTAAATAAATCTGCCTTGTTGTCACTAAAGGAATGTGACTTATCAGTCATAAGTGGTATTCCTGTTAAAAATACAATAACATACTTGGGAGTTATCATTGATAAAAATGAAAAAAGGCGTTGTAATCTCAATTTTGACCCCATAGTAGAGAAAATAAGGAAAAGATTTAATATATGGTTGATGAGGGACTTGTCACTGAATGGTAGAGTTCTATTGTCTAAGGCAAAAGGGATATCACGTGCCGTCTATCTATCTTTATCCATGGGAATGCCAGCTAGTGTATATAAAAAACTTGATAAGATCTTATTTAATTTCATTTGGAGGAATAGATCCCATTATTTAAGTAAAGATATTTTATGTAATTTAAGGAAAGATGGTGGTCTTGAAGTGTTGACTTTTGAAACCTTAAGTAATTCCTTTTTGGTGAGATGGTTAAGTAATTTAATTAAGGAAGCAAAGAGCATTTGGAACACCTTTCCCAAACAGATTTTTGATTCACTGGGAGGATTAAACTTCTTGTTGAAATGTGACTTTAAAATTGAGAAGTTACCTGTGAAGTTGGCCAACTTTCACAAGCATGCCCTGTTAGCCTGGAAAATGGTCTACAAACACAATTTTTCTCCCACGAACTGTTATATTTGGAACAACAGGAATATTCAATATAAAAATAAATCTATATATTACCAAAGATGGGTAGATAACAACATTCTTTTAGTTGAAAAACTCATGAACACAGAAGGACAATTACTAACATATGACGAGTTTCTTTCAAAAGCAAAATTTCCTGTCTCCCCTAAGGAGTATGCTATCGTTTTTGATGCTGTGCCAAGAAATATCATTCAGATCTTAAAATATAACTCAACTGTTGTAAGTGGCAGTTATTTGACTACACAAGAAATTTTCCTTGGCGACATTGACATCACTACCAAAAAATGCCCAAACAAATACATTAGGAATCTAATGCACACTAAAACACTTCCTGCAGCAAGATCCTTTTGGGCTTCTCAGTTTGAAGAAATCAAATGGGAAAGAATGTGGTTAATTGGGGACAAATTCCTCTTAAATAATAAAATAAAGGAGGTGTCTTATAAAATTGTACATAGAATATACCCAGCAAAGAAAACTTTAGAGAGATTTAAAATTGACATTGAATATTCCTGTACCTTTTGTGGTAATTTTGATGAAACAATTTGTCATCTGTTTTATGACTGTATATATAGTAAGATATTTTGGAGAGATGTTGAAAACTATATAAGACGTAAAACTGGACAAACTTTAACATTGAGGGGGAAAGATGTGTTTATTTACTTTGAAGATGGTGGAACAGATAAGGATTTTTCTTTTTTTGTCCAATTGTTTTTAGTCTTAGGAAAATTCCATATTCATAAGAAGAAATGGGCAGAGTCCAAACCAAATTTTGAACACCTTTTAGCAGAGCTAAAACAATATCACACCACTGTAAGAGGTCTTAAAAATAGAAAGGCTATTAAGACCGATCTTGTACTTTCTAAATATGTTTAATTTGATCCTTTTATGTAATTTGGTCTCGTTTTTTGTTTATTTTATTTTGTGTTTATTGTTTGTTTTGTATGCCTGTTTTAGTAGTGTATTTGTGTATCAACCTTGGCATAAACAGATGTTGTTGTATTGTATTGTTAATACTGAATTAAAAAAAAAAAAAAAAAAAAAAAAAAAAACTAATCAATTCTCTTTCCGGCTCATATTGCATTGGTTTTAGCGTATGTGGCTGTCACGTGATTAAGGAACGAGTCAAAAACCCGATAGACCCGAACCAAAGAGTATAGAAGTTACTTCTATACTCTTTGCCCGAACTATGAACTAATCAATTCTCTTTCCGGCTCAGACTGCATTGGGTAAGCGTATGGGGCTGTCACGTGATTAAGGAACGAGTCAAAAACCCGATAGACCCGAACTATGAACTAATCAATTCTCTTTCCGGCTCAAGACTGCATTGACTGACAGGTGAATCACTACTACTACAACAGAACCTATAGAATAATGCGCATGCGCGACTGAACGAATCACTCCCCGAGACGACTCGTTCTTCCCGAGTCACATTAAAGATTCGTTCAAAATGACCGAATGGTTCAAGAACGACACATCACTACAACCGTAGCATAGATGTCTATGAACCGTAGCCTGTAGCAAAAGTTACGCCTGTTTCACCCCTGATTTTCACTGCACACGTCTTCGGTGCGGAGCGGCGCGTTACGCGTTACGGATCGCAGCCACTCTAGTCTATGCTTGTGTTTACACCAGACGCTCTGTGGCACTTTTCAAAAGCGTCCCAGAAGTAGCTCTCCGCGCCGCTTCGCTAAAGATAGGCGCCTGGTCTATTTCTGACGCACCTCGCGTCCAAACCGCACAGAAAATACAAAATAGAAGTAAAAAAAATCATGTGCATTTCAAAATAAACACCCTGTGCAGACTCCCAATCATATTTCACATTACTATATTCATGGTAGGAGGCCAGAAATAGATGACAAGAGGTTCATCCTTAAAGTTGAAAAACCTCACGTTATTATATGACACCTCCGATCCTTTTAACAAGGACAATTAAAAAAGGGAAGTGGTGTGGAGTTTAATTGCAGTAGTTGCATGACTGGAATAAACATAATTAAACCGGACAAAACATTAACATTTAGCCAACCATGTTAGAACACAAAGAAATCAAGAAAAACAGTGTTGGACCATAGACTGTTGTTTTTGTTTTTATTTTTTTACATGATTTTAAATATAAAATAATGAACAAAATAATGAATTGTGTTTGTGGACTAAACAGCCGTGGATCAGTAGCGGACTGCAAACGCATCCTGTGTGAAAGCTCAATGAGTCCGTGCTTCTTCTGCACCACATACAAAACGCACATGGACTGCATACGCACTGCAGACGGAGTAGCCTATGTGTGAAACAGGTGGAGACATTTTTAAAGTGGAAAAGGGGAGACCAAATCGTATCGCGGCCATGGCCACAGATATACAGCATCAGTTGCTAGAAAGAATAAAAAGCAGCCCATTTTTTATTATTTTTTCATTTTGCAGATTATAAAGCTATAGTTTTTTCATTTGCACTTTATTTCAATTTTCATTAACAACTTATTTAATTTGAAAAATATTATTTTGAATTTATTTAAGCAAAACATTTGATTGTTTTTATTTTATTTATTTTTATTTATATTATTATTATTATTATTATTATTATTTCTTAGTAAAATCTTTTAATTTTGTTCTTGATGCAGATTGATTTGTTCCCTGAATTGTGTGTTTGGCATCTTGTTGTATGTGCAGGTTTATAAACACATGAATAATATACTGTTAAACTGCAAGTGGAGTTATTGAATACAAATCAAACCAAGGGTGAGATCAATAAACCAATACAGTGCTAATATCTGATTGGGCCCTGGGCCACTTTGTACTGTAAAATTTGGGCCCCGACATCAAAAAGGTTAAGAACCCCTGCTATAAGCAACTTTGCAACTACATGTCAACTAACTCTCATTTGAGTATTTGTAGGCTTAGGTTAAAGGGTTAGTTCACCCAAATATTAAAATTATGTCATTAATTACTCACCCTTATGTCGTTCCAAACCCTTAAGACCTCCGTTCATCTTCGGAACACAGTTTAAGATATTTTAGATTTAGTCCGAGAGCTTTCTGTCCCTCCATTGAAAATGTATGTACAGTATACTGTCCATGTCCAGAAAGGTAATAAAAACTTCTTCAAAGTAGTCCATGTGACATCAGAGAGTCAATTAGGATTTTTTGTTAGAATCCACAAATGACTTAAGCTGCTAACTTTTTTAATGTGGTAATTTATGCTTATTGGAGATGCGAACCGTTTCAAACGATTCAGTTCGATTTAGTGAACTGGTTCAAGAAGATCCGGTTACATCGAGTGATTCGTTCGCGAACCGGATATCACTACACTGTTTTTGCTATTTGTGGACCAAAATGTATTTTCAATGCTTCAAAAAATTCTAACTGACCCTCTGATGTCACATGGACTACTTTGAAGATGTTTTAATTACCTTTCTGGACATGGACAGTATGCCGTACACACATTTTCAATGGAGGGACAGAAAGCTCTCGGACTCAATCTAAAATATCTTAAACTGTGTTTCGAAGATGAACAGAGGTCTTATGGGTTTGGAATGACATGAGGGTGATTCATTAATGACATAACTTTAATATTTGGGTGAACTAACCCTTTAAGGTTAGGGTAGGTACTAGGGGTGTGACGGTACGTGTATTCGTACCGTACCGTTTCGGTACAGGGCTTTCGGTATGGTGCACGTGTGTACCGAATGACAGAGTGCAATATTTTATGCGCGGAACAAGTACATTTTCGTGTTTCCAAACGAACATATTAAGTGGCGGAAGTCTCCGCGTTCAGCGCAAATCCCACCCTGCAGCTGATTCTAGGCTGGTGACACACATATTCATCAAGCATGATGAATATTTAATGCTGTTCAGTTGCTTTGACGCAATCTGTATTGATAAAAGTGCTATATAAATAAAGGTGACTTCTGACTTCTTTTGAACAACAAATTAGCAGCTGTAGAACCCCCTCTCTCTCTAGCTCACTCAGTGGGACGACTTCTATTGCATGTTTCTCAAGGAGGTTGAGAACCTCTTGCCTCAGCACTGACTCATTGTGATCCGGTACTGCAGAATTATTGGTTCAGAACTCCTTTAATATGAAAAACCTATTGTCTTAATTATCTGTTTTTGCCCACGCAATGAAAGTCAATGAAATCCAATGTAGTTTAAAAGAGTTAATCAGTTTTATGTAAATTATGACAGAATTGTCATTTTATGTGTTTTATATGAGCTAACTAAAAAAAAAATTCCCATTCCGTACATACCACTTCTACATTTTTAAAAGAGCATGTTAGGGTAGTGTAGTTAGGGTACTGTGAATTTCTGGTATTCCTGTTTCCATCTAAGGTTAAAGCATAATAACATTTATCAGATGATTTTGATTTGTGATTTTGTTTTACCATGATACCATTTTTTTAAATCATGAAATATATTTATCATTGTACACACTTTCACTGCAGTAGCTACACAATAATATAGTGTGACATCAAGTTAAAGAGTCTTTAACATATACATATTTAACATATTTCTAACCAAATATATAAAAAAGTTATTCAGTGTGCATGAGTAGAAAATCATGTTCTTATTTTCAGATTAATTTATGACTGCCTTTTTATTATCAAACAAATCCAAATAGCAATTGATGTTATTTGCAAGATGACAATTTATGCAGAAACCTGTAAGAGTACAATAGGTCAACTACTGTATAAGGCAAACAAATGCTGCTGCTTTAACATTTTATCAAGAGTGGAAATTGTAATTACATCATTTGTATCAAATCATAGCAAAACATATTATGTATTATATACAGTGGGGAAATTGGTCATAAAACATACATATATTCCTTACATGTTTATTTTTTTCTACAACATATATATAAACAGTGAAACAATCAACAATAACATAATTTTTTATTGTAAAAATCTGATTAGATTAGAATGTAAAGCACTAGCCAAAAAAGGAAAACACTAAACCTAGATTAATGTTAACATCTGTATCAAACACAAAATGCCTCTTAATCAAAAGACCACAGCTAGTCTCACCTGTGACACAACAACACATAACAATAATATAAAATATTAATATATTTAAATTCTGTTATGGTTACTTTCTTAAAGTGCATAAGGGCAGAAACAAGATGTTGATTAACAAATATTGAGTCACATTAGCATGTATCTTCTCACTGAATATGTGCTTTATTAAGCATGATGAATAAATATAATAATTTAAATACTTATTTTATACTATAATTTCTAGTTCTCCATTTTTCTATAAAACATACATATGTTTTCAATTAAAGCTGGAGTTTTGATTAAAAACCAACTGACTCTTTGAATAAAATTACTCTAAAAAAATCATACTTTTAAGAAAAAGGCAGAAATACTATTAGCTACACATCAGTGTGGTAAACTACACATAAAAGAGAAAATGATACCATCAACTTATGTATTAAACTCAGAATCACTGCATTAGTACTGAAGGCTCTCGAAGACAAGGACATACATTTATCCTCTGTTCAAACACAACACAATCTCAGGTGCCAAAGCCATGCCAGTATAGCATCTTTAAGAACTAGCTAGAGCTATCTCATTCTCAGATTTCACTATTGTTTATTTGCAATCTCAACAGGGTGATGAGGACATCTGATCATAATCAGGACACTTGAGGAGCGCAGGGTAGTTTGAATTCATTTGAAGGGATGCTACACTGGAGATGTCTGAGTGGCTGCGTCCACGAGACCTGGCATCTGGATGCAGGATCTGACCAGAGTAATCAGAACAGTTGCTGAGGCGAGGTTGGTAGAAACCTGGATGTGGCCTGTACATCTCCTCTGCATTGTACCGCTTCATAAAAAGGTACACAGACATTACGCCTGCTGCCTGGTGGTGGCACAAAAAGAGAGAGATTGAAGAGAATATGAAATGAATGAATATATATATATTATATATATTTTTGGGTGTTTAGGATACTGGGTCTAATTCACCATTAACTGTGTGAATGTTTCATACTTATACATAGGTATTTAGCAAAAAAATTCGACTATATTCACAACAGGTGCTTACACATATTTATTCATATTTAAACACCTGGCTACAGAATTGTAACGATAATAAACCTTTGTATTCATCCGGAAGAAGGAGGCGGGAACCGGCGCACAGTCAACAGAAAACTTTAATGATCAAAATAAACACGAAGCAGCGCATCAGCCCCTCACGGATGACTGATGCGCGCAAAATAAAACCAAAACACAACTAAAATCCCAGGCCTGGTCCTCTCTCGTCCTTCACTGTCGTCGCTCCAGTTTTATATCCTTCCATCTCCTCCGTGGGCCTCGAGACCGGTGGGTCGAACAGGTGTAGCTCATCTCCAATCACTCCACCGGCCTCGCTCCCATGTCCCTCGGCCCCGCCCCACTCGTCACATACCCCCATCGCCCCTCGCAGGCCGGGGGGTACTCCCGAGACTGCGCTCTACTCCCCCCCTCCCTCCGGGGGGGACCGCTCACGGGGACCTGCGGGAACCTGGGGGTAGGACAGGCGAGGCGAGAGAAAAGGAGATGGAAGGAGGAGCGACAGAGACGAGAGAGGGGAGAGAGAAAAAAAAAAAAAATTCCGCTTCCCAGACGCACCGCTGCTCGGCCCTCCACCAGCTGGGCGATCTCCTCCGCGGTGCCTGGCGGTGGCACTGGACGGCCCTCGGCGGACGGCACGACACTCCTCCGCCGCCCGGTGGACGGCGACGGCTCCTCCGGTTTTGGGCAGCCGGCAGTAGTCCCCCGTTCCCTGCTCCTCCCCGTTCCGGCGGATGGCAGCAGGCTCCGGCCACCTGGCGAACGGCGCCGACTCCTCCGCTCCCTCACGGACGGCAGCCGTCTCTCCACATCGTGGGCAGCCGGTAGCGAGCTCGCCCGTCCCCGGCAACTCGCTTCAGCCCACCGCCTCGAGCATCCATGGCGGCACACTCCTCGCCTGCTCGTTGGCACCGCGGATTCACCACAGCGGCGAGGGATCTTCAGCAGCGCGTCCCTCCTTCTCCCGGGCTTCGGCACCACTGTAACGATAATAAACCTTTGTATTCATCCGGAAGAAGGAGGCGGGAACCGGTGCACAGTCAACAGAAAACTTTAATGATCAAAATAAACACAAAGCAGCGCATCAGCCACTCACGGACGACTGATGCGCGCAAAATAAAACCAAAACACAACTAAAATCCCAGGCCTGGTCCTCTCTCATCCTTCACTGTCGTCGCTCCAGTTTTATATCCTTCCATCTCCTCCGTGGGCCTCGAGACCGGTGGGTCGAACAGGTGTAGCTCATCTCCAATCACTCCACCGGCCTCGCTCCCATGTCCCTCGGCCCCGCCCCACTCGTCACAAGAATAAATTCATTCATATTATTCTAAGACAGAATGCTCTAATGGTAAATTATTTGCATTAAGCAATCCCAAACCATCTAGGGCTTTCCTCGTACTCACCAACATGTGCAGAGAAATTTGAAGTGAAAATAAATACTTTAAATAAACAGATACATAGATAAATAAAAAAGTTGTTTAATTTCAAAAGAATAAACAAATACTGGCTAAACATTCCTTCCGATTACAGAATAGTTTGACTCTGATTAATTAAGATTGTACTTGCATAAGCTATTACCTCCACAGTGCCCAGTCTTCTTTTATTCACCAGCCCCACTGGCATTTGTACACACAATGAAGTGATGTTCTAAATTTGGATGTCCCAGGATGAGTGGAACATTAAATACATTTTCAGATGCTTAAATGCCTGTTGGCATTGGGGCATGCACTAAAAAGCTTGGACTTATCAGGGAACCTAAAAAAACAGGGAACAAACTGGTGGTATTGCACTGCTAACTCAAGGAAATGCTGGACTTCCTTGTGTTTTTTCAGCACAAATGGCTTCCACTTTACTGGAAACAACCAATGTACTTTGTCATTGATGACGTGTTTCATGAATGTTACTTGTTGAATGTTATCATTATTATTTTTTCTTCACAGTTTAAATGTTAAGCCAGCATCTTATGAAAAACAGCTTGGAGATCAAGCAAGTGTTGAGTAAAGGATAGTGAGCAGATAATAATATAATCAACATACTACATGTATGACTAAAAAAACAGTATCATAGCTATTAAACTATATCTTGTTATGATTTAAAATCTGTATCTAACCTCAGAATGATCCGAAAATAAGTCTCATTTTGTGGCAGCTGCTCTTTAAACTCAAAATATTATAATCTTAATTCAAGTGATGAAGGATTTTGAAAGTCTGACAGTAATCAGTTTTGAGTATTATTGTAAGATTATTTTAGCCTGGTTTACACATTTGATTAACAGTTGAAAACATTAAAAAATGTAGAAAAATAATCAAAAGGTAATCAAATCAGTTACATTAATAAAGTAACTCAAATAGTTACACTACTTATTACATTTTAACAGAATAACTTGTAATCTGTAATCAATTTTCCAAAATAAAATTGGAACACAAATCAGATCTGAACAGTTACAATACACAATATGGACAGTCAATCATTTAGATCAGATTCCAATGAAATACAAAAATCAGATTATGGCTGACAGCATGAAGATAGCAAAACATTAGTTGGACTGCAGTTCTGAGTTTGGTTTTTAATAATGTTTTTTTGAAAACAAAAATGAAATCAATATTAGTATGTGTTTTATCGTGAAAATGGAATACATAAATTTGAGATTATTTGGTGGATTAAAATACTATAAAGTTTTTATTTATTTATTTATTTATTTATTTTAAAATCATATTCAATATGATCTTCACTGGGGACACAAAAGGCACTGAATACCAGGAATGACCTGTTTGGCAACTGGAGATACTGGAAAAACGTCTCCTGAATGAGGGAACGGAGACGTCACGTTTGGTGATGACCAACTAATTGGGATCTAGCCAGAGAGACCAATACACTTCAAGTGTAATGAGACAAGCAAATCCACACTGGCATGCAATTATTGCACCCAGCTGCCACTGATCACAGTGTGAGGTTAAGAGGCAGCAGGGGCACCGCATTAATTTATGCTTTCGCTGAGAAGCCGAGCCGGTGACCTGGCAGCTCAGCGGTGGTACAGCAAATGTGGCGACGGGACATAACATCTCTATTGCCACCTTCCTTGACTTCATGTCAGTGATGACTGATGAATTGGGATCCCTACCAACGCATCACAGGTGCTGACCCCTCCATTGCCCTGTGTAGGCCTACTATAAGGCAGACAATATGAGCGGGCTCTACACAGAGAAGGTTGACTACAGTTGTTCCTCGCAACCCAACAGTAGGACTATGATAACCCTGGGAAAGCGTGCCCTTCCACTTGGAAGAGGACACACTGTGGAGTCACCTCCTCCCAGAGGGTGTTAAGTGACATTTACTCACGTGAAGGAACCCTTGAGGAAGTCTCTGAGATTGCTCATGGCTGCATCATTTAGAGACTGCATAATGTGGTCTGCCAGGGCAAACACGGCCTTATTAGCTGTACCATGGAAATACACATATGGGATCCCAACTGGGTTACTCATATGGGCACTAGCCTCACACCAGATTTCAGGAATTCATTGGCTGAAAGGCCTGGGGCCTGACACTCTGCCACATCTGGCTGCCGGAGTCCTGGCGGACTCCCCAGTCAGGGGACTCTCTGGAGAACTACTGACTCTGAACAGGGGCCTCTTAGTGCCACAACCCATTTAAGGTGAGAACACAGGAGGAAACTGGTTCAACACGCAGGCTATAGAATCTAGCGATCGTGTTAGAAGACGCCCAGCCCACAACTCTACAATTGTCTGCTAGCGAGGCACCATGAGCCAGCACCCAGGATGATACGACACCCCTAGGGGCATGAGCACGCAGCCTGAGCAGGCAGGACACACCTTGCGCTCCAATCCTTGCTGCAAGAAGGAAAGCACGGCTCTGACTGAACATCTCTGTGGGTCCTACCGGTGGGGGGAACACCATTCAACGAACAGGTGCCACATCAGTGCATAGGCCTGTAGTGTGGATACACACCGTCCAGGGAACACACATGTCCTTCACACAAGTCTCCACAGGTCTGGACATAGGTGCCAAAGGGTGCCCTGACTCTTTGAAAGCAGATCCTTCCTCAGAGGAATCGCCCAGGGAGGGGCTGTTGTGAGGACCATGAGTTCCGGGAATCAGGTCCTGTTGGCCCAATATGGAGCCACAAACAAGACCTGCTCCTTGTCCTCCCTGGTCTTGTACAGTGTCTGTGTGAGCAGGCTCACTTGGGGGAACGCATATTTGCGCAGGCCCTGGGGCCAGCTGTGTGCCAGTGCGTCCGTGCCAAGCATTGCCTCTGTTAGGGAGTGGAACCACTGGCAATGTGTCGTTTCTAGAGATGCAAACAGGTACTGTCTCCAGATCAGCTGATCCACCTGGGGTGGAGTCTCCTGGAAGAGCTGCTCAAGACAGTTTGTCGGCAGCCTGATTGAACACACCCAGGATGTGGATGGCATGAAGGGACCTCAGATACTTCTGAGTCCACAGGAGGATGTAGCGTGTCAGTTGCAACATGTGACAGGAGCAAACTGCCTTGCCGGTTGACATATGCAATGTTGTCTGTGCATACCAGAATGTTCCTGCCCAGTATGCAGCCTCTGAGGCAACTCAGGGGCAAGGTATACTACTAGCAACTCAAGGCAAATGATATGCCAATGCAGTTGGGGACCCATCCAAAACCCTGACACTGCATGCCCATTGTACGTGGCCGAGGCATCTGTGAATACCACATAATGCCTGGAAATCTTTTTCAGGGGCACCCCTGCCCGGAGAAATGAGGGATCTGACCACTGGCTAAAGGTTCTGCGGCAGGCCGGTGTAATCTGAACCTGGTGACTACCGCATCGTTATGCCCACCTCGGGACTTGGACATGGAGCCAGTGCTGAGGCGGTCTCATATGGGGCAAACTGATCAGAATTACTGCTGCAGCCATATGCCCCAGGAGCCTCTAAAAGATTTTCAGTGGAAATGACGTCCTGCCTGATAAAGTCTTATGGCAGTTCAGCACTGACTGAGTAAGTTCCTGGGTGAGGCGTGCTGAATGAATCCAACTCCATGCAGAGAAAAGAGATCCTCTGCGTTGGCACAAGGTTGCTCTTTTTTTCCAGTGGACCTGAAGACCCAACTGGCTGAGGTGCCTGAAGGGCAGGACCATATATGTACTGATATGCCTGACCCTCGAATGTGAAACGCTGGAATGACCTGTGCCATGGGAGAATCAAAACATGAAAGTACATGTCTTTCAGGTCGATCACTGCCAACCAATCTTGGGGATGGATGGTCAAGTCAAGTCAAGTCACCTTTATTTATATAGCGCTTTAAACAAAATACATTGCGTCAAAGCAACTGAACAACATTCATTAGGAAAACAGAGTGTGTCAATAATGCAAAATGACAGTTAAAGGCAGTCCATCATTGAATTCAGTGATGTCATCTCTGTTCAGTTTAAATAGTGTCTGTGCATTTATTTGCAATCAAGTCAATGATATTGCTGTAGATGAAGTGACCCATAAGTGAAGTGAGGCGACAGCAGCAAGAAACCGAAACTCCATCATAGACAGAATGGAGAAAAAGCCTTGGGAGAAACCAGGCTCAGTTGGGGGGCCAGTTCTCCTCTGATCAGATGAAACCAGCAGTTCAGTTCCAGGCTGCAGCAAAGTCAGATTGTGCAGAAGAATCATCTGTTTCCTGTGGTCTTTGTCCTGGTGGTCATCTGAGACAAGGTCTTTACAGGGGATCTGTATCTGGGGCTCTAGTTGTCCTGGTCTCCGCTGTTTTTCAGGGATGTAGAGGTCCTTTCTAGGTGCTGATCCACCATCTGGTCTGGATACGTACTGGATCCGGGTCACTGCAGTGACCCTCTGATCTGGATACAGACTGGATCTGGTGGCTACTGTGACCTCGGAATAAGAGAGAAACAAACTAATGTTAGCATAGATGCCATTCTTCTAATGATGTAGCAAGTACATCGGGTGTTATGGGAAGTGTTCCCAGTTCCGGTTTACCTAATTAATGCAGCCTAAAAATACTTTAACGGATGTGGATATTAAAATGCCAATGGCAGAACAAAAATGAAACAAAAGATTCTCCATCTGGCCCTCCTTTGGGGGAGGGAGTGGTGCAGTCACCATTTTCCAACGTGCAGTCTTCTCCATTTTTAAGTTGCTTATCCCAGGGGCCTCTTGCACTTGCGCTTACCGTCAGGTTTGGCGGTGGCATGGACGGACTGGGCATCCTGCCTGTGACTAGCTCCAAGACACTGCCTGGTGGAAGGCTGCTGGTGCTGTTTGGGAGCGGAGGCATCCGCAGTGGGGCACCCATGGCGACGAGCAGGCTGAGGGGCTGCAGCCCCGGTGGAAAGCAGCAGGTTTCTTCTGGCAAAGGATGTGTTTGAATGCCTCAGTCTGCTTTTGTGCCACCAATAAATGCTGGGCAAAGCTCTCGACAGTGTCGCCGAAAAGGCCGGTCTGTGACACGGGAGCATTCAGTAACTACACCTATCATGCTTCTTCATGTCGGCCAGACACAGCCAGAGATGGCACTCCTGGGCCACTAGCATGGACATTGCAAGATTGTGCAGTCATCTTTGTCACTAAAAATGCAAGATCCGTCGCAGTACCCAGTTCATACAGAACCATTAGGTCATGGCCATCCTCATGCAGGTCTCTCAGGGCTTTGGCCTGATGGACCTGCAGTAATGCCATGGCATGAAGGACAGAAGCCGTCTCCCCACAAGCTCTGTAAGCCCTGCCAGTTAAACCTGACGAATATCTACAGGCCCGTGAGGGGAGACACGGGTCACCCAGCAAAGTCGAAGCGGCTGTTGAACACAGTTGCATGGCCACAGACTGTTCCACCGAGGGAATGCCCATGTACCCCGAAGTTCACCAAGGGGGTGAACCGAAGGAAACGGCCGGCTACCTCCACAGTGTAGAGGAGCCAGCATATGCCTCCAGCCACTCCACTGGCTGCGGAGTGCTTGAGGGGTGACAAACTCCCTATGGGGAAGCCATCACCATGATCCTTAAATCACCTCTGAGTCCACCGGATGTAGCACCACCCTGATTGTCGAGATGAACACTGGATCATGGCAGAGAAATACTCTTTTGTGCCAAAGCACTCAGGGGAGCTGGCCACTGGTTCTTTAATTTAATTTAGAATAATTTTTAGTTCAAACGTATTGGTAAAATTAAGCATTATAAAATGTATGTACACAGATTTTTCACACAGCTACTGAATGAGACCCACTGTCTTTAATATTTACACAAATATACAAAGATAAGTGGAAGTGTTACCTCAGTAAGCAGGAAGGAGACTGCAGCAAAAGCAAAAGACCAGCCATATGCATAACTGAAATAAGCTTCATTCGTTTTTGTTCTGTTTAGCATCTCATCATTAATACTGGATATATACAAGACCAGACCCACCACCAAGGACAGACCTGTATCAGAAATGAAGAGAAAATGAGCCAAAGAAAAATAAAGAGGGGAAGAGTTGTAGTGAAGTTTATGGAGCTAAATTATTCTCAATAACAATTCACACAAACGACACAATACACACCTGCGAAGCCCAATTTACATGCTGGAAACCTAAATCACAAACACTATTTAGAAAATGTGTTTTCTTTACAAAGAAATTGGCAATATGAAAACAACTGTTTTCTGTACCATATTCTTTACATAGCATCTTCAGGTTATAATAAAATAAAAAATTCAAATCCAGATTTTGATTTTCAAAGATTTATTACAAAAACTGAATTTAACTGAATTTTATAACTGAATGAAGTTATATTTCATATTGAAACTGTTGAAAATACACAACAAAGTAGGTTAAACTCCATCACGTGCTTTCAGATGGAGCAGCATTTAATACACAGAACCGTAGATCACTGACAAACTGTGCAGTATCGCGTTCATAATCAAAGGCAATTAATTAGTGAACAACATGTTGTGATGTAGGGGCTCTTTGATAATTTGTTTTAGGCTTTCTGACCCCAAGTCTCAACTAATCTCAGCAATTCTCCAGCTGTGATCCTTGGAAAGACTTTAGCCACTCAAACTCTCTTCCTTATTGTGCATTAGGACAATATAGACACATGTCCTCTTCCAGGAAGATTTGTAAAATCTTTAGTTGATTGGAACCCCTTAATTATTGCCCTGATGGTGGAAATGGGGATTTTCAATGCTTTAGATCTTTTCTTACAGCCACTTTCTATTTTGTGAAGCTCAACAATCCTGTTCTGCAAATCATAACTATTTTCTTTGATTTTACTCCGTGTGATGGATGTGGTATTTGGCCTTTGTGTTCCTCATATTTATAATTCTGTGGAACAGTAAGTCATGGCTGAACAATTTTATGCTCCTAGTCACCATGGTGTGCTAATTACAAAAAATAAATAATGGGAATGGGAATATACTTCGGAGATATTTTATTAATACGAATTTCTTGGGTTGCCAATAATTGTGGCCATCATGCATTGGAGAAAAACATTTATTTCACATTGAGATTTTCCCCTCCACTTTCCATTGTTTTAGTTCAATGAAAGGTTAGAATTTTGTGAAATTTTTTGAATGAAAGATCAAAAGGATAAACAATGCAGATTTATTTTGACAACCGCCTTTGCTCATATTTACCAAGAGTGCTAATAATAGTGGAGTATATATATACATATATATAAACAAATTCACATGCACAAAATATATATTTTTCATGCATGTGAATTAGGTTTCATGCTTGTAAATTGGGCTAATGAATTATTATTGAGACTAATCTCACTGCATACATACTGGGGAGAAAAAGATTTGACCTTTGAGAGAACTGTGACTTTAAGAGCTAAAAACTTCTTTCTTTCTTTTAGACACTTAGTCTTCCAGACATGAACAGTTCTTAATCTTTTCAGTCATTAGAAATTGTTTTTACTCTGAAACTTATAAAGAAGTATACTTTAGTTTAGCAGCATGACATGATTAATTTTTCCTGGCTATATATATATATAATGAACACTGCTTTAAACAAACACCCACCTGACAGGATAAAAAATATTCCAGAGATGAAAGCCAGAATAGTGCGTTGAGGGCAGATGTGTCCAATATTACTTAGCACAAAGCCAATGAACATAAAGAATAGACTAACCAGCGGGAATGGAGTAGCAGAACGAATCATTTCTGTGAACAAGCCAAAATACATTATTACTTATAATGGATACCTGATACTTCTACATTTCTCATCATTAATGTAGCAGACATTCATGTAAAGGTCTAAATGCTGCTGATTAACTGACTAGACAAACATGAGGTATTACTGGATATAAATTCTTACAGAAAAAACTAAAAATCATTTAGAAAATCATTACCATTTAGAGACCTCTGACACAACGGCAATGACATACAAATGCAAATCAAGAACTACAATACAAATAAAATGCAAAATGGGTTCATGGAAAACAAACAAACAAACAAATAAATAAATGTTTATATGTCTGTCCACATACTTATATCTGTCTAAATTAAATTAATATTGTAACCACTCCATTGCCCTTAAACCCTGTAAGGCCCACTTTTGTAATATTACAACATCAGTTCCCTTTCAGTCGGTCACTCTCAACGTCACGTCGATGACTGCCGAAATTGGGATATCGCTTCCATAGACCAATCTACTTCAAGTTTAAACTAAATGAGCCAATGCACATGGGCGTGCAATTACCCAGCCCATCTCCCTGGCTTCTACGGACCATCAGCCTCGGCTATGCGATTCAGTTCGCCCGGCATCCACCCAAGTTCAGTGGTATCCGCTTCACTACATTGAAAGCAGCTGATGCCCCTGTTCTACGGGAAGAGATGGCAGTCCTACTGGTGAAGGACGCGATAGAGCCGGTCCCTCCAGCTGATATGAGGATGGGGTTTTACAGCCCTTACTTCACTGTATCCTAGAAAGGCAGTGGGTTATGACTGATCTTGGGTCTGCGAGTTTTGAATCAGGCCCTTTATCGGCTACTGTTCAAGATGTTGACGCAGAAACGCATCTTCGGGTGCATTCGTCCCCAAGATTGGTTTGCAGCGATCGACCTGAAGGACGAGTACTTTCATGTATCGTTCCTTCCGTGCCACAGACCTTTTCTGCGGTTTGCGTTCGAAGGACGGGCATATCAGTACAAGGTCCTGCCCTTCAGGCTGTCCCTGTCTCCCTGTGTCTTCACGAAAGTTGCGGAGGCGGCTCTTTTTCCCCTCAGAGAGAAGCGTGTTCGCATTCTCAACTATCTAGATGATTGGTGGATTCTAGCACAATCTTGGGATCAGTTGTGCGAGCAAAGAGACTTGGTGCTCTGGCACATCAGCCTGTTGGGCTTTCGGGTCAACTGGGAAAAGAGCAAACTCTCAATGATGCAGAGGATCTCTTTTCTCAGTATGGAGTTGGATTCGGTCGAACAGACAGCACACCTCAAAGAGGAATGTGCACGGTCGGTGCTAGCCTGCTTGTATACATTCAAGGGCAGGACAGCGGTCCCGCTGAAACTCTTTCAGAGGCTCCTTGGGCACATGGTGGCCGCGGCGGCACTTATACTGCTCTGCCTGTTGCATATGAGATTTTCCAGCACTGGCTTCATGGCCGAGTCCCGAGGTGTGGGCGTGGAAGCGCGGCACTCACCGGTTCCAAGTTACACCGGCCTGTCACCAAGCCCTCAACCCGTGGTCATATCTTACATTCCTCCGGGCAGGGGTGCCCCTAGAACAGATCTCCAGTTATGCTGTGGTTTGCACGGATGCCTCCCCCATCGGGCATGCAGTCTCAGGGGTTTGGACGGGCCCGCAGCTGCATTGGCAAATCAATCGCCTAGAGTTTTTAGCAGTGTGCCTTGCCTTGAACTGTCTCAAAGGTCACTTACGAGGCAAGCACGTGCTGGTCCAAACAAACAACACAGTGACCGTGGTGTACATCAATCGACAAGGAGTTCTACGCTCCCATTGCATGTCGCAACTCACCCGCCACCTCCTCCTTTGGAGTCAGAAGGTTCTGAGGTCACTTCGTGCTGTTCACATTCCGGGCCTGCTCAACCATACAGCCGATGAGCTGTCTTGAGCTATGCTCCCAGGAGAATGGCGACTCCATCCCCTGATGGTCCAGCTGATTTGAAGATGGTTCGGAGCCTCTCAGGTAGACCTGTTTGCTTCTCCAGAGACCTCTCACAGCCAGCTGTTCTACTCCCTGACCGAGGGAACACTCGGCACGGATGCAATGGCACACAGCTGGCCGCAGGGCCTACTCAAATATGCGTTTCCCCCAGTGAGCCTTCTTGCACAGACACTGTACAAAGTCCGGGAGGATGGGGAGCAAGTTTTGCTAGCGGTGCCGTATTGGCCCACTTGGACCTGGTTCCCTGAACTAGTGCTCCTCGTGACAGCCCCTCCTTGGCCGATTCCTCTGAGGAAGGATCTACTGACTCAGACACGAGGCACCGTTTGGCACCCGCATCCAGACCAGGACGCAGAGGTTCTAGGAGACCTACCCCAGGAGGTAGTTGACACCATCACTTCGGCAAGAGCACCGTCTACGAGACACGCTTATGCCTTGAAGTGGAACCTGTTCATTGAGTGGGATTCTTCTCGCTGAGAGGACCCCCGAAGATGACCGATTGTGCTTTCCTTTCTGCAGCAAGGGCTTGAGCGAAGGCTGTCTCCCTCCACCCTCAGGTTGCCGCTATTTCTGCGTACCATGACCCCGTGAATGGGAAGTCTTTAGGGAAGCATGACCTCATCATCAGGTTCCTTAAAGGGGCCAGGAGGTTAAATCCTTCCCGGCCCCCCTCTGTACCCTCTTGGGACCTGACTCTAGTGCTTAAATCACTACAGCAGGATCCATTTGAGCCTTTGCATTCAGTTGAGCTAATGTTCCTTTCATTGAAAACTCTGCTCCTGCTTGCACTGGCCTCCATTAAGAGGGTAGGGGACCTGCATGCATTTTCGGTCGACGATTCATGCCTAGAGTTTGGGCCAGCTGTCTCCCAGGTAAACTCCGGCTTCGTTTCCCACTACACCTTTCAAAGACCAAGTGGTGAACCTGCAAGCGTTGCCCCTGGAGGAGGCAGACCCAGCCCTTGCTTTGCTCTGTCCTATCTGAGCATTGAGATGCTACATAGACTGGACACAAAGCTTCAGGACCTCAGACCAGCTCTTTGTCTGTTACGGAGTCCGGCAGAAGGGGAATGCTGTCTCTAAGCAGAGGATTGCCCACTGGATTGTGGATGCCATAACCCTGGCTTATCAGGCACAGGGTGTGCCCTGCCCAATCATTTTGCGAGCTCATTCAACTGGAAGTGTTGCATCCTCTTGTGTGCTGGCTCGTGGTGCCTGACTGACAGATATTTGTAGAGCTGTGGGCTGGACGACCCCTAACATGTTTGCTAGGTTCTATAGCCTTCGTGTAGAGCCAGTATCCTCCTGTGTTCTCACCTCAAATGGGTAGTGGCACTGAGAGGCCCCGGTTAGTGTCGGCTTGCTTAAACTGCTCCAGATTGTCCGTACTGTAGACCCTGTTAAGATCCTCCATCACCCTAGGCAGCTGGAACCGTCGGAATGTCCGGCGCCAGGCCTTCATGATGAATCCTTGAGAACCATGGAAGGCTGGGTTCCATATTGAGACCTAAGCGGTACTTGTATGTGGTACCCTCTTTCCAAGAGGGTTTTAATCACTTCAAATTTCTCCATATACACTTAAATGGATGCTATATGTGTATTTGCTCCCGAAAACTCCTTCGGGAAGGATGGGGCTTCCGCAGCATCCCTGTTCCAGGCAGAACGGGTACATTTTCCAAGTGTTGTCCAATCTCACCTAGTGAGGTAGTGCTTTGACAATGGTGAGTGGAACTACTTGTTCCGAGCCCCGGCCTACACCTAATAGGGGTGGAGGCGGCTCGCACAGGGCACTGGAAGGGGCAGCACCCATGGAGCTTTGGTAGGGATCCCAATTTCGTCGGTCATTGATGTGACGTCAAGAATGACCGACTGAAAGGGAACGTCTCGGTTACATATGGTAACCCTCGTTCCCTGAAGGAGGGAACGGAGACATCACGTCCCGTCACCACGGTTGCTGTACCACTGCTGAGTTGCCGGGTCACCGGTTCGGCTCTGAAGCGAAAACCAGGTATGCATTGTACCTGCTGCCTTATTATACTCACGCTGTGATCAGTGGCAGCTGGATGCAATAATTGCATGCCAATGTGCATTGGCTGGTTTAGTTTAGACTCAAAGTAGATTGGTCTATCGAAGCGAAATCCCAATTTTGTCGGTCATCAATGTGACGCCTCCGTTCCCTCCTTCAGGGAACGAGGTTTACCATACGTAACCAAGACATTTTATAGTTTTACTAAAATAAAGCTGCTCATGTGTTTTTTTTTCCTGTAAGACCACATTTACACAACTAATGGGTCCTATTATTTAGCCTTGCAATGCTATTGGATGCTAGATTTGAAAGAAAAAAAAAATTGGCCTATTTACCTGGCCATAAACCTGCAAACTTCCCTTGAAGCACATTATCTTGTTGGATTTGATAAATCTACATTGAAGTAAGCAAAAATGCTTAGAATATTTTTTTCTGTGATTATTAATGTGTGTAGATCTTGTAAATGTAAGGTAATGTTGAACGCATTGATCATTTTAGATTTTGAGCTTGTTATGTTAGTGTTGTAATTTTGCCACGTTGGGTTAAATGGGTATAATAAACATTATAATAAACGTTTTTGGGTTTTTTTCTCCCATAAAAATATTACATTTTATCATTATTGTGTGATTATTAGTGTGTATACATACAGTATATAGACTATTGCAATGGGGTTACAGAAGCATTTCACCCAGCAAATGAACCTTTAGATGTTCTCTACATTTGTTCAGTGTGTAAAATAACTGAAATTATGCTATTCAAAGAGTAATATTACAACATTTAACTAAAAACTGACTAAAATGTAAAAAAACTAAAACAAAATTTCTGTATTAGAGGCCTCCTCCTACAACAACATTTAAAAGGTGAAATATTTTTTTCACCATTTTCATCTACATTTGGGTCTTCTATGGGTTACACTTGTGCTCAGTTGTTAAGGTAGTTTGTTTGGTTGGAGGTTGTTCCAAGTTTTATTTTTATTTTATTATTTTTTAAATCAACTATTGTAGAATCAGTTATTTTTGTTAGTGATGTAGTGCCCAGTGACTAAACAACATTTAAAAAGATGCATTTTTTAGTTCAAAAGATGCATCTTTACATAAAATTTAGGAGACTCACTCACTCAGAACACTGGCTGTGGATTCTGACGTCAATTGAACATTTATTGGCATCACATACTCTATTGTAAAGCAGCGACCATTCTCCTCTCCTTGACAAAAATAAAATAAAAAGCTGAAAAATGCTACCATGACAGCATAAATTACAATAAAATACAGGATGAAATTATCAAACGCATTGTAAATAAAGATAAATTCATGTCACCAGATTATACACTTTCAAATATTGACCAATGGAAAGAATAAGATTGAATGAAGAATGAGCTTGTTCTTAACTAACTAAACTATGTTGCAAGATTAGCTATAGTTTACCTGACATGTTCAATGGATTTCTTTTAATATGCTTTAGACTAAATTTACACACAGTTTGTTGACAAGTTTTTTAACCAGTGGACCACAATCATTATGTCAGCTACACTGCTGAGTGCAAAGGTTTGTATGTCAAACGTTTTACTTTGCAGGTTTTTAGTAACAAGGCCACTCAATAACGTATACTTGTCTAGAACCATTTGGACCTATATGCATGTGACCCCGGTGCAAAATGCTGTTATATAATCCATTAAGAATAACTCTCACAATGTATGTTTTGCAAGTTCTAATGAACAGAATTAAGTGATTTTAAGAATGACAAACATATTATTCACTGTGTCTGCAATAATAATTATATCAATTAAATACATTACCGTTCGAAAGTTATGGATTTGTAAAATTGTAATAATATTTTTTTTAAATAAGTATCTAATTGTCACCAAGGCTGCATTTAATTTGATTAAAAAAAAAGCAGTGAAAAATGTAATATTGTGAAATATTGTTAAAAAGTAAAATATATGTTTTGGTATTTTAATATATTGTTTTATGAATTTTCATCACTCCAGTCATGAGTGTCACATGATCCGTCAAAAATATCATTATCTATGATCTAATATCAAATCATTACTATGTTTTTTTTTTCAAAAACATCAATCAAGCACTTATTCAGAATATAAATCTTCTGTCACATTTCAAATGTCTTTACTGACCATTTTGATGAATTTATTGTCCTTACTGAATTAAAGTAAAAATGTCTTTCAGAAAAAAAAAAAAAAACATTTAAAAAATTAAAATGTTAGGAAAGAGAGAAAAAGAGAGGTAAGAGAAGGGAAGATACCTGATTTACCATCTGGTAACACTGTTGCTGGAGCTGTTGTCTCTAAATGGAAGAGGAACTGAAATCATTTGTTGCATTTATATGTACAAAGTCCCATTACTTAAGTTATACAACATTCAAGTATACTATTTGTGAGGTAAGTGCAATACAGGGTGAAACAGGAAAAGGCACAGAATCTTCTATGCAAGACTGTACAGTGTTGAAAGATTTGTTAATGAAAGGACTGGGTTTTAGCCTAAAGATTGTACAGAGGAATCAATTTTTAGCCTGGCAGATGTTGCTCTCAAAATCAAGATATTACATCAACAACTGTGGGAGGTGAATAACCCTTTCCCCAATCATGTTGTTTAAATTTATCTAGCGGGACGTTGGCTTTAAGAGATATATTAGCATTTGCACCACCACTAACCCCAAATATCATGTTCTCATTCTCACTTTAGCTGGTTTGTCACAATAGATATTAAGTGTGCTTCTTTCCACATTCAGATTTTTCAGAGACACGGGAAATTTCCCAGGCTTGCTTTTGGTGTCAAGGCATACTAATTTAAAGTATTTCCATAGCCATAGCGCCTTGCATATTTATAAAGTGCATGGTTGCTGCTCTGTCCCCGCTGAGACTCTGGAGCGTCTGTGTGCCAAACTACCTTAAAGACTGGCTGATTTTAGCACAGTCTGTGAAGTTAGCATGTCAGTGTTGAGAGTCTATTCTCATTTCATTTACGAAAAAGCGATGCTTCCACATATAATCAAACACCATCATTAGACATAAAACAGCATACAACGTGTAACATTATGGAATACAATATTGACCCATGAAGAGGTAATAATGACTGTCAAGCTTTGGGGTGTTGATCGACTACATTTTGATTATCATTCTGAATAGTCTTTTCTCAGCTTTTTGTTTAAAATGTTGTTTATTTCTTTATTTTTTACTTATGAAACTTACCCACATTCAAGTGAATAAAAAAGAATGCATGAAGCTAGAATAAAATGTTTTTATTTACAAGCAGATATCCTGTTCTTTCTTTTGATGTTTTGTATGTTCAGATATTCACTGAACAAAATATATACAAATGAATAAATAAGGACATAGTAGTATACTTAAAGGTGCCATGTGTAATATTTACAACAATCTATTTACAGATATGCAATATAATATACATAACTATGGTTTTAGAGGTGTATAAAGACCTTTCTTAATGAAGTTATGTTTTTATTACCTTAGACTGAGCAATTTCTATCTACATACACCGCAGGTCCTCTTACATGGAAATCGCCACATGTTTCTACAGTAGCCCTAATTGTTTCGTCACTTTGTTGTTCTTGCGAATAAAACACTGACACAATGATGAACAAGTACATTAACATTCGCAATACCATTGATTTATTGTATAATTAAGTAAATATCATTCCTTGATTTACCTTTGTAAAGAAATCTCATTGCTTTCTGCTGTCTTCACCAACGACATCTTAACCTGTGTCAGCCACCGTAGTTTCTCTAAAGGGAGGTGTTAGCAGGGAACTGAGCCATTGGTTGCAATTCGCAACCTCACTGCTAGATGCCCCTAAAATGTACACACTGCACCTTTAAAGTATGATGTAACGTTAACTTGAAAACTTACGAAAATACTTGTAGTATAAAACTACTAAACTTGTAGTTTACTGAGACTTTACCTCAAAGTGTACTAAAATGCTACAGGTATTTAATTAGTAAACTATCAGTATACCTATAAGTTCAGGTATCCTTAAAGTATACTTTTATGTACTACAAAGTGGGCCAATTTAGTTCTAATGAGTATTGAAATAGTTCACTTATAAGTATACTACTAGTACACTGATATTTGTATACTTACTATACTTATATACTTGACTACTATACTTATATACTTATATACTTGAACTTTACTTCGGTATACTTAATAAAATTAACTTGAAATATATTTCTTTTTCATAAGGGTTGCAAGGTCTGGGCTTGACGATATGTCTGCTGTCACAAAGCAATTATGATAAATGCCTCCCGGTAGATTGGGGAGTGGTCTATGGAGGTCGCCCAGTCTATGGAGTCTGAAAGGATTGGCATCCATCATAGCACATACATTGCCTAGAGATGCTGGCTATGTTTCTGGCTGTTTTTCCCTTAAATACTTTAAAAATGCAATGTTGTCATCAGGACAGACAACATAATGGTAGTTTCCTACCTAAATCTGCAAAGAAGCAGGTAGTTCACACCCCATCTGAATATGGTGCGACACATTCTTCTTTCACCTCAGGACAAGTTTATGTCTCTTAAAGTGGTGTAGATTCCAGAACTGAAAAATCTGAGAGTGGATTTCCTCTCGAGGAATGGCCTGAGGTCCACAGATTGGAGTCTGCACCCTAAGTCTAATGATGTAGCCATCTTTTCAGAAGTGAGGGGGACAGAAATCACACACACACACACACACACACACACACACACACACACACACACACACACACACACACACACACACACACACACACACACACAGACACACACACACACACACACACACACACACACATATATATATATATATATATATATATATATATATATATATATATATAACATTACGATTTAACATTTCTGTAATCTATATACTAGTCAACAGTTTTTTAACAGTAAGATTTTTAATGTTTTGAAAGAAGTCTCTTCTGCTCACCAAGTCTGTCTTTATTTGATCCAAAGTATAGCAAAAGCAGTAATATTGTGAAATATTTTTATATTTTGTTTTCTATTTGAATATATTTTAAATGTAATGTATTCCTGTGATCAAAGGTGTATTTTCAGCATCATTACTCCAGTCTTCATTCTCACATTAATCAGAAATCATTCTTAATATGCTGATTTGCTGATTATCAATATTTAAAACAGATGAGTAATTTTTTTCAGTATTCTCTGATGACTAGAAGGATCCACAGATAAGCATTTATGTGCAATAAAAAGCTTTTGCAACATTATACACTATATCATTCAAAAGCTTAGTCAGTATAATTTTTTAAGTCAGTTTATATATTTTTTGTTAACTAAATGATAGAAATTAATACTTTTCTTTAGCAAGGATTCTTTAAATTGATCAAAAGTGATGTTAAAGACATAATTTTACAAGAGATTTCTATTGGAGATCAATGCTGTTCTTCTGAACTGTCTATTAATCAAAGAAACCTGAAAAATTTATACTCAGCTGTTTTCAACATTATCATAATAAGAGGGTTGTTTTTTTTAGCAGCAAATCAGAATATCAGAATTATTTCTGAAGGACCGTGTGACTGGAGTAATGATGCAAAAAATTTGGCTTTGAAATCTCAATAAATTAAATTTTGAAATATATTCAAATAGAAAACAGTTATTTTAAAAAAATTCACTGATTTGCTGTACTTTGGATCAAATGCAGGCTTGGTGAACAGAAGAGACTTCTTTAAAAACATTAACAATCTTACTGTTCAAAAACTTCTGACTGGTAGTGAATACTACAGGCAACTTAAATGTTTCTGTAATTTCTAGCTTTTAATTGGCTTAGAAATCTATAACTGCTAAACAATAACAAATAATAATGATTTGTCTATATACTACAAATACTTTTTTATCACATAATAAGGCAGAATAGTTTCTATACGGTAATAAATGCTATGTCAATTAGTACTGCATTGTTCATATACTTTATTTATCACATGCTGGAGTTTTTTTTTTTTTTTTTTCATAGATAGCTGGATGCTTTTGTCCATATTAGGAGTTTCCTGGTAAGACTTTCTGTGGGAGAGCGCCCTTAGGCTTCAAGTATGAATGAAACACACACACACACACACACACTGCAGAAGAGTTTGAAGAGCACATGTTGGTTTGGAATGTTTGTTTGGGTGTGCATTCACTTGTCTCATGTTTTATGCATGAGACAAGATGGATCATCATGTTTCTATTCATTATAGAAACACTACCTATCTGTGATCTTATAAGGGCCCACTGGTTTTGTTTTAACCTCTGGGGTCAACACCTTAGAGGTTTCTGACTCTTACGGTGGTTCTGTTGATGGCCTTAACATCCTCTAATGTATTGGTGAAGTGGGGTTTGTGAGGTTCACAGGAACGTCTTGGTTACATAATGTTTGTCACAGTGGTTCCCTGAGTAGTGAACGAGATGCTGGATATCTGGCCATGCTACTTGGTTACTGCTTTCTTCTTAGCATCAGCACCACAGCTAATAAATTGGCATGTTTTATACAGTCTTCAGACAATTTTCATACCTGGGGGTGTTCCCATAACATCAGCTACTGCAGCATCTCTTTCCTCCCTATTCAGGGAACCAAGGTTGCATATATAAACTAAGGTGCTCACAAAAAGTGCATATATTGACATGCAGACACTCACTCACCTGCAAGAAAACAGACCCTCCAGAGCCCTGAATGGAGAGACATACGGATTTCAGTGCTCTGATTGAGAGGCAGGATGACCCCCTCCTCCAGGTACAGCCAGTAGTCAGTGCTGACAGCAATACCCAGCAGCCCCAGACTACACACAGCAAACACACTGCTAAGGAGTGTCAGTGCCTTTCTGCCACACAAACTCATCTTTCACATCAGCAGCAGAGGGCACAAACTGTAGAAAACAGGAGTTGTAGTGAGAGAGGAAAAAAAAATCTTACCTTAAACTTCAATTTAACATCCTAATAGATTTTTTTAATACATATTTTAAAATGTAAAGAAAATTCTTCTTAAATCTTAAAAGAGCCTACAAAAGAAGTCTAACAACAAGTCTAACACTAACATCACAGGAATTATTCTTTGCATTAGGTATATTTCTAGAGTTGCAGAGCTCAAAGTGCTATGATTACGTCCTCGACACCTGATTATGGTCAGGAGTGGCTCATCTATTGACGGCTGAAATTTCACTCTTTTGATGGTACATCACACACTAACACACAAACACCCTTGCTAGTAGCATTCATGATAAATTTTGAATTTGTTTGTAAAGGTTGTTTGTTTACACCACAGCAAGAATGTTTACAAACATTTAATTGAAAGCTACTGATCCAGAATTGAAAAAAATATATAAAATAAAAAATTCACCTTGGCTATATCTAAGTGCCTCCTACAGTAGCCCTGCACATGACATGGAGGGAAAAGATACATAACATAACTACAAAATTAAGAATTGTCCACTCCAGATTCTCCCAAAGAAGCCACATCTGTCCTTGAACACTCTGCTAGTCCTGCCATGGCCAAAGAGGCTGTCTCTGAACACTCAGTCTGTCCTGTCATGACTTATCCACTGTGGTGGTTTTCAGCGTTTCCATGGTGGTCATCTGCTCTGTCTGCTCTGCTGAAGAGTACTTCAGTTTTCGCTACTCCACTTTGGTGGTCCTCAGTTCTGTCAGTTCTCCCTTGGTTGTCCCCAGTTCCATCAGCTCCACCCTGGTGGTCATCTGAAGGTCTTCTGTCCTGTCCCATCTGCTCTGATGGTCTTCTGCTCCACTGTGGGGGCATTTGGTCCCATCTTCTCTACCAGCTACCCCTGGTCTCTGGCTTCACCTTGGTCACCAACTCCTCTGACTCTACCCTGGATTACTGCTCTGTCTTGGTCTCTCGCTCTGCCCTGGTCACCAGCCCCACCCTGGCTCCCTGTTCCACCTCTAAGTCACCCTCCACTACATGTCCTGGCCCTCCATCCCTCCCCCTGGTCCACCTCGACTACACATCCCTCCTGAAATTGTCCTTTGGAATGTCTGGAAGCCACTGCTTTGAGGGGGGACTATGTCATGATTCCTGCAAGTTGTTTTTATAGGTTGTGTCATCAAAATAGTTAAGGGGCAGACCCAGTTGATGAGAAGAGGCTTAATCGACCAAATTTTAATTAGTTAGTCAGTCACAAGCAAAATAAATAAATTCAATAATTATTACTCAAAAAGCAAGTAAAAAAGATGTTTGGTACAAGGTGTTGCTAACAAAAGAAATAATAGCAATTAAAAGTTACATTGCAACCATGGAAACGTTTGGAATCATGCCGAATGAGAGAGAGGTACAGTACATGAGACCGTAAATTTAAAGCCACATAACAGCTTTGTATTCTGTTTTGCAATCTGGTCATCCTATTTTCCTATTTACCACCCATTTCTGTTTGAATTTGAATTTGGTAAGGCATGTCAAGTTTATTCAAATATTACATTTCACATGTGCTGTTAAATTTAGTTTTCTCTGACTGCACAATATCAAATATAGCCTTAATGTCTTGCACAGGCAGAAGATAAAATTAGCAGTTCTGCCCTTTTACAAGTGTCTGTTACGTTGGAACACCAGGAGAAGACATTAAGACATTAGACAAGAGATGGTCTCTGTCCTGCTTGTGTCCCATATTATGTTAACATATTACTATCACTGTATACTGTATTCTGAATTCCAGAAAATGTGTGAAATAAAATATTTTGTGGCCTAAAACTAAAACTGACAAAAGCATGGATGCTTCACTAAAATGTCTGTAAAACTTAGGGTGACCATATGAGCCATTCATAAGGCTCATGAGACATTCATAAGAGCTATAGAGAGCAGAGCAGGTGGCTCCTTATGCATTAAAAACACTCTGTTGGTACTTTGGTGTCATACAATGATTGGTGAGCAAGGACGCTTCAAGTTGAATGAATGAATTGAATGAACAAACTCCTAACATGTACGTGTATTTGCATTGCTTTGATCGTTCTCTGTAGATCTCACCTTCTCACATGCCATGATCGGTTGATTATGTACCATACCTGCATGTTATTGGTCAAACTACTTTGGATGTTCTAGGCAATATAGAAACCCTGGCAAGGACGCGTCCTGGGTAAATGGCTCATATGGTCACCCTATAAAACTAACACACACACAGACACACACACACACACACACACACACACACACACACATATACAAACAAACAAACAAATAAATACACAAACAAACAAACAAATAAATAAATAAATGAATTACCCTGGATACAGGGTATCTGGTCTTTTAGAAGAAAACAAACATAACCCCAGGTGTTTATTCAACACAGTGGCTAAATTAACGAAAAATAAAGCCTCAACAAGTGTTGACATTTCCCAACATCACAGCAGTAATGACTTAATGAACTACTTTATTTCTAAAATCGATACTGTTAGAGATAAAATTGTAACCATTCAGCTGTCAGCTACAGTATCGCATCAGACAGTGCACTATAGACCCCCTGAGGAACAGTTCCACTCATTCTTTACTATAGGAGAGGAAGAATTGTATAAACTTGTTAAATCATCTAAACCAACAACATGTTTTTTAGACCCTATACCATCTAAGCTCCTAAAAGAGGTGATTCCAGAAGTCAAAGATCCTCTTCTGACTATTATTAATTACTCATTGTCATTAGGATATGTCCCCAAAACCTTCAATTTGGCTGTTATTAAGCCTCTCATCAAAAAACCACAACTTGACCCCAAAGAACTAGTTAATTATAGACCAATCTCGAATCTCCCTTTTTTGTCCAAGATACTAGACAAGGTGGTATCCTCACAATTATATTCCTTCTTAGAGAAAAATGGTATATGTGAGGATTTCCAGTAAGGATTTAGACCGTATCATAGTACTGAGACTGCTCTCCGTAGAGTTACAAATGACCTGCTCTTATCATCTGATCGTGGTTGTATCTCTCTATTAGTTTTATTGGATCTTAGTGCTGCGTTTGACTCAATCGACCACAACATTCTTTTGCATAGACTTGAACACTTTGTTGGCATTAATGGAAGTGCATTAGCATGGTTTAAATCGTACTTATATGACCGCCATCAGTTCGTAGCAGTGAATGAAGATGTATCATATCGATCACAAGTGCAGTATGGAGTACCTCAAGGCTCAGTACTGGGGCCGCTACCCTTCACGCTTTATATGTTACCCTTGGGAGATGTCATCAGGAAACATGGTGTTAGCTTTCACTGTTATGCTGATGATACTCAGCTCTATATTTCTTCGCGGCCCGGTGAAACACACCAATTTGAAAAACTAATGGAATGCATAGTCGATATAAAAAACTGGATGACGAGTAATTTCTTACTGCTAAATTCTGAAAAAAACAGAGGTGTTAATTATTGGGGAAGTCGTGGCCTAATGGTTAGAGAGTCGGACTCCCAATCGAAAGGTTGTGGGTTCGAGTCCCGGGCCGGCAGGAATTGTGGGTGGGGGGAGTGCATGTACAGTTCTCTCTCCACCTTCAATACCATGACTTAGGTGCCCTTGAGCAAGGCATCGAACCCCCAACTGCTCCCCGGGCGCCACAGCATAAATGGCTGCCCACTGCTCCGGGTGTGTGCTCACAGTGTGTGTGTGTGTTCACTACTCTGTGTGTGTGCACTTCGGATGGGTTAAATGCAGAGCACAAATTCCGAGTATGGGTCACCATACTTGGCTGAATGTCACTTCACTTTCACTTTCACTTTCACTAAAGGACCTAAAAACTCTGCATGTAATAACCTAGAACACTGTCTAAGACTTGATGGCTGCTCTGTCAATTCTTCGTCATCAGTTAGGAACCTAGGTGTGCTATTTGAACACAATCTTTCCTTAGAAAGCCACATTTCTCTGTGTAAAACTGCATTTTTCCATCTCAAATTTATATCTAAATTACGGCCTATGCTCTCAATGTCAAATGCATGAATGTTAATCCATGCATTTATGACCTCAAGGTTAGATTATTGTAATGCTTTATTGGGTGGTGTTCTGCACGTTTAGTAAAGAAACTACAGCTAGTCCAAAATGCAGCAGCAAGAGTTCTTACTAGAACCAGGAAGTATGACCATATTAGCACGGTCCTGTCAACACTGCACTGGCTCCCTATCAAACATCGTATAGATTTTAAAATATTGCTTATTACTTATAAAGCCCTGAATGGTTTAGCACCTCAGTATTTGAATGAGCTCCTTTTACATTATAATCCTCTATGTCCGCTACGTTCTCAAAGCTCAGGCAATTTGATAATACCTAGAATATCAAAATTAACTGCGGGCGGCAGATCCTTTTCCTATTTGGCGCCTAAACTCTGGAATAACCTACCTAACATTGTTCGGGAGGCAGACACACTCTTGCAGTTTAAATCTAGATTAAAAACCCATCTCTTAAACCTGGCTTACACATAACATACTAATATGCTTTTAATATCCAAATCCATTAAAGGATTTTTAGGCTGCATTAATTAGGTAAACCGGAACTTGGAACACTTCCCATACCACCCGATGTACTTGCTACATCATTAGAAGAATGGCATCTACGCTAATATTAGTCTGTTTCTCTCTTATTCCGAGGTCACCGTAGTCACCAGATCCAGTCTGTATCCAGATCAGAGGGTCACTGCAGTCACCCGGATCAAGTACGTATCCAGACCAGATGGTGGATCAGCACCTGGAAAGGACCTCTACATCCCTGAAAGACAGCGGAGACCAGGACAACTAGAGCCCCAGATACAGATCCCCTGTAAAGACCTTGTCTCAGATGACCACCAGGACAAGACCACAGGAAACAGATGATTCTTCTGCACAATCTGACTTTGCTGCAGCCTGGAATTGAACTACTGGTTTCGTCTGGTCAGAGGAGAACTGGCCCCCCAACTGAGCCTGGTTTCTCCCAAGGGTTTTTTTCCATTCTGTCACCGATGGAGTTTCGGTTCCTTGCCGCTGTCGCCTCTGGCTTGCTTAGTTGGGGTCACTTCATCTACAGCGATATCGTTGACTTGATTGCAAATAAATGCACAGACACCATTTAAACTGAACAGAGATGACATCACTGAATTCAATGATGAACTGCCTTTAACTGTCATTTTGCATTATTGACACACTGTTTTCCTAATGAATGTTGTTCAGTTGCTTTGACGCAATGTATTTTGTTTAAAGCGCTATATAAATAAAGGTGACATGGATGGATACATGGCTTCTCTGCTGAGCAATCTTTGTAAGGTTGAAAGTTTATATAATTCAATATGTTTTGGTCCTGAATATTTTTTTTTTTTAAGATTTATTTCTACTTTATTACTACTTATACACTTAGATAAAAGCCACACCCGGCACCAGTACCAACCACACAAAGTCATAGGCAAGCCAGTGCACATAGCGAGGACAGAGACGGACCACCAGCTTGTGTCCCTCTCAGCCTATGCCATAACACAGAGTGCCAGTGCAGACACTGAAAACACTGACAACACTGAATATCACAAGGCTTACTTTGCTGGGATGAAGGCAAGCACCACAGTCTGAGTAGAACGGTGGTCACACAGCAGATTGCTACCTATACGACCTAGTCGAAATTAGAGATGTTCCGATACCCATTTTCTCTTCCTGATACCGATTCCGATACCTGGGCTCAGGGTATTGGCCGATACCGAGTATTGATTCCGATACCTGGGTGTGTATCTGTATATACAGCTGTATATACTACTAGCCCTGTGTAAAATGCTTCAGACTTATCCCTTAATAAAACACGTATTATTATTACTACATAGAGACATAGCTAAATCTACTGTAGGCTAAAACAGTAGCTCAATATATTGTCAATTTACTCGCCATGAAGATCTTTGAGTGTCTGTGTTTATGATATGACAGTTTTCTCAAATGAAATGGTAAATTCTCATGAAGTGACGGTTTATGCGTTCGTGTCCTCACATAGTGACACATGGTAGAGACTTCAAAACAGCGAGCGCATCTGCGCCCGTCACCCACAGAGATGTAGAATTTGCAGGAGTAATATTTAAATAATATTTTGCAGTTTAATATTCACAGACACTAGTATATATCCGGCTACAGTCTGGAGCCCTGCGCTTAGACTAACACGGAAGTGACTGAACGCAGCTGCAGGTACCAAATATACTCTGGAGTCGGTAACTTACTACCGGTACTACAGAGACGCTGGTATCATCACATTTTTTAATTTTCAGCACCGACTTGGTAGTGAAGTGCCAGTACTTGTGGCATCTCTAGTCGCCTATCTATAGTATAGAAGTCTGTTGGCAGTTTAGAACACGATGAGTGATCCAGTCATATATAGATCAGTCCTGCTAACGCGTTTTCATTTCTTCTTCGCTGCTCTAAACAGGGGTTGCTTGTGGCAACACAGCACAACTTCCTGTGTTTGCAATGCATTCTGAGCAGCAAAGAAGAACCGTGCAGCGGTTAGGCAAAGCTAGCGGTCATAAATAGGTCTTGAAAATGGTATTGGATTGGTATATGGGTTCATATACTCGCCGATGCCAGAAGTTGTTGTGTATAGTATCGGAATTGGAACAACTGTAGTTGAAATCATCCACATCCAGCTAGCAGTTGCAGGTACAATAATGGGTTGTATTCACTGACAGGACCTGTGAAGATAAGGACCACACGTCAAAATTGTAGAATTTGGCAAAGGTATTCTGTGGAAGTCGTGATTTTTGTGGAAGTCGTGGCCTAATGGTTAGAGAGTCGGACTCCCAATCGAAAGGTTGTGGGTTTGAGTCCCGGGCCGGCAGGAATTGTGGGTGGGGGGAGTGCATGTACAGTTCTCTCTCCACCTTCAATACCACGACTTAGGTGCCCTTGAGCAAGGCATCGAACCCCCAACTGCTCCCCGGGCGCCGCAGCATAAATGGCTGCCCACTGCTCCGGGTGTGTGCTCACAGTGTGTGTGTGTGTTCACTGCTCTGTGTGTGTGCACTTCGGATGGGTTAAATGCAGAGCACAAATTCCGAGTATGGGTCACCATACTTGGCTGAATGTCACTTCACTCACTTCACTCACTTCACTCACTCACTGTGAAGACCATCCAATAGCCATACAAATGGCTTTGATAGAAAAGCTCTTAGTCCACACGCATGAGGAGGAACTTGTTCTCATCAAATGAGCTCTAACACCAATAGGACATGCAATACCCTGGCTAGAATAGGCCAAATTAATCACATCTACCACTCAATGTTATAGTTGTTGTTTGGCGACTGGCTGCCCCTTGGTGCTGCCTCCAAAGCACATAAACAGCTGCTCAGATTGCCGAAGCTGACCCGTGCAGTCTATGCAAACTCGCAGAGCCCACAACAGACCTGGCACCTGATGGGGCGAGGCATCCGATGAGGTCGCTGACTCTGGAGTGAAAGCAGAAAGCATCATCACTTGCCCTCTGAGTCAAGAGCAGTTTAGGCGCATAGCCCAATTTTGGCTTGAGCGTAACATTACATTCAACTGGTGCATTATACAATCAAACTCCATGCATTCAGCATTTACAGAGAACGCTTGTAAATCCCCCACGTGCTTGACCGAAGCAAGGGTGAGCAACAGTATGGTTTAAGCTATAGCTCTCTCAATCCAACAGACAGAAGCAGCTCGAAGAACGGAAGGTCCAGTGCCCCCAGCACCAAAGCCAGATCCCAGGATGGCACAGTGGGAGGATAAGAGGATCTTAGCTGTCTCACACCTCTCAAAAATCTGATCACCAGATCATGTCTGCCCACCAAGCACCGAGTGATAGCAGTGTGAAACGCTGAGAAAGCTGCAACATAAACCTTAAGAGTGGAAGGCATACTGCTGCTGTTTAGCTGCTATTGCAAAAATTCCAGAATGTCAGGCATGTGACAGCTCTCCGGATCATGACCATTCAATTCACACCATTTCACAAACACTGGCCATTTATGAGCATACAGGCGTCTTGTAGAAGGTTACGCCTCCGTAAACATGTCCAATATGCGGCAGGAAAAAGTTTACCTGTGACAAAATCTTCAAAAGGGGAAATGCATACATGTGTGCCATCAGCCACGGCATTGTGAGTGTGTCCCCACCAAGGGGTGAGTGTCACAGAAAGAAGAACAGAGGGCAAAGTGTGTTCTCCTCTTTTGTGAATTAATCTACCTCTGCCTTCCAGAACCATTCCCAGATCAGTCTCACTGTTAGGGCAGCTCACAGACATTTTGAGGGGCAGTGGCTCAAACCAAAAAACGGGGATGTGGGGTGTGAGCTTGTTAATACAAATTATAATGTTGTTACAAATATGCAAATTAAAAGAAAAGACAGCACACTCTGTAATAATTTCAGACTTTATTGTAGATGTTTTGATAAGAGTGGGCTCTCCCTCACTCTCTAGCCCCTTTCACACTGCCATTCCGGCAAATACATGGGGGAAAGTGTTCCGGCAATTGTTCCCGGGTCGCTAGATTTTGTACTTTCACACTGCCAGTGATTACCCGGGATATGTGAGTGCTTTCACACACCACTCGTAAAGATCCCGTAACGACATGTGACATCAGGACGTGACGTGTAATGTATGAGTCGAAAACGTTAGGCACGTTATACTTTCACTGAAGCAAGCGAACAATCTCAGCTTCAGCGCGGAAAGTGAGGAACAAACTGATCTCTGCTTCATTACAGTTTGCACATATTTTTTCGTTGCGGACGTTGATCTTCCTTCAAAACAGCCGGTAAAAGAGTCGCGGGATAACGTGCGTCATCACTTCGACACGGCATTAGATCTGGCTTTTGTTCACACAGCGCTCGTCCCGGGTTGAACCCGGCAATGTTACTAGGTCCCCGACCCGGTTTCAATGCTTGAATCAATACCGGGACGTGTTTGCTTTCACACAGAAGGCGACCCGGCAATGTTCTGGCAATTTGCCGGGTCCGACGTGCAGTGAGAAAGGGGCTTCTGAGACTGCTTCTGCCTCATCTTCAATGGAAGTAGGAGAGAGTGGGGAAGTTGAGCCAGTAGCTAAGTTGACCCATCCCCTGTTTTTTGCACGTGACAATGTATTTTGGAACCACCCGTCATTTCTGCCAGACTGTGAAAAGGAGAAACACATGGGAATTGAAGGTGCCCTTTTACTATAAAAAACTGTTTTTGGCTTGTCAAAGTAAAATTTTAGCTTAACAGATGTAATGGTTGTTCCACCAAATCAAATTTATGCAGGTCTAAAAATATTTATGATACATATATGTGATTTAGCTTCATATAAAACAATGCAAATCATTTAGCTAAATATTAGCTTGAACTGGTTAGCACCAGTAATTTTCCAAAATGGCCTATGGGGCAAAGTGAGCCAAATGCTGTAGGGTAAATTGAGTCAGCATTTTAACTTACCCCACCATAAAGCACTGTAGTTAAGTTAAATCTCTGAATTTGAATTATATCTGAACTCGTGTTTTTTAATGTAATATTAATGGATTCGTTTATCATACATACGTATTTTGTAGATTATTTGATAGGTACAGTGTACAAGTGCACCAAATACTTCTCTGATAAGAACCAGAAAATGTTTTTATTGCATTATAATCAGATATATCTTTCCACCTGTAGTCCCTAATGGCCAACAAACTTTCTGTTTAGTCTGTTTTTAGGAAGGTTACAACTTTAGCGTTCGACATATTGTTTTAGAAATGCAAACAATTAAATATTGAAATTTAAACGTAATTTGGTTGGTTTTATGTTGTAAAGGTTAACTTCATGAAAAGAAATATGACTGTTTGTAAAATTAATTTATTAAATTCTGTAGCATTTGAACCAATCAGACACACAGCTATTTGTTATATTTAACAAATAATATCTTACACCCCCTCATCTAACCAAAGGGTCTATGGACCCTTCCCCTGAAATGCAACAATCACCTCAAAAGAGGCAGAACAGATCTCTGGTTCCATAGCAACCAAAGACACACTATCTGATAATGCTAGTTTATGGCTCCCAGGAATGTGGCAAAGCAACTATTAACTCAAGTCTCTCAAAAACAGACACATAATGCCCATAAAAAGGGACTCTTCTCAAATAAGTTCAAAAGAAAATGTCTCTTTGAATATACACATATCCTTTAGGTCACTGTGTATATTATTGCTGTTCTTGTATATTGTCTGTTGAATTTGACTGTTTTATGCATGCTTATGAAATAACCACTCGTTATGTAATCTTACCTATATGTAATTTTACCATGTTTAGTATCTATGAATTCATCTTCTGATGATCTAAACAAGAGTGTATATAATATGTTTATACCTATGCAACATATTAGTGTTCTAAGAGCCTTTGGTACAGTAATTTTTCATCACCTACCCACTCAAGTTCCATTTGCAAACTCCCATGCTCTCACACAAAGGGTCGTAAAATTCCCCAGTATTCCCAAACTCCTGCGTGGAATTTCAGCCTTTCTCATTGGACAAATTCCATTCTAAGAGGTGTAAACCATCTCAGACTTTAAAAAGGCTCACACACAGACATGCCTGTGATTTCTTTTCTTTCTGCTAAATGTTTGTGAGCTAGAATGTTTATGCAACCCGCCAAGTCTGCGCCAGGCCTCGTGCCTTGACTTTCCATTCACCAAAGATCTTAGGATCTCAGCTGACGCCTCTCTTAGCTTCTTTTTCACTTTCCAATGGGAAGAAACTCCCAATCACCATCTAGTCAGGACATCTTTGGAATTCATCACTCTTCAAAACCAAAAGAACATGATTGTGAATCCTACACCACCGAACCTCCAAACCATCAAGACTTTGCATCCAGATGCTTGTTCCAGGCCAAGGAAATGAAGATTTACGTTTACATTTAACTAAACGAAACAGAGGTTTCGTATAAGCTATAGATCCCGTTATAAACGAAACTGATGGTTTTACGCAGGTGGTTAACTGACTCTTTTCATAGCTTCATTCTCTGGTTTTCCTGATGGTATCATCCATCAAATGTAATTTGCCCTTTCCCCTGTATGAGTGATTGTATGTTTGTTTGTTAGACTAGTTTGCGTTAGTGTTTAGTTAATAAAACTCTTGTGCACCAATTACATGAGTTTCTGATTCTACCTTAAAAATCAATGTCCCTTTTCGATTCCAATTTTGCTACATGCTCTAATGCATTAATACTGTATGAAAGTATTTTCTGTGGCCATGAAAATATCCTTTCTTAGAGTTAATATGAAATTATGCTAAATGTTTGCTGGACGAACAGATTAGTTGATGGCAATTTAATTCTGCTACATTTACTACTGGCCGCTCATATAAATAATTGCAATTAATCATTTATTTTGGCTTAATTAATTCAGTTAATTGTAATTATTTATATACATTTCCCTTTTGAGCTTAAATTTGCTACAATAATTTTTTTAAATTTATTATTTATTTCACATGGGTTTGAATCAGATTTGGTCAGATGGTGCATCTTACCCACTGATTTGAATCGGGTCAACTTACCCCTAAATCAGGGCAAACTGAGCCATGGGAACCTTTTTTTATAAGAAGCCTTATAAAATTTTTGCCATTTTTGGAACCCTTTGTCATAGACACATTCTGATCATTTAAAATGATAGGAATACTTTCATTATGATAGGATATATACTTTCATTATACTTCTGCATCATTTTAATGTATATCTGAAAATGGCTAATCTTACCCCACTCTCCCCTATAAGTATTAGACATTTAATTTAACATTGTACAGCACAAATCTATATTATATACTAATAAACAACTAATTTAGAACATTTATATTACTTTTAAACAATTTTTAGGCCTACTATTAATATGGTTTTAATAAAATGTGTTATAGATTACAAGTATCAAGACAAGTGATTATAATGGGAAATATACTTAAATACAAGAATTGTAAATACAAGAGAAGTGTCTCTGTATATCTTCTTTTTTGCGAAGGCTTTTTTTTGTCTACATAGTGTGCCAACAAAAGCAATTTTTTTGTTATTTATATTAGATCATATCAGTTACAATAATTTGATTAGACGTGGATATTTTGTCATCACTTTTTAAAGCCTCAGAGAAAATCATTACAGACAGAAATACAAAAACAAACTACCAAATTACTAATTCCGTGAATCATCCACTGACTGTAATGTGGATTGTAATGCATCTACCTATTAATGCAATGGGAACTGTGGTCTCCGATCCAGAGAGCAGCACACAGATCATGAGAAATGTAGCAGGAGGGAAAACACAGAGTGGATTAGTGGAATCAGCAGATCTTTAGCGGAGTGTTAACAGACTTTGAGCTGAAGTGATGGGGGGGATTGATGAGAGGGGTAACTCAGCCGATGAGGGCAAAGGGGCAGTAGCTCTAGCCACCGGGCCACCCCACTGTGCATGGCCCTGGTCCCATGGTTCAGTCTCTATTCTCCGTGAGGAACCCGTCCCTCGATAGCATATCTGCACCACATATTTCTCAGACTCCGTCCGGTAGCCAGATACCGGTACGCCGTCGCAATAAGCTCCCCAGACCATTGTTGACGCATCCGCTGGACATTACCTAGCTGGGTGCCACATTGGTACAGGTCGGGGTTTCGCCATGGTTTCAGTGCGTTCAACACCCGTGAGTGACCACAACGTGGGCACGGCCATTTTTCCAAGCCCACATTTCCAAAACCTGTGTTTTCAGCAATATCTGGAGGGGGTGCTTATAGAGCAGACCAAGTGGCACACATTTGTGGCCGCCGCCATCTGTCCAAAAAACCTCTGATATTCCTTTAGTGCCATGGGACATCCCAGACTGAAAGTATTCAGAGCAGGCATTAAATCTTGTATGGCATCATCGTTAACTAATATGCTGTGCCTTCGAATGCAAATCTCAGAAAGCGCCTGTGTCAAGAGGCAATCTGAATGTGAAAATATTTGACCTTCTGGTCCATTGAAATAAACCAATCTTTGGGCCGAATTTGCGGCATTGTCATTTTGAAAGCGCATTTGTAAACTGCATGGTTGATGGGTCTCAGGCAGAGGTGGGTAGTAACGAGTACATTTACTTCGTTACATTTACTTGGGTAATTTTTTGGGGTAACGAATACTTTTCGGAGTATATTTAAAGATGGGTACTTCAGTTTGTTCCAAACGCGCCGTCTACTTTTCTCTGGGCATTGAGCGATGCCCATTCGCGAATGATTCATTCTTTTGAGTCAATTCTGTTCAAAGGCTTGATCAAACCAATTGGCAAACGAGTGAATTGGTTCATGAATCAGTTTGAATGAGTCGTTCAGTTCCCTGCCGCACGCGCTGAGCATCTGAAGTGGTTCACTCAGAGTTGTAACGTTTAAGAACAGAAAGAGCGTTGAAAACGTGGCTGGAACTGCACTGAATTGAAATCTGCAAAGGTTATTATTTGCTAGCGATGGAGATCCTTATTAGATGAATAACTTGGGCTACATTCGATTACAGTACACGATACCACTGTGACATTAGTTTGTTGTACGTGTGTGGCTTATAACAGAGGGGAGTCAAGTTGAATGCAGCTTCCAAAAGACAAAAAATAGCCGATTAAGATTTTATTAATTTTAATACAATCACACTGGTGCAAGTCAGCTGCTAAATTCAGATCTGTGATCGCTTGCTGGCGCTGAGCCAGAGATAGATGCGTTTATACCGCGCTGCGCATTATAACAAATCACACATGATTCTTTTGAGCTTAAGCATTGGCCAATCAGAGGCGTTCAGATGAGTCATCGCTAAAATGCCGGTGCTTCCTTCACTCGCTCACTGACTGGAGACCTCTTTCTGGCGAATTCTCTCGCAGGAACAACAAAGTGCAGATGTGTGTACGAATCTTTAATTAAGATATTGATTTCACAGTGTTAACAGTTTCAGTGATTTTAATGGGAGTTTCTGGGAGTGATTGAAATCTAGACTGTCAGTGAAAATTATCTTTAATAATGTAAATGTTATTTGCTCTCTTTCTGAACAATGAAAGATTAGTAGCAATATTTAAATCACATTAACTTTCAATGTTAAATTCACATTTAATATAAAGTCAGTCGTATTAAAAATATGTTATGGCATGACACCTATATCTGTTACTTAAGTAAACAGACAAGCTTTTATAATAAATTACATAAATTGGAGTAAAGGATGATGAAATATATACATTTATACACACACACATACATTACATACATTTTATCTATATATCTAAATAAAAATAGGCTCAGTATGACCCAAAGTAACTAGTAACTAACTACTTGAGTAGATTTTTTATCCGATACTCTTTTACTCTTACTCAAGTAACTATTCAAGACTAGTACTTTTACTTTTACTTGAGTAAATATTTCTAGAAGTACTTTTACTTTTACTTGAGTACAGTTTTTGGGTACTCTACCCACCTCTGGTCTCAGGTTTAGGACTGGACAGAGATTGCCACCTTTCTTATGTATTCAGATGTAATATGAATTAATAAATTATAATGCTTGGCTTATTGAATATCAGATCCCTTTCTATGAAAGCAGTTTTTGTAAATGATATGATTCATATGATATGAAACCTGGCTAAAACAAGATGATTACATCATTTTCTACCCTCCAAGATTACTTTTATAAACATAAGCCACATCCAAACGGTAAAGGGAGAAGTGTTGCTACAATTTATAAAAATATTTTTAGTATTTCTCAGAGGGAGGGATTCAGGAATAACTTGTTTGAAGTTATAGTGCTTCATATAACATTATCCAGAGAAACAAGTGTTAATGATAAATCCCCTGTGATGTTTGAACTGTGTAGGATTATCCTTGAACAGTCCATTTCATTAAAAGAACCCAACACCGCATTCCACAGTTCAGAACGATTCCCCATCGAACCATTAGTGCATCATAAAACACAGTCATGGTGCAAAGATGGCTAAAGGAGATGTCACCCCCTCCTTTCCTTCTGTGCCTGTCTAATCTCATACCAGCGATGCCAGGACAGCAGGAAAAGATTTCTCTTTGTTCCCCAAACTTAAGACCAAATGGCCAAGAAACCCTGTGGTGACCCCAATGCATAAATCCCCAGCCTTATCAGGAAAGGAAGGATGCTAAGGCATTCCTTTAGCCCAGGATCACCCAAAACCTTAAACCAGGCAACACCTCCTTTCTGCAGCTGTTAATTCCAGAGACTTTGTCTCCAAAACCAATAGATTGAAATTTAACCCACTTGTGGTTTAATACAAACAACGGCCTCAAAATTGCTTCCAATAAGCTCAATTAGCCTTTCGCCGGCCCCTCCCCCAAAACGGCCATTGTCCAATCACACATCATAGCAACCGTTACTATGTGAGGCAGTTCCGACAAACTTTGACTCCAAGCAAGATGGTGAAGCGGTGCGCCCATGGCGTTTGTAAATCGGACACTAGAATAGAGCTGTAATCGGGCCTTAAAAGTTAGGCCCGACAGGACCCGAGGCCGACAGATTTCGGCCCGAGCCAGACAAGTACATTTTGATTGACAGCTTTTTAAAAGCCCGAACCCGTTTACAACCCGACATTATTCAAATGTACGCACGCACACAGCTCTTTTGCCTTTTGTCAAGAATGAGTCATTTATACATGTTTTAACATAATTTATACATGACTAACGTAATAGGCCACTTGGAAGTTTGAACAAAGAAAAAAAATAAGTCCTCTGTGACATCGTAACATCTCAGAACTCTAAATAGCCCTAGGTATAGACTCATTTAGCCTATAAATAGGCCAACGCACCAATAAAAACGAGTCTTTCTTAAAAATTTTAATTAAGGTAAATTCCAAATTAAGATGGGTATTTGGCAATAACAAAATTAATTAAGATAAAGACTCATTTGCCTTATTTGCTTCGCCATAGCAGCTGAAATTTAATAAAAGAATAATGCCAACATTAGCCTATATGTCTACATTATGCATTTAAGACTCAATTAGTATTTAGTTATCATTTTTAAAACCTTTACTCACCAAGATAATAATAAAAATAGCTTCTCGCAATAGACAATAATATACCATAAAATATGAAAGATAACTTTCCCGGCAGTGCAAGAGCATGACTGGTACACAAGGCTGTGCTGGTTGCATTTGAGGTACAGGTCATGGTGTTTCTCAGATTTCGCTTTTTTTCCCTCCAAGGCATACTGTAACCCCTTTTGCCTCGATCTGGAGGATATCGCGGAGGTATTACTCCAAAAAAGGTCACTGACATGCACGGGTATACCTCTTCCCGTCATGGCAATCTGTCGCGCTGGTCGTGTTTGACCATTTGTTTGTCGGAAGTAGCAACAGTAACTAAGGGGGGCGGGGCTCGGCGAAAGGCTAATTGATTACAAGTATTTACCTCACATATATCTTAAGTATCATGTATGTTTTATATAACCTGTGGAATTATTTCTGTTTAACTTTCATTACAGCCTATTCGTAGGGTTTTCTACCTCAGTTATAGGAACTAATCACCAGAAGTTGCCTCAAGCATGTGTATTCTCTGTTTTATGCATGCTTTATATTACTCAAGTTAATTTTGTGTGTTAAACTCTTATCACAGATAAATCCTTATTTACTTCCACCTCAACTATGGGAAGTATATGTATTTTGGTACCTACTTGATGGGTAAATGATTTCTAGAATTTTGATGTAGATGTGTGTAGGGTGCACCATATTTAAACTATTAAGTTTGCTTATTAAAGCGTTTAAACTAAACTCTCAGGAGTTTGGACACACATGATCACGTGGACATTACGCTATTTACATGCAAGAACCGGAGAACGGGGCGTAGGTCCCGCCCAAGACAATATCTGATTGGCTGTCGCACTAAGAAGGACGGGTCAGATGGACACCCTTATAACCCAATGACAAGCAGCTATGCGTTGCTTTTTGCCCTGCTTTTGCAGTGACTTTGCTCTTGCTTATGTTTGGTGCTGACCTTTCCATCGTTTAGCGTGTACTCTTCAAACCACCAAGAGCTCACTCAAAACTCACCAACTCTTCCATAAGATCCTTCATTGAACTTTGTTAAAGAAAAACCCTCTCAGAGAAACTCTGCTGCATAGCAACCCGCAATCCAGGAAGTCTCGCGAACGAAGCACCATCCGGCAAAGCCAACCCACCACTCACCATCGAGTGTTGTCCCTCAGAACGCGTCAAGAAAATCAGGTTGCGGTCAAGAAATAGTGTCTAACGCTAGACACTTGGGACTCCATTCACCCTCCGTTAATAACATCACTTTTCTCTGTCACTGTTTGGATGAATGTTTGTGTGTTTTCGTTAGTTTTGTTTGTGTGTATTAGAGTAGTTCAATAAAGCCTTATTTGATTTTACACATGTCTTGTGCTGTGTGCTTACAAGTTACTGCCTTAAACTGTAGATTCTGTTACCTTGCTCATAATCAGTTATCCTAATTTCATGATATTATTACCGTAGGCCACGGGTTAATATTTTGTCCAGAATTGATAACATACCCTAACCTAAACTTATCGGTGGACGAATAGTTGATAAAGTGTTAAATATTAATTCTGAAAATAATAATTTGCATACTAATTTGGTTCTTATTCACTGTAATTCAATCCCCTTTGAGTTATAGTGATCTTAATTCCCTTATTAATCTTACAACTGGCTATTGTATACAGGCCACCAGGGCATCATACAGAATTTATTAAAGAATTTGTTGATTTTATATCCGAGTTAGTGCTGACTGCAGATAAAGTGTTGGTGATTTTAATATCCATGTTGATAATGGAAAGTCAAGTCAAGTCACCTTTATTTATATAGCGCTTTAAACAAAATTCATTGCGTCAAAGCAACTGAACAACATTCATTTGGAAAACAGCGTGTCAATAATGCAAAATGATAGTTAAAGGCAGTTCATCATTGAATTCAGTGATGTCATCTCTGTTCAGTTAAATAGATTGCATTTATTTGCAATCAAGTCAACAATATCGCTGTAGATGAAGTGACCCCAACTAAGCAAGCCAGAGGCGACAGCGGCAAGGAACCGAAACTCCATCGGTGACAGAATGGAGAAAAAAAAACCTTGGGAGAAACCAGGCTCAGTTGGGGGCCCGTTTTCCTCTGACCAGACGAAACCAGTAGTTCAATTCCAGGCTGCAGCAAAATCAGATTGTGCAGAAGAATCATCTGTTTCCTGTGGTCTTGTCCTGGTCCTCTGAGACAAGGTCTTTACAGGGGATCTGTATCTGGGGCTCTAGTTGTCCTGGTCTCTGCTGTCTTTCAGGGCAGTAGAGGTCCATTCTAGGAGCTGATCCACCATCTGGTCTGGATACGTACTGGATCCGGGTGACTGCAGTGACCCTCTGATCTGGATACAGACTGGATCTGGTGGCTACGGTGACCTCGGAATAAGAGAGAAACAGACAAATATTAGCGTAGATGCCATTCTTCTAATGATGTAGCAAGTACATAGGGTGTTATGGGAAGTGTTCCCGGTTCCGGTTTACCTATTTTTTTTATTTTATTTAACCTTTATTTAACCAGGTAAAATCAGTTGAGAACAAGTTCTCATTTACAACTGCGACCTGGCCAAGATAAGGCAGAAACAGTGTGACAACATAGAGTTACACATAGAAATAAATAAATATCCAGTCAACAAACCGATCCCTATACAACATACAAACGTAATGCAAGGAACAATATAATGATGTAGCCTACACATATACACCAAATAGACCTTAAGAGCTTAAAACGGAAAATAAAATATAAAAATTCTATAATGCACCATAACAGGGCTGCTAACAAGAGCAGGGATCAGTAAATAATTTTGAAATCTGATGCTTAAAGTTACCAAGGGAGATCGGTACTTCTATTTTTAAAGATTTTTGCAATTCATTCCAGTCGTTGGCAGCAGAGAACTGGAAAGAAAGGCGGCCAAAAGAGGACTTGACTTTGGGGATGGCCAAAGAAATATACCTACTAGCACGCGTACTATGAATTGAAGTTGCTACCGTGACCAGTGAGTTGAGATATGGAGGGGATAAGCCTAATAAAGACTTATAGATGACCAGGAGCCAGTGAAGTCGGCGGCGAGTATGTAGTGAGGGCCAGCCAATAAGAGAATAAAGATTGCAATGATGAGTAGTGTATGGTGCTTTGGAGACAAAACGGATAGCACTGTGATAAATTACATCCAGATTACTTAGTAGAGTTTTAGAGGCAATTTTGTATACAACATCACCAAAATCAAAGATCGGTAAGATGGTAAGCTTTACAAGAGCATATTTGGCGGCATAAGTAAAAGAGGCTTTGTTGCGATATAAGAAACCGATTCTAGATTTAATTTTCGATTGTAAATAATTAATATGAATCTGAAAATTAAGTTTACAGTCTAACCAGACACCTAAATATTTATAGGAGTCCACTTTTTCTAATTCGGTCCTGTCAAGAGTAGTAACGGTAATCAGATGAGCAGCTGTGGGCAGTCTACGATTAAAGAGCATGCATTTAGTCTTATTAGCATTTAAAAGCAGTTTAAGGTCAAGAAAGGCATGTTGTATGGCATTAAAACTAGTTTGAAGGTTAATTAACACAGAGTCTAAAGAGGGTCCCGATGCATATAAAATGGTATCGTCTGCATATAAATGGATTAACGAATCACCAGCAGCACTAGCAACCTCATTGATATATATAGAAAAAAGGGTTGGCCCCAGAATTGAACCCTGAGGCACCCCCATTGAGACTGCCACAGGACTGGAAAACATGTCCTTTGATTTTACACACTGAACTCTGTCTAAAAAATAATTTGAGAACCAAGCAATGCATTCTCTAGAGAAACCAAAGCTGTTTAGTCTGTAAATAAGAACACAATGATTGACAGAGTCAAAAGCCTTGGCAAGATCAATAAAGACGGCTGCACGATAATGTTTATTATCGATAGAGGTTATGATATCATTAAGTAACTTTAGCGTGGCAGAAGTGCACCCATGACCAGCTCGGAAACCAGATTGCGCGGCTGAGAATAAATGGTGGAACTCAAAATATTTTGTGATCTGTTTATTAATTAGGCTTTCGAATATTTTCGCAGTACATGACAGAATAGATATAGGTCTGTAACAATTTGGATCTGAAGTGTCTCCCCCTTTGAAGAAGGGGATGACCGCGGCAGCTTTCCAATCTTTGGGAATCTCACATGATACCAACGAGAGATTAAATATGGTGCTATGAGGAGTCGCAATAATTTCAGCTGATAATTTTAAAAAGAAAGGGTCCATATTGTCCAGCCCAGCAGAATTATAGGGATCCAGATTTAGCAGTTCTTTCAACACATCGGCTGTCTGTATTTGTGTAAAAGAAAAATGAGGGCGACTTAAACAAGTTGCTGTGGATGGTACAAAACTCTTAGCCGGATCAGAAGCTACATTAAGAGCATGACCAGCTGCAGCAAAGTGTTCATTCAAATTTTGAATTATCAATAATTTGTCAGTGGTAACAGTGTTTCCAAACTTCAATGCTGCGGGCAACTGGGCGGAAATGTTTTTATTCTCCATAGACTTTACAGTGTCCCAGAACTTTTTGGAGTTAATACTACAAGATGAAAATTTCTGTTTAAAAAAACAGGCCTTAGCTTTTCTAACTGACTGTGTGTATTTGTTCCTGGTTTCCCGAAAAAGTTGCATATCTCGGGGACTTTTAGATGCTAATGCAATGCGGCACAAGATGTTTTTTTTTGTTGATTTAGAGCAATCAAGTCTGGGGTAAACCAAGGACTATACCTGTTTTTGGTTCTCAGTTTTTTAAAAGGAGCATGCTTATTTAATATAGTTAAAAAAGTATTTTTAAAAAGAAACCAGGCATCATCTACTGATGGGATGAGTTCGATATCATTCCAAGGTACCCGAGACAGATCGAATAAAAAAGCCTGTTCACAGAAGTGTTTTAAAGAACGTTTGACAGTTATGAGGGGTGATCGTTTGACCACAAACCGATTACGAACACAGGCAATTATGCAGTGATCGCTCAGATCCTGGTTAAAAACAGAGGAGGTGTAATTGGAGGGCATATTAGTCAGAATGATATCTATGATAGTACCCGCATTTATGGATTTAGGATTGTATCTAGTGGGTTCATTGATGATTTGTGTAAGATTGAGAGCATCTATCCTAGATTGAAGAGCAGCCGGTGCATTAAGCATGTCCAAGTTCAAATCACCCAGCAACACAAACTCTGAAGATAGATGCGGGGCAATCAATTCACAAATAGCATCCAGGGCACAGCTGGGGGCTAAGGGGGGTCTGTAACAGGTAGCAACAGTGAGCGACTTATTTCTTGAAAGATGGATTTTTAAGAGTAGAAGCTCAAACTGTTTGGGCACAGATCTGGACAGTAAAACAGAAATCTGCAAATTATCTCTGCCATAGATTACAACTCCACCTCCCTTGGTAGTTCTATCCTGACGAAAAATTGTATAGTTCGGAATAGAAATTTCAGAATTTTTTATGGCTTTCCTGAGCCAAGATTCAGACACAGCTACAACATCAGGGTTAGTTGAGTGTACTAAAGCAGTGAATAAATCTAACTTAGGCATGAGGCTTCTGATGTTGACATGCAAGAAACCAAGATTTTTACGGTTACAAAAATCAACAAAAGAAAGCACCTGGGGAACCGGTGTGATACTGGGGGCAACAGGACCTGGGTTTGACTCTACATCACCCGAGGAACTCAGAAGAAGTAAAATAACTATCCGACTGAAAACTGTCAAAACTGGTCTTCTAGTACTTTGAGTACATAGAATAATAGGAACAGAATTCTGAACATGATAAAATAAATTGAAGGCATAATATGTTGCCAAGGGTATAGTGAGTTGTGGGTTCAATGACAGTAAACCTAAGTGTTGGGTAATAAAAAGAGAGATTACATCTCTGGAAACACCAGTTAAGCTTGATGAAGTCTCCACATATGTAGGGGGTATAACAAAAGGACAATTAAAGATTTGTTGAGAGGGGCTGTGGACTCTACATTGAATAAAAACAGTGATGGCTAGCCTAAACAATAGCATACCAGACATGTTGAAACAAATAAACAAAGTAGGGCCTTGCAGGGCCTAACAAATAAACTAAAAAAAAATAGAATAACATATAAACAAACAGACGTGTAAGCATCAATAGTGAAGCTGAGAAATTAGCGTCCAATAAGCAGCAAAGAAGCAACAGTTTGATGGGCAATGCAGTAGAAGATTGCGAGGCAGGGCGTCTAGAAGCCAGAGGCTGACAGGCAACAGCTTTAACACCACGCACGCCGGCAAATCAGTCACCACAGGTTTACAGAGCTCCGCGCCGACAATAGAAGGTCCAGGCAGGCCGACAAGGCAAAGCTGCAAAGACCCGAGCCAATCAGGCCGAGCACAACAGACAAAGCTTCAACGACCGCGCCCGTAGATCAACCGCAATGGCTTGGCGTTACTCCGCGGTGATAGCAGAGAGTCCAGGCAGGCCAATGTAAGTAGAGCTGCTATGGCCAGGGCTAACGGGCCGGGGATAACAGACGAGACTTCAAGACCATGCCAGCAGATCAACGGCAGTGGGTCAGCAGGGCTCCGCGCCAACAACAGAAGGTCCAGACAAAGCGACAAGACGAAAACTGCGATGATATTAGTAAGTCCAGAGATGCGGATTAAAACACAATCTGACATGTGCTGATTTGAGAACCGCTAGTAAAATCAAACAAAGACCAGTAGCTAGTTTGCAAACTAGCCAACAGGCAAAATAAAAATATATGGAAAGGCAAACTGATTAAAACTTTAAAAACTCTTTAAACAAAACATAAAACGAGACACAAAAACATGTCAGCACTGTTGCGCCATCTTGGATTCATGATGTCCTAATTAATGCAGCCTAAAAATCCTTTAACGGATTTGGATATTAAAAGCATATTAGTATGTTATGTGTAAGCCAGGTTAAAGAGATGGGTCTTTAATATAGATTTAAACTGCAAGAGTGTGTCTGCCTCCCGAACAATGTTAGGTAGGTTATTCCAGAGTATAGGCACCTAATAGGAAAAGGATCTGCTGCCCGCAGTTGATTTTGATATTCTAGGTGTTATCAAACTGCCTGAGTTTTGAGAACGTAGCGGACGTAGAGGCTTATAATGTAAAAGGAGCTCATTCAAACACTGAGGTGCTAAACCATTCAGGGATTTATAAGTAATAAGCAATATTTTAAAATCTATACGATGTTTGATAGGGAGCCAGTGCAGTGTTGACAGGACCGGGCTAATATGGTCATACTTCCTGGTTCTAGTAAGAACTCTTGCTGCTGCATTTTGGACTAGCTGTAGTTTGTTTACTAAGCGTGCAGAACAACCACCCAATAAAGCATTACAATAATCTAACCTTCAGGTCATAAATGCATGGATTAATATTTCTGCATTTGACATTGAGAGCATAGGCCGTAATTTAGATATATTTTTGAGATGGAAAAATGCAGTTTTACAAATGCTAGAAACGTGGCTTTCTAAAGAAAGATTGCGATCAAATAGCACACCTAGGTTCCTAACTGATGACGAAGAATTGACAGAGCAACCATCAAGTCTTAGACAGTGTTCTAGGATATTACAAGCAGAGTTTTTAGGTCCTATAACTAACACCTCTGTTTTTTCAGAATTTAGCATTAAGAAATTACTCGTCATCCAGTTTTTTTATATCGACCATACATTCCATTAGTTTTTCAAATTGGCAAAGGATGCATTGAGATCAGCATTCATAGGCATTTTAAAATTCTATTGGGGTTAGACACCACGTGTCAGGTCCTACTCATTGTTGAAAATCATACACTAGATTTAATACTGTCACATGGAATTGATGATGATGGTGTTGAAATTATGCAGCCAAGTGATGATATCACAGATAATTATCTAGTCTTGTATAAACTTCATATTGCTAAAACTTTCAATTCTACTCCTTGTTACAATTATGTTAGAACAATCACTTCTAAAGACTGCTTTGTAAGTAATCTTCCTGATTTATCTCAATTCCTTAGCACATCCAAAAACTCAGAACATCTTGATGATGTAACAGAAACTATTGACTCTCTCTTTTCTAGCATTTTAAATGCCGTTGCTCCTTTACGCTTAAGGAAGATTAAGGAAAACAGTCTGATACCGTGGTATAATGAACACACTTGTACTCTAAACAGAGCAGCCCGGAAAATGGAGAGCAGCTGGAGGAAAACAAACCTAGAGGTATTTTGTATTGCTTGGTGGGAAAGTACCCTATCCTACAGAAAAGCATTAAAAACTGCTAGATCTGATTACTTCTCTTCTCTTGTAGAAACAACAAACAAACATAACCCCAGGTATTCATTCAATACAGTGGCTAAATTAACGAAAAATAAAGCATCATCAAGTGTTGACATTTCACAATTATGAACTACTTTATTTCCAAGTATTTTATCTATTAGAGATAAAATTGTAACCATGGAGTCGTCAGCTACAGTATTGCATCAGACAGTGCATTATAGATACCCTGAGGAACAGTTCCACTCATTCTCTACTTTAGAACAGGAATAATTGATTGTTAAATCCTTTAAACCAACAAAAAGTATGTTAGACCCTATTCCATCCAAACACCCAATAGAGGTGCTCTCAGAAGTCATAGATCCTCTTCTGACTATTATTAATTTGTCATTGTCATGAGACTATGTCCCCAAAACCTTCAAACTGACTGCTATTAAGCCTCTCATCAGAAAACCACAACTAGACCCCAAAGAACCAGTTAATTACAGACTGATCTCGGATCTTCATTTTCTGTCCAAGATACTAGAAAAGGTAAAATCCTCAAAATTATATTCCTTCGTAGAGAAAATGGTATCTGTGAGGATTTAAATTCAAGCTTTAGACTATATAGTACCAGGATTGCTCTCATCAGAGTTTCAAATAACCTGCTGTTTCATCTGATCATGGTTGTATCTCTCAGAATCATAATCAAAATCAGAATGAGCTTTATTGCCAGGTATGTTTACACATACAATGAATTTGTGAGAGAAGCTTCCACAGTGCAACAGAATGACAGCGTCAGAACAAAAACACAGTTTTGTGTTTACAAGTATACTATGTGCAAATTTAAAGTATAGACTAAGTTTGGCGTTAGATAAATTAGTGTATGAGTGTATAAATATTGATGTGTGTTCCACAGTTATTGTTAAGTGTTCATGAGTTGGATTGCCTGGGGGAAGAAACTGTTCCTGTGTCTGGCCATTCTGGTGCTCAGAGTTCTGTAGGGTCGACCAGATGGCAACAGTTCAAAGAGGAAGTGTGCTGGATGTGAGGAGTCCAGAGTGATTTTACCAGCCCTTCTGCTCACTCTGGATAAGTACAGTTGTTGAATAGAATGGAGGGTTGTACCAATGATTCATTCAGCAGTCCGGACTACCCTCTGTAGTCTTCTAAAGGTCAGATTTGGTAGCTAAGCTGAATCAGACAGTTATTGAAGTGCAGAGGACCGATTCAGTGATGGCAGAGTATAACTGTTTCAGCAGCTCCTGTGGCAGGTTGAACTTCCTCAGCTGGTGCAGGATGTACAACCTCTGCTGTGCCTTTTTCACAATGGAGTCAATGTGAATGTCCCACTTCAGGTCCTAAGAGATTGCGTTGCCCAGAAACCTGAATGACTCCACTGCAGTCACAGTGCTGTCCATGATGGTGAGTGGGGGCAAAGCAGAGGGGTTTCTCCTGAAATTCACGATCATCTCAACAGTTTTGAGTGTGTTGAGTTCCAGGTGTTTGAGACTGCACCAGACAGCCAGCTCTTTAACCTGCTGTCTGTAGGCAGACTCGTCACTGTCCTGAATGAGGCCGATGAGTGTGGTGTCATCTGCAAACTTCAGGATCTTGACAGAGGGATCTTTAGATGTGCAGTCATTGGTATGTCAGGAAGCTGTTGATCCACTGACAGATGGAAGTTAGTTTGGGCAGGAGAAGGTTTGGAATGATCATGTTAAAGGCCAAGCTGAAGTCCTGAAGTAAATAGCATCCTAACATTATTCCCTGGTCTGTCTAGATGTTGCCGAACATAAAGCAGTCCAATGTTTACTCCATCATCCACAGACTGTAGGCTCTGTAGGTAAACTGAAGAGGATTCAGTAAGGGTCCAGTAATGTCCTTCAGGTGGGCCAGCACCAGTTTTTCAAATTACTTCATGGCCACAGATGTTAGAGCCGCAGGCCTGTAGTCATTTAGTTCTGTCATTTTGGATTTATTTGGGATGGGGATGATGGTGGAGTGTTTGAAGCATGAAGGGGCTTCACACAGCTCCAGTGATCTGTTGAAGATCTGTGTGATATGTGGGGGCCAGCTGGTCAGCACAGGATAACAGACAGGCGGGTGTAACACAGTCTGGGCCTGGTGCTTTTTTCCTTTTCTGCTTCTTGAAGACCTGGAGCACCTCATCCTCGCTAATCTGAATTGCAGGTGTGAGGGAGAAGGGGTTGCAGGAGGTCTGAGTGGTCTGAATGGTTGTGTTGAGAGGTGTTCAGGGCAGGTGTTGGGTGTTTTTCAAACCTGCAGTAAAACTCATTCAGATCATCTGCCAGTTGTTGAGTCTCCACAGTGCTGGGGGATGGTGTCATCGTAGTTGGTGATCTCCTTCAGACATTTCCACACTGATGCTGAGTCACTGGAAGGGATCTGAGTCCTTATTTTCTAAGAATAATTCCTCTTTGCCACTCTGATCTCCTTTTCCAGTATGTATTTAGCCTGTTTATATAAGACATTGTCCCCGTTCCTGTAAGCATTTTCTTTGGCCTGACGGAGAGTTTTGCAGTGAACCATGGTTTGTCATTAGCCACGTTTCCACTGCTGAAAACCCAGGAACCAGGATCTAAATAAAGTACACGTAAAAAAAACAATGCACCTCAGAAAGTCCCTGTTGGCGAGGTAGTACTTTTTCATAGTTCCGGAACTTTTGGGGGCGGGACTTGGGCACTAAACATGCTGATTGGTTGAGTTCACTCAGCATTGTGATTTCAACCACCAGTTATTCGGATCATTTTCGAAATATTACTGTTATTGTGTCATGAAATGTAATTTTAAAAGTATTTCAGGTGAGAATGTAGTTGTTTAAAACTCAAATCTGTGGTTTATTTATAAAGACAGAACCTATTTAAAAATGTGTTTGCCAATTTCGGAGACAATCCGTTCCATGCGATCGGCGTGACCTCAGTGCTCATGTATCCGCCTAGAGCAGTCTCAACTCGGCTAGCCCTTTTGACATTTGCCACTGGCTCTGATGTCTCTTTAGTGGTTAAACATAAAAAATAATTCATTTTGGGTAAATCTAACAGGTAATCTTTGGTCTGTATTCAATTTTATCTATATGTTAAAATGAAAGCAACATGTCTGGGGGGGAAATAGTTCCTGGGGAAAAAGTTCCTGGTACAATTTTTCCAGGTAATTTCGGTGGAAATGCGGCAATTGTTGTAAGTTACATGAGTCCTGGTAGGAATGCACATGTCTTCACTGATATAAGATGTTACAGTCTCTGTGAGCTTGTCTATTAGTGCTATTGAATCGTAGTGCTGCATTCAGCACTACTGACCACAAAATTCTCTTGAATAGACTAGAAAACTTTGCTGGCATTAATGGAAGTGTATTAGCATGTTTCAAATCGTACTTATCTGGCCAGCATCAATTTGTTGCAGTAAATGAAGAGGTATCATATCGATCACAAGTGCAGCATGGAGTACCTCAAGGCACAGCACTAGGAACATTACTTTTCACGCTTTACATGTTACCTTTGGGAGATATCATGAGGAAGCACTGTGTTAGCTTTCAGTGTTACTGCCTGGAAAAAACAGACCAATTAAAAAAAATTGATATATAATAATAAAATAAAAGTCTATATAAATACCTGGTTGAGGAGTAATTTCTTACTGCTAAATTCTGAAAAAAAAAACCAAAGGTGTTAATTATAGGACCTACAAACTCATGTAATAACCAAGAACACAGTCTATTACTTGATGGCTGCTCTTTCAATTCTTCGCCATCAGTTAGGAACCTAGGTGTGCTACTTGATAGCAATCTTTCCTTTGAAAGCCACATTTCTAGCATTTGTAAAACTGCATTTTTCCATCTAAAAAAATATCTAAAATATGATATATGCTTTCAATGTCAAATGCAGAAACGCTCTCTAGGTTACGAATGTAACCCTGGTTCCTCGAGAGAATGAGACGCTGCGTCGAACGCTTTGAGGAAACGCCTTTGGCAAGATCAACTCTGAATATCATGTGCAATCTGTCCAATGGAAGGGCGTGATGTCACGGGCGGGGTGACGTAGCGACCAGGAAGCTATAAAGGCACATGCCACGCAGCTGACTTCAGCTTCGAGTAGGGAAGCAAGCGAGTATGGCTATGCGACGCAGCGTCTCGTTCCCTCGAGGAACCAGGGTTACATTAGTAACCTAGAGGCATTCCTCTTCAGGAACTCGAGCTGCATCGAATGCTTTGGGGAACAATGTGCCAACACTGCCAAACTTCCAAGCCCCTGCCTAGTGTGTATCCGAAGAGCACAGCTAAGGCAAGAGGACAGAAGAGCCAGAAGCGGCTCGCATATCGAGATTGTAGAATCTGGCAAATGCCATTCCCCGAGTGGAGTGAGCCTTGGCTCCCAAAGGAAGGGGAAGACCAGAGGACTCATAGGAGACGTTGATAGCCTGCTCTCCTGGTCTGGCTCCTGAAAGGAAGGAGGGCAGAAGGCCTGCAGTACTATGGGTTGTGGCGTAACAGAGGGAACTTTAGGAACATAACCCACTCGAGGGTATAAAAATGCTTTGGCCATACCAGGGGCAAAGTCTAAGTAGGTAGGGGCCACCGAGAGGGCCTGAAGATCTCCAACTCTCTTTAGAGTAGTAATAGCCAATAATAGGGCAGTCTTAAGGGTCAGATGTCTATCTGAGATATCATGAATCGGCTCAAATAGAGCTTTACAAAGAGCCTCTAACACCACAACAAAGTTCCAGGGGGGAACACGGGACTGTACTGGAGGTCTTAGCCTCAGTGCACCGTGGAGGAAAGTGTAACTAGGGGGTGTCTACTCACTGACTGACTGTTGAAAGGGACGTGGTAAGCAGCTATGGCCACCACGTACACCTTTAAGGTGGAGTGAGTTAACCCCACAGATAGCCTAGCTTGGAGAAACTCAAGAACTGTACCAACTGGACAGTTAACAGGGTCAAGCTGGCATTCTCTGCACCATGAGGTGAACAGCTTCCACCTCAGGGCGTACAGTTTCCTCGTAGAGGGAGCTCTGGATTGGAGGAGGGTCTCAACAACCTCGGTTAAGAGACCGGAAGCTATGAACTGTGCCCCCTCAGGGGCCACACCACTTCCACATTGAATTATTTTGCCCTGCGCCTGAGAAAGTAGATCTGTCCTGATCGGAATCTCCCATGGAGAGCCGTCGAGGAGAAAGCCATACTGGGCCCGGCCAGAACGGTCTACTAATAGAAGACGGACCCCGTCCCGGCGTACTCCCGCCAGAACTCCCGGGAGCAGAGCGATAGGGGGAAAGGCATACAGACGAAGACTCAGCCTGGTCTGTACCATAGCGTCCAGTCCCAGAGGAGCTGGATGAACTAGAGAGAAACATAGGGGACATTGTGATATCTCTTGAGTCGAAAAGAGGTCCAAAAACTCTCCATATCTACTTCACCACCTCGGGGTGAAGCCCCCCGGGCCTCGGCCCCTGTCTTGACAGTATGTTTGCTCCCACAGTCAATCTCCCAGGAATATACACTGCTCCGAACAAGAGGAGTTGGTCCTGGGACCACAGAAGGATCTGGTGTGCCAGCTTGTACAAGGGACACGAATGCAGTTCCTTTTCAGGAACTCGAGCTGCGTCGAAACGCTTTTGGGAAACGTCCCTGACGAGACCGACTCTGAATATCGTGTGCAATCAGTCCATCGGAAAGGCGTGACGTCACGGGCGGGGTGACGTAGCGACCAGGAAGCTATAAAAGCACGTGCCGTGCAGCTGGCTTCAGCTTCGAATCTGTCAGCAAGCGCTCTGTGTGTGCATGTGCAAAAGTCTGTCCTGTTGGTCCTATTTATTGTTGTCTGTCCCTTAGCTTAAAAAGATCGCTAAAACATCTCAATATGCCTAAGCAGAAGCAAAAGACCAAACATTTGAAGGGCGATTCCAAGCCGCGTTACAGACTGTGTGTTCCTCCCTGCACTCGCTACATTACGAGCGGGGATACACACAGGCTGTGCGTGGCTTGCCTGGGATCGAAGCACGCTGAGTCGGCTCTCGAGGGGGCCGACTGCCCGCATTGCGAACGTTTGCCAATGCGGACGCTTCGATCCCGGAGGGCTCTCTTCGAGGAGGGAGCCTTCACCAGCGTTCCTCGCGGTGCTGGCCCCGCTTCTGCCGAGGCAGAGCGGCTGCTGCACTCGTGGGGTTCGCAGGTGGATCTGTCAGAAGGAATGGAGACGGGCCAGTCCTTATCTCCTTCCTCATCTGCCAGATCCGGCGCCCAAGCCCTGGGTTCGGAAGCACGCTCGTCGGTTTCTTCCCCCCAGGGTGAGGGATCAGCTCTTCACCTCTCGTCCTCCGAGGAGGTCGATGTGGAGACTGTTGCTGGGGATTCGCCACCCCTGTCGCCCCAGTATGAGGAGCTTTTGGAGGTGGTCACGCGTGCAGTAGATAAATTAAAAATCGACTGGCCTGCTGAAAAACAGACTGAGCCGCAGAGAAGCAAATTAGACGAACGCTTTCTGCGGCCGAAGCAACCACCTCCACGTCGGAGCCTTCCGTATTTTCCCGATCTCCATGATGAGTTATCGAGATCGTGGAATCACCCGTATTCGACCCGCCTCTTTGGCCCTGATTCACTATATTATGGCAACGTGATGGGGCTGGGAGAGCGTGGTTATAGAGCGATGCCACGGGTTGAACAGACGCTCGCGGGCTATCTGTCACCCGGTTCGGCCTCGTCTCTAAAGGCTCCGACATTGCCCACTAAGCCGCTTCGAGTTACATCATCGCTAGTGGGCAAAGGTTATATGGCAGCAGGTCAGGCTGGGGCGTGCCTTCATACTATGGCAGTCCTGCAAGCTTATCAGGCTGACCTGCTGAGAGATGTCGATGAGGGGGAGGGGATTAAGTCTGAAGATATTGAAGAACTCAGAAAGACCGCTGATCTCTCCCTCCGCGCCACTAAGGAGACCGCTCGCGCAATTGGGCGGTCTATGGCAGCCTTAGTGGCCGCGGAGAGGCATTTGTGGCTGACCCTGTCAGAAATTAAAGAACGAGACAGGGTCTGCCTCCTGGACGCCCCGCTTCAAGCCTTGGGCCTGTTCGGCGACACAGTTAATACTGTCGTCGACAGGTTCCAGGAGGCGCACAAGCAGGCGGCGGCGTTCCAGAGTTTCCTCCCTCGTCGCTCTCGTGGTGCATCTGGGCGGGAGATGACCACGCCACATACCGGCTCCTCACACCGGGAAGCGCAAAAGCAGAGCGTCGCCACTCGTGCTCCCCCACGTCGGGACCGAGGGCAACGACGCTCTGAGTCGGGGGCTTCTAGGGCGAAAACCGATTTAAGATCTGTCATCGAAGCCCGGAAGTCCTCGACGAAAAGATCCTGACGCCAGGATCCAGAGGGTAGCCCCTGCTGGGGTAGAGCGCGGTTCACCTCATTACACGGTGCCCGTCTCACCTCAGTACCCTCAGGAGGTCGGTCTGCCAACCCTGCCAGAGTTTCAGGGCGCAGCGGCCTCCAGCGAGCGCCACCCCCAGTTACTTCCGCCCGTGAGCGTAGCGGAGCTGGGATGCTCGCCGCCCCTTCGGGGGCCTCTTACACCAGAGGTCAGTCTTGAGAGACTGATTCCCTTAGTAGATTATTTAGCAGCGTGGAAGCTACTGCCAAATGTATCTCAATGGGTCCTGCGTACAATAGAAAGAGGCTATTGCATTCAGTTCGGTCATCCACCACCGAAGTTCAACGGGGTTACACCGACTGTGGTCGGCCCCCAGCAGGCTCTAGTTATGGAACAAGAAGTGAATACCCTATTAAGGAAGGAGGCCATCGAGGTGGTCCCTCCTCTAGACAGGGAATCCGGATTTTACAGCCGGTATTTCATAGTTCCAAAGAAGGATGGGGGGTTGCGTCCGATCCTAGACTTGCGTCTCCTGAACCGCTCAGTTATGTCACTGAAGTTCAAGATGCTCACTGTCAACCAGGTTGTAGCTCAAATCAGATCCGAGGACTGGTTTGTCACAATAGATCTCAAAGACGCATACTTCCACATATCCATCCTTCCACAACACAGGAAGTTTCTGAGGTTCGCTTTCGGGGGCAAAGCTTATCAATATCGAGTACTTCCCTTTGGCCTCGCACTCTCACCCCGCACGTTCACGAAATGTATGGATGCGGCTCTGGTATCCCTCCGTATGCAGGGCATCCGCATTTTAAATTATATCGACGATTGGTTGATCCTAGCTCAATCAGAGCAGATGGCGGCTCGACATCGAGATGTCGTTCTCGCACACATGGGGGAGCTGGGTTTGAGACTAAACGCCAAGAAGAGTGTACTTTCTCCAGTTCAGAGAACCACCTATCTAGGCGTAGTGTGGAATTCGACCACGATGCAGGCACGCTTGTCTCCTGCTCGGATCGAGTCGATCTTCACATCAGTCGAGAGAGTCAAAGAAGGCCAGTCACTCACTGTCAAACAATTCCAGAGATTGTTAGGGCTGATGGCAGCTGCGTCCAACGTGATACCTTTTGGCCTGCTGTACATGAGACCCCTACAGTGGTGGCTCAAGTCAAAGGGCTTTTCCCCGAGGGGAAATCCACGTCGAGTTATCAAGGTCACGCGGCGGTGCCTTCGTGCCTTAGACATGTGGAGGAAACCTTGGTTCTTGAATCAGGGCCCGGTGCTGGGAGTTCCTTGTCGCCGTGTAACGCTAGCGACAGATGCGTCCCTCACCGGTTGGGGTGCGGTCATGAGCGGCCACCCTGCCTGCGGTCTGTGGAGTTTTCACCATCTAACATGGCACATCAATTGCCTAGAGATACTAGCGGTCTATCGAGCATTGAAATATTTCCTCCCAGACCTGAGAGGTCACCATGTGTTGGTGCGCACCGACAACACATCAGTGGTCTCTTATATCAATCACCAGGGGGGTCTGCGTTCGCGCCCCTTGTACAAGCTGGCACACCAGATCCTTCTGTGGTCCCAGGGCAAACTCCTCTCGATCAGAGCAGCGTATATTCCTGGGAGATTGAATGTGGGAGCAGACATACTGTCGAGACAGGGGCCGAGGCCCGGGGAATGGATGCTTCACCCCGAGGTGGTGAAGCAGATATGGAGAGTATTTGGTACAGCCCAGGTGGACCTCTTTCCGACTCAGGAGACATCGCAATGTCCCCTCTGGTTCTCTCTAGTTCATCCAGCTCCTCTGGGACTGGACGCTATGGTACAGACCTGGCCGAGGCTTCGTCTGTACGCTTTTCCCCCTATCGCTCTGCTCCCGGGAGTTCTGGCGAGAGTACGCCGGGACGGGGCCCGTCTGCTACTAGTAGCCCCGTTCTGGCCGGGCCGAGTATGGTTCTCAGATCTAGTCTCGCTCCTCGACGGCTCTCCGTGGGAGATACCGATCAGGACAGACCTACTCTCACAGGCGCAGGGCACGATAATTCACCCTCGCCCGGAGTTGTGGAAGCTGTGGGTGTGGCCCCTGAGGGGGCACAGCTGTTAGCAGCTGGTCTCTCAACCGAGGTTGTTGAGACCCTACTCCAATCCAGAGCTCCCTCTACGAGGAAACTGTACGCCCTGAAGTGGAAGCTCTTCACTTCATGGTGCAGAGACCGCCAGCTTGACCCAGCAGACTGCCCAGTTGGTAAAGTTCTGGAGTTTTTACAAGCCAGGCTCTCTGCGGGGTTATCCCACTCCACCTTAAAGGTTTACGTGGCGGCCATAGCTGCTTTCCACGTCCCTTTCAATGGTCAGTCAGTGGGTAGACACCCCCTAGTTACACGTTTCCTCCGCGGTGCGCTGAGGCTGAGACCTCTAGTACGATCCCGTGTTCCCCCCTGGGATTTGGTTGTGGTTCTAGAGGCTCTTTGTAAAGCTCCATTCGAGCCAATACAAGATATCTCAGATAGACATCTGACACTTAAAACTGCCCTGTTACTGGCAATCACCTCACTAAAGAGAGTTGGAGATCTTCAGGCCCTTTCGGTGGCCCCTACCTACTTAGACTTTGCCCCTGGTATGGCCAAAGCATTCTTATACCCTCGAGCGGGTTACGTTCCGAAGGTTCCCTCTGTTACACCACAACCTATCGTACTGCAGGCCTTCTGTCCTCCTCCCTTTCGGGAGCCAGACCAAGAGAAGCTAAACTGTATGTGTCCAGTGCGAGCACTGGACGCATACGTCCACAGAGCTGCCCTGTGGAGAAAATCAGACCAATTGCTTGTTTGCTACGGTCCTTCTAACAAGGGTTCTCCTGCCACCAAGCAGACCCTTAGTCGTTGGATAGTCGAGGCTATCAACGTCTCCTATGAGTCCTCTGGTCTTCCCCCTCCTTTGGGGGCCAAGGCTCACTCTACTCGGAGTATGGCGGCCTCCAAGGCCTTCTCAGCAGGTGTGTCCCTCTTGGACATCTGCAACGCTGCGGGGTGGTCCACGCCCTCCACATTTGTCCGATTTTACGATCTTGACATGCGAGCCACGCCGGGCTCCTCTGTTCTCTCGTCTTAGCTGTGCTCTTTTGACTACACACTAGGCAGGGATTTGGAAGTCTGGCAGCGTGGGCACATCGTTCACCAAAAGCGTTTCGACGCAGCTCGAGTTCCTGAAAAGGAACGTCTCAAGGTTACGTATGTAACCCTAGTTCCTTGAAGGAACGAGACGCTGCGTCGCAGAGCCATACTCCCGGCACCCCTGCCGGCGCTTGCTTCCCTACTCGAAGCTGAAGCCAGCTGCACGGCACGTGCTTTTATAGCTTCCTGGTCGCTACGTCACCCCGCCCGTGATGTCACGCCTTTCCGATGGACTGATTGCACACGATATTCAGAGTCGGTCTCGTCAGGGACGTTCCCCAAAAGCGTTTCGATGCAGCGTCTCGTTCCTTCAAGGAACTAGGGTTTCATACGTAACCTTGAGACGATCTCTCTGGTGACTGATATAAGAGATTGCCAATGTGTTGTCGGTGCGCACCAACACATGGTGACCTCTTAGGTCTGGGAGGAAATATTTCAATGCTCGATGCACAGCTAGCATCTCTAGACAACTGGTATGCCATGTCAGATGGCGACCGCTCTACAGACCGCGAGCAGAGTGGCCACTCATGACCGCACCCCAACCAGTGAGGGATGCGTCTGTCGCTAGCGTTACACAGCGACAAGAGCTCCCAGCACCGGGCCCTGATTCAAGAACCAAGGTTTCTTCCATATGTCTAAGGCACGAAGGTATTGCCGCGTGACCTTGATAGTTCGTAATGGATTCCCCCTCGGGGAAAATCCCTTGGTCTTGAGCCACCACTGTAGGGGATTCATTTGCAGGAGGCCAAAAGTTATCACGTTGGATGCAGCTGCAATAAGCCCTAACAGTCTCTGAAACTGCTTGACAGTGAGTGACTGGCCATCTCTGACTCTCTTGACTGAGGTAAGGAATGACTCGATCCGAGCAGGAGACAGACGTGCCTGCATCGTGGTCGAATCCCACACTACGCCTAGATAGGTGGTTCTCTGAACTGGATAAACAAATGATAAAGCTTGGCTTATTGAATATCAGATCCCTTTCTACGAAAACACTTTTTGTAAATAATATGATCACTGATCATAATATAGATGTACTCTGTTTGACAGAAACCTGGCTAAAACCTGATGATTACATTATTTTAAATGAGTCCACCCCACAAGATTACTGTTATAAACATGAGCCACGTCAAAAAGACAAAGGTGGAGGTGTTGCTTCAATTTATAACAACGTTTTCAGGATTTCTCAGAGGGCAGGCTTCAAGTATAACTCGTTTGAAGTAATGGTGCTTCATATAACATTATCCAGAGAAACAAATGTTAATGATAAATCCCCTGTTATGTTTGTACAGGCTACTGTATACAGGCCACCAGGGCACCATACAGACTTTATTAAAGAGTTTGGTGATTTTACATCCGAGTTAGTTCTGGCTGCAGATAAAGTTTTAATAGTTGGTGATTTTAATATCCATGTTGATAATGAAAACGATGCATTGGGATCAGCATTTATAGACATTCTGAACTCTATTGGTGTTAGACAACACGTTTCAGGACCTACTCATTGTCGAAATCATACTCTAGATTTAATACTGTCACATGGAATTGATGTTGATGGTGTTGAAATTATTCAGCCAAGTGATGATATCTCAGATCATTATTTAGTTCTGTGCAAAATTCATATAGCCAAAATTGTAAATTCTACTTCTTGTTACAAGTATGGAAGAACCATCACTTCTAACACAAAAGACTGCTTTTTAAGTTATCTTCCTGATGTAACCAAATTCCATAGCATATCCAAAACCTCAGAACAACTTGATGATGTAACATGATGTAACTCTCTCTTTTCTAGCACTTTAAATAAAGTTGCTCCTTTACACTTAAGGAAGGTTAAGGAAAACAGTTTGACACCATGGTATAATGAGCATACTCGCACCCTAAAGAGAGCAGCCCGAAAAATGGAGCGCAGCTGGAGGAAAACAAAACTAGAGGTATTTCGTATTGCTTGGCAGGAAAGTAACATATCCTACAGAAAAGCATTAAAAACTGCTAGATCCGATTACTTTTCTTCTCTTTTAGAAGAAAACAAACATAACCCCAGGTATTTATTCAATACAGTGGCTAAATTAACGAAAAATAAAGCCTCAACAAGTGTTGACATTTCCCAACACCACAGCAGTAATGACTTGATGAACTACTTTACTTCTAAAATCGATACTATTAGAGATAAAATTGCAACCATTCAGCCGTCAGCTACAGTATCACATCAGACAGTGCACTATAGACCCCCTGAGGAACAGTTCCACTCATTCTCTACCATAGGAGAGGAAGAATTGTATAAACTTGTTAAATCATCTAAACCAACAACATGTATGTTAGACCCTATACCATCTAAGCTCCTAAAAGAGGTGCTTCCACAAGTCATAGATCCTCTTCTGACTATTATTAATTCCTCATTGTCATTAGGATATGTCCCCAAAACCTTAAAACTGGCTGTTATTAAGCCTCTCATCAAAAAAACACAACTTGACCCCAAAGAACTAGTTAATTATAGACAAATCTCGAATCTCCCTTTTCTGTCCAAGATACTAGAAAAGGTGGTATCCTCACAATTATATTCCTTCTTAGAGAAAAATGGTATATGTGAGGATTTCCAGTCAGGATTTTAGACCGTATCATAGTACTGAGACTGCTCTCCTTAGAGTTACAAATGATCTGCTCTTATCATCTGATCGTGGGTGTATCTCTCTATTAGTTTTATTGGATCTTAGTGCTGCGTTTGACACAATTGACCACAACATTCTTTTGCATAGACTTGAACACTTTGTTGGCATCAGTGGAAGTGCATTAGCATGGTTTAAATCGTACTTATATGACCGCCATCAGTTCGTAGCAGTGAATGAAGATGTATCATATCGATCACAAGTTCAGTATGGAGTACCTCAAGGCTCAGTACTAGGGCCGCTACTCTTCACGCTTTATATGTTACCCTTGGGAGATATCATCAGGAAACATGGTGTTAGCTTTCACTGTTATGCTGATGATACTGAGCTCTATATTTCTTCGCAGCCCGGTGAAACACACCAATTTGAAAAACTAATGGATTGCATAGTCGAAATAAAAAAACTGGATGACGAGTAATTTCTTACTGCTAAATTCTGAAAAAACAGAGGTGTTAATTATAGGACCTAAAAACTCCGCTTGTAATAACCTAGAACACTGTCTAAGACTTGATGGTTGCTCTGTCAATTCTTCGTCATCAGTTCGGAAGCTAGGTGTGCTATTTGATCGCAATCTTTCCTTAGAAAGCCACGTTTCTAGCATTTGTAAAACTGCATTTTTCCATCTCAAAAATATATCTAAATTACGGCCTGTGCTCTCAATGTCAAATGCAGAAATGTTAATCCATGCATTTATGACCTCAAGGTTAGATTATTGTAATGCTTTATTGGGTGGTTGTTCTGCACGCTTAGTAAACAAACTACAGCTAAAATGCAGTCCAAAATGCAGCAGCAAAATGCTGCAGCAAGAGTTCTTACTAGAACCAGGAAGTATGACCATATTAGCCCGGTCCTGTCAACACTGCACTGGCTCCCTATCAAGCATCGTATAGATTTTAAAATATTGCTTATTACTTATAAAGCCCTGAATGATTTAGCACCTCAGTATTTGAATGAGCTCCTTTTACATTATAATCCTCTACGTCCGCTACGTTCTCAAAACTAAACTAAACAATTTGATAATACCTAGAATATCAAAATCAACTGCGGGCAGCAGATCCTTTTCCTATTTGGCGCCCAAACTCTGGAATAACCTACCTAACATTGTTCGGGAGGCAGACACACTCTTGCAGTTTAAATCTAGATTAAAGACCCATCTCTTTAACCTGGCATACACATAACATACTAATATGCTTTTATTATCCAAATCCGTTAAAGGATTTTTAGGCTGCATTAATTAGGTAAACCGGAACCGGAAACACTTCCCATAACACCCTATGTACTTGCTACATCATTAGAAGAATGGCATCTACGCTAATATTTGTCTGTTTCTCTCTTGTTCCGAGGTCACCGTGGCCACCAGATCCAGTCTGTGTCCAGATCAGAGGGTCACTGCAGTCACCCGGATCCAGTACGTATCCAGACCAGATGCTGGATCAGCACCTAGAAAGGACCTCTACATCCCTGAAAGACAGCGGAGACCAGGACAACTAGAGCCCCAGATACAGATCCCCTGGAAAGACCTTGTCTCAGAGGAGCACCAGGACAAGACCACAGGAAACAGATGATTCTTCCGCACAATCTGACTTTGCTGCAGCCTGGAATTGAACTACTGGTTTCGTCTGGTCAGAGGAGAACTGGCCCCCCAACTGAGCCTGGTTTCTCCCAAGGTTTTTTTCTCCATTCTGTCACCGATGGAGTTTCGGTTCCTTGCCGCTGTCGCCTCTGTCTTGCTTAGTTGGGGACACTTCATCTACAGCGATATCGTTGACTTGATTGCAAATAAATGCACAGACACTATTTAACTGAACAGAGATGACATAACTGAATCCAACGATGAACTGCTTTTAACTATAATTTTGCATGATTGACACACTGTTTTCCTAATGAATGTTGTTCAGTTGCTTTGACGCAATGTATTTTGTTTAAAGCGCTATATAAATAAAGGTGACTTTGACTTTGGAGAAAGTACACTCTTCTTGGCGTTCAGTCTCAAACCCAGCTCCCTCATATGTGCGAGAACGACATCTCAACGTCGAACCGCCATCTGCTCTGATTGAGCTAAAATCAACCAATCGTCTATATAGTTCAGAATGCGGATGCCCTGCATACGGAGGGGAACCAGAGCCGCATCTACACATTTCGTGAACGTGCAGGTTGAGAGTGCAAGGCCGAAGGGAAGTACTCGATATTGGTAGGCTTTGCCCCCAAAAGCGAATCTCAGAAACTTCCTGTGTTGTGGAAGGATGGATATATAAAAGTACAGCGCACGAATAGCTTAGTCACACAAACAATATTAATCCCCTCTGAGATTAAATAGCTGCTCATTAACGCTGCCCGTATAATTTTAGGCATAACACTGTTTGTTGTATAATGGTGCTTATGCAACTTTATGTTTGTGCATCTACAAGCTCGCCGACGCCCTCCGTATCAATGTCTTCGGAGAAAGAAAGGCAGAGCGTCAAGACCGATGCTCGGGGGGGAAGAACCGAAGCTCAGGCTTCCGAACCCAGCAATCGGGCAGATCTGATGGGTAAGGTAGGAGATAAGGACGTGCCTGTCTCCATTCTCTCCAGCAGATCGATCTGCGAACCCAACGAATGCCGGCGACGTTCCGCCTCGGCGAAAGCGGGATCGGTACCGCGAGAAACGCTGGTGAAGGCTCACTTCTCGAAGGATGAACTAGAGCCATAGTTCATATTCCCTAGATGGACCACCATGCTCTCACAAAATGGCAAAATGGACAGAGTGCCTCGCCCTCTGCATTCTGAGTAATGCAACTGTATGCCAGGGATGCGTATGGGGCATGCTGTATGGTAGCGTAGGTCGTGTATTGCCTATTAACGGGAAACACAAGCCCTCCCCTGAATGTGTGAGTGACACAGATGTGTGTATGTGTGAAATGTTAAGTGCGAGCCCTGGTGGCGGAGGTCCAAAACTTCATACATGATACCCGGGGGAGCTGCGAGCCCAACTTTTTTACCGGCACCATGGCCGAGTGCTGCACTGATGAAGCAGAAGCAGTAGGAGCCTGCTTCGATAGCTGGTTGAAAATGGACGACAATCTACTCTGCTGGGGGATGTGCCGCAGCCTGGTGCGGCAGGAAAAGGCTCATTGCTTTGGAGCATTTCTGTGCTTCAGAAAAGTGCTCCTTGATAGCCTAACAGCATCTCCAAAGAGGCAGGAGGGAGATAAAGGAGCGTTGAGCAGTGTCTTACTGTCCCTAAGACCCTTACCCAGCAAATTCTGCCTCCGCATGGGCGAGACCCAGGCACAGGACACAGAATTTGTGGGTGCCTGGGGCCTCGACAGGCCCTAAACACAGTATGCTTTTGACATGCTGGAATGCAGAGAGGGAAATGGGTCTTCTCCAAGATGGTGCATCATATAGTAGGGGGCTCTACCCCTATTTGCCGTCTTGGCTGGCATTGGACAGTGAGAGTTGCAACTTCACTGGCATTGTGCAATAAGATTTCTGGTAGGTTTAGGAAGGAAGGGAGTCCACAAAAGCATCAGCTTCTGAGGCCATGTTGAGAGATCATTCTCGAGAGGGAGCCAAGCCAGCTCAATACATGTTAAGTTTTAAAAATACAAAATATTATTTTATTACGTCATCATAGACACACATAATAATGAGGACAATTTCTGCATTTCCATAGTAAAGCTTGTGGGGTGTTTGCGTACTTTATCACAGATGAAGTGGATTAGATGCAACATTTGTAAAACTTATTTGAATCAGCCCAAGTCATTGTTGCTAGCTCTAAGGTGGTATTTTTTAATTTGTAAGAAAGGTTTGAGAAGATCTGTTATCAGATCTATGGCAGAAAAAAGTAGTTACACAGAGAAGATAGGTTTTTGGGAATCTATGTGGTTTTTTCATTTTTGCTTATATACGTATTCCATCTGAATTTTTTTATAAAAGCAATATCACGCTCCCAGTCATGCGATATGGCTCTGCATGGCTGTGATTACCTTTGGCCTTTGTTGTGTCTACGGCTGAATTAAAGCTGTGCTGATATAGATGGAATGCACATGATGTCATAGCAGGTGAAGGTGACTTTGGTTACACCAGAGCAGATCTTTTGTTCTACCACTAGTAAAAGTGCACTGGTCAACATGGATCACATGTAACTTGATAACCAATTACACTGTAGCCTTGACATTAAACTGACAGTCAATCACTGTTTGCAAACACCACTGAAATGAGTGAGTGCCCTAAACTGAATCTGAATCTTATCTGTAGCAAACTTGTCTGTGACTACTCTTATAAAACTAAAAATAGATCAATCAAAAATGAATGCTTCTCCTGAAAGCTTAGACTTGGATGATGCCTCACTAACTATAAGTCAAAGACTTAGCAGGCAGCATTTGTCAGAGGTGGAAAGAGTACAAAAATATTCTACTCAAGTAAAAGTACCATTACATTAATGAAATTTTACTTAAGTACAAGTAAAAGTACCAGTCTAAAAAATCAACTCAAGTAAAAGTAAAAAGTAGCTCATTTAAAATTTACTCAGAGTAAAAATTACTTAGTTACATTTTAACAGTGGGAGGGAGTCAAAAATGGGACAGGCCAAGGGTGTCAAACTCAGTTCCTGGAGGGCCACAGTCCTGCACAGTTTAGATATAACCCTAATTAAACACACCTGATCCAGCTAATCTAATCATTTAGGTTTATTTGAAAACTACATGATATGCGTGCTGGAGCAGGGTTAGAACTAAACTCTGCAGGGCTACGGCCCTCCAGGAACTGAGTTTGACACCCCTGGGATAGGCCTATTAATCTCAAACTAGTTGTTTTTAATTAAAGGAATCAGTTATTTAGAATAATAAAACATTTGGGCTGTTACCAGGCAAATCAGTATCAACAAACTCATCTTTTCAATACAGAGGAAATGCAAAAGCTTCATCGGACGTGGCATTTAGATGTATTTACACACTGTTTAGTGCAGGACAAGAATGCATTTAACCTGCAGTTACAAATGCATGAATAATGGTTTGATATGCCAGACATAAAATGTTGAATGCTCATTTGAAATTATAAAAACTTAATTATAAAAAAAAAAAAAATCAAAAGATACTTTAAATGTGAAATTAAAATGGCCAGTATGTGTCAGCAAGTCACTGTTAATAAGTGAGTCATTGCGATTGAACCAAATCATTTAAACGGTTGATTCATTCAGAAACGAAACACTGTCATGTTGCTCAGAGATGCAAAATTTTGCTTTGGTGGCTGTGTTTGGAATAAATTTTTGTTGTAGAAATACGGCAATATGGTGTCTAAAACGCAAGTCTCTTAGTTTGCTGTCCTGTTGTAAAAAAAATATATATATATATATATAAATATAAATATATATTTAATAAATATAAATATAAATATATAAATATATATATATATATATATCAGTGGCGGCTGCTGGTCTTTCAAAGAGGGGAAGCTCATTTTCGGCCTACATTATAACCCTCTGATGGTCTTCATTTGTAGTGACACTCGGGGTCTTTTTGACCCCAGACAATAACATTTCATTTTGTAATAGTAAAATATTTAAATTTTTTACAAATATAATTTTACTCTGTTCATTTATGTTTTTACTAAACTTTGTACAGTTTTTGGAGGATTTAAATCTTTTACATTTCTATAAATAAATAAATATTTATTTAAATAGGCTTTTTTTTTACAAAAAAAGAAAAAAGCATTTCAGGTAAAATTCACTTCATAAAAGACCCAGATTTCTAACTTTCATACATGGGGATACCATGGATAATTTTATAAGGTTTAATGTAAGATTTTTGCCCATTTTTGGGGAAATTCAGTTTAAAAATTGTAATAAATCACTTTAACCACTAGATGGCTATAGTGTGTGTGTGTGTGTGTGTGTGCGCGCGCGCACATTTTCAATCTGTCTTAGTTACCAATTCAATTTTGTGGTGGTTCTGCATTTTACAAATATCAAGAAATATTGCCGAAGTTTGTCTTTCGAATACACTTGAGAAATCCGCGATCATGGGACTGAGCGTGAAACAGCTTCACCGACTTCTTATGGTGCAGACCGCTGTCAGTCAAAAGGAGATCGACAGATCCTCCAATCATCACGCGGAAGCCCAGTCTTCATTCACCTCCAGAGACGCTGAGCGTCCGTGGGCGGGACATAATCGCAGCATTTATCCAATGACCGTCTAGCTTCGGAGCACTGAAAAAAACTGTTCAAAGCAGCCCCATTGAAGTCGCTCGGCTTCTTCAGGGAAATGCACTGTGACGCTACGGGAATGTATGAGAAGAAAATCGCGTCAGCCGACATGTAGCTGATTAACACAATACATAATACACAATAGTACATATTTGACCGTTGGTTTTTTTTTTTTTTACATTACGTGGGGTTGATGTCTTGTCGAGATTTTATAAACTGCTAGTTTGGTCTCCCTAGGCAAGCACAGCATACACAGCATAATAGAGTATAAATATGGGCAGGGGTTCACTTCATTTCCTTCAAGTTCAACTTCAGAATATGACGGGGTTTCGTTTTCAGCGGTGTCTGCACCACTAACGCCTGTTTTGTCCGTCTGCATCTTTCTTGTGATTTTAGCGCCAGTTTGCCCTCCTGCCCATTATTTACTGACATAGCTTCCAGGGAGCGATTTTTTTTTTTTTTACTCAGTAATTAATGTGTTTTAAAATGTAGCGAAGTACAATACTTCAAACTAAATATACTTAAGTAAAAGTAAAATTACAGATTAAAAAAAAATACTTAAAAAAGTAGAAGTACACAAAAAAGCTACTCAATTACAGTAACGCGAGTAAATGTAATTCGTTACTTTCCACCTCTGGCATTTGTGCATGAAACTACCTCACAAAACTGATTTCAGACATACTTCTGAGGCAGTATGTATAATGGTTTAATTATCTACAACAAAACAGAGAGAGCTTTCGTTAAACAAATATTTGATGACTACAATACTATTTTTATGCTAGATATGACATGAAAAGTCAAAAAGTTTAGTCAAAAACTACATTTACATACAAATTGACCACCAACCACAATTTTCAGATGCCATATTTATTTGATATATAAATTTTTTAGCTCAATTGTCGCAGAATTTAATGCACATATTTGTGGTATATCAAAGGCAGTGAAAAATACATATGCTGGCTTTAAAAATCAATCAGATGAAGGCATCTTAGAAAATGGACATGAAGGAACAGTAACAATTAATTCTGATGTCCTCCTGCCTTTTAATGTGTCTTCCAAAGGCAGCATTTTTTCATCTTTCAGACACAGCCAGTGTTGAGCATGTAGAAGTTTAGCCAATAGTCTTTTGATTCACTAAATAATAAGATAGTTTCCCACAAAAGCAGTTTATTCTGTGTAGTGAAGCCTCTACTTCACTGATAACCATTCCCATACTGCAGTTTTATACTTTTTTTTCTTTCTTGGAGGATTGCCTTAAAGTGGCTTTGGTTAAACCTACTGAGTGGTAGAAAGTGGCAGTAGCATAGTGTGTTTACAACTTTATGCAAACGATGAGCAGAAAGCTTCAGTTGGCAACAAATAGGTGTGAGCAATTCAAATTCATATTGTTCTGGGATTTAGTGTGTAAATCATATTTCTGATATACGTATTGGACACTTTGCATTTTAATAATCAGCTTGAATGCTACGAAAATACTGGAAAAGTGATGCTGCTGCATTTGCTCTAGCCATATTACATGGATGGGCCCTATCCCAATTTGCACATTTCATGTGCTGACTTACAATGGCCACCACATTCATGTGTCTGTTTAGTCCACGAGAGACCATAGGGTGTCCAGTTCATCAGCTTTTACTATGCACCCTCGATGTGCACATCTGCTGAGCCTGCACTGAAGCACGCTCCTCAGAAAACTTCTACCTGACAGTCAGAGCAGCATAACGTGATAAAAGTGTGGATTTAGAGGAAGAACGCAATGGTTTAGGGTGCCATTTGGGACAGGGTCTGGGATGTGATTACCTTTGTTTGTTTTCTGACACTTGGTATACAATCTTTTTTTTCTCTCTCTTTTTTTCCCTTGGTATTTCTGTTCATGTGTTCTTGCTGCCATATAATAAAAAATATGGCGGATAGGCAGAAAAATCTGGTGACAAACAGATGTGCTTACAAATTATGTAAACATTTATATAGATACACTGAATATAAAATTTAATGTCATTGACATAGAAACAATATACAATGTACATACAAAATACCGCGACAAAGCTACAAAAGTAATCTTGACAGAACAAGAGCCCTCTCCTTACAATCGGTCGAGGTACGTTAGATGAGCACAGGTTACTGGTAAATTGACGCCCAACACTGCTCCGCCTATACGATTAAAAACACGCTACGGATATAGTAGGCTACACTAAAAATGCTAGAGTAACGAATAATTATATGAGACATCATGCTGTGGTAAATATATATAACATTGGAGCGTAAAACTAAGAGGGAAAAATCCACGCATCGAAATTCGGAATGACAGCAAACTATGAGCCCACTTCAGAGGCTCCCAGAGAGATAGAGAGAGAAACTGTCATTGGTACTGAAGCTGTGAACCCACTTTCAACGACAGCATTCACTGTGGGCTGTGGCAGCCATCATCAATTCTCTCTTCAGTGTACTATACGTAATTTTTATTAAATAAAATTTAGATATACTTATTTTAATGAAAAATATATAAAATAAACAATACAATTAAATAATCAAATTCTCCATGTATTGACAGTAAACTATTTAACGTTTTTTTTTTTGTATTTATTAGTCTGGCTGCTCGACAAGGTGTTTTGTATTATGGCTTCAAGAGACACACTGTTTCAGACACCGCACAGAACGTAAATAATCCAACTTCTCAACCATTTGCATTCATTGACAAAAACAGTAGGCCCCTATTGGTAAAATCATGCAGCAAATATCCATGGGAAAAGGTTTCTGATACAGTAAGAATTTTAACAAGAGAATGTGGATAACAATAATTTTTAGTGGTATATGAACGAGTCTCATGAAATGTTACGGCACTTTAAATCTGCTCATGAACTCCAATATTAATCAATGCTATAATACACGACGCACACAACAGAGTAGTTCTACATACCTGTGCTGAGACGTGCCTTTCTAGCGCGCTTTCTTCAGTTCTTCTCACGCAAATGTTGAACAGCCGTTATGTCATTGCAGAGAGGTTTGCTGAAGTAGAACCTCTAAAACCCGTCACAGATGTTTAGGGTAAGAACTTGAAAAGCGTCTCACATCATGCTGGGCTTAATATTGGTGATGCTCTAACATCTATCTCCCTCTCTCCGCACGTCACAGACGGGTCACGGACAGACAACGACACAATTAACGTTACTATTTGAATGCGTAGCGTAGCCTACTGTGTCATTGCTTTTGTTTTATCGGATTAATGTAGATAGATGATTGTTTGCTGTGTCACTACTGTTATGGATGTTGCATTTGGGGTAACGTGTTATCGTTGCAGAGACTGACTATAAAGCCATAAAGTTTGGAACGCTTCGCGGAATTCTGACCAAGTTTCATTTACTTAAGGGGTTGTTAGACCGACATATAAAACAACAAATTTAACCGACATAATTTATTTATTTTTTTGAGCTGTATGTTTAAGTTCAGGTAAATCTGAAACTTTCAGTTTTTACTTCAGTCACGAATGAAAACAAGTCGGCAAGGGATAGAACTATCATGCGTTTATTGCATTGTATTGTTAACAACATGACAACTGTTAGATTTAAAATTTGTGAGTTGTGAAAATTACGTTATCTAAGACTTTTATAGCCAGTGCATGCCATTGTAAAGAATGTATCTCTCACAGCCTCGTTTCCTTTCGCGTAAATGGATGAATGCAACATCACGGACGTCAATGGTCCATGGATGCACCACATGAGACTTTATTATGGATGTTGAGATTTAGATGGTCTTTGTAAAGTCTGTTGGGATATGAGTGTCCTGCTTTACTAATTAGATTTTTTTTGAAAAGTAAAAGACCGAAACATAGATGCTTTTGACAGTTGATTTGCAGTTTTAATTTTAATCCATAGCAGTGTAGAATTTTGATTGAATGTTAACAGTAGGCCTAGCATATTCTAATGTAATGTGTCAAGGGGAAAACTCCCGTTGGAAATGTTCTGGTAACATGACTGACAATGTCCTGAGCTTCTGGATAAAATATTAAGAATGACCATTTTATGCTTCTTATGACTCTCTTAGCATTAACATTTTATCTGCACCGTGCTCTGCTAAATGAGACACCATAACAGCTCACCACAGTCAGTGTCAACTTTATCTTCAAGAAGGGACATGTACAGACTGAGTTTCATTTTCCCTTCTTTATTTGCAGTATCATACATTAGGTATAAATGGCAACAAGGACTGCATGGAAAAAAGCATATCATCTGTTAAGACAACAAAGGCAGGGCTAACATACACTGCTACAAAATACAACATATACATGTATGCACCAATATTAGTATGTAAGAACAGAGATAGTGCTTTGGGTTTAATTCTGTACCCTGCTATTTAAGAGACAGAAAGTGATTAAAGTAAGGCATTATGTTGATTTTGTCCTCTAAATGAAAAAATTAGATGAAAATAAAACAGGTGGTCTGAGTCACACAAAGCAAAAGGACAACAGAGTGATGTATCACATGTGATGTATCATGTAACAGCGTTATCATTGACTTGATTGCAAATAAACGCAGACACTATTTAAACTGAACAGAGATGACATCACTGAATTCAACGATGAACTGCCTTTAACTTTCATTATGCATTATTGACACAGTTTTCCTAATGAATGTTGTTCAGTTGCTTTGACGCAATTTATTTTGTTTAAAGCACTATATAAATAAAGGTGACGTACTAACTCATATACACATTAAGAACCAAAGTAATGAACAAATCTTATGGTAAAATGAGGAGCAAAGTTCTTGGTCTTCTCTTCAACGAACACAAAATTTAATAGTACCGGAACAAACATGAATTGCTAATTGGGAAAAGGTAATTCCACCTTGTTTTTGTAATATGGGTGTCAAATAATAAAGAATGAATTAAACAATTACAATACATGACTACAGAAGCAGAATCGGCACATTTAAAAGATTAGTTCACCCCATTCTGTCATTCATTCACTCGCATATTTCCAAACATGTATGACTTACTTTCTTCTAAGGAAGAATATATCCTGATAAACATCTCCATATTTTTTTTATTTTTATAAAATGGTAACCAAAACTGTCTGGCTACTAACAATCTTCAAAATATATTATTTTGTGTTCCAAAAAAAAAACAAAAAACAAACAAACAAAAATTTTTTTTGCACATTATTAGGGTGAGTGAATGATGACAGAATTCCATTTTTGGGTGAACCTTTCCTTCAAGGAAAAGCTATACAACTTAAGGAATGAAACAAGCAATAATATAAGCAGTTCATTCATTCATTTGTTCATGTATTCAGTCATTAATTCAGCAGCACAGGAATAGAAATAATTGGGTAAGGCAAGTGGATCATCTTACAGCTGAGGAAACTCAAAACATGCCATGTTAAACCATTTTGTTTTTTTAAAATGGCTATGCAACTTTCTTTATAACAGCCAAGGTAATGCACATGACTGAATGGCGGATACAGAGAGCAAAAGACGCTCTACTACGATCTAAAGAGCAGTAACAGCATTCAGTTAACAGTATGGCTATGAGGCTAGTGCACAAAATACTGGCAAATGTTGTGGCTATGCAGTTAGTGCAATGTTGGTTCTACTGGTTTCAGCATGGCACTGACACAAAGCTGTTTTTTGGAAAGCCCCAAGAAAAGAAAGATGGGAGTTTGCATACAATTTCAACAAAGGTGTTTTTAGCACTGAAGGGATTTTACGGCAGGATCACCATCAATAAATCATTAAAAAAAAGAAAAGAAAAAAAAGAAGAGAGCAGTGAGCTAATCTAAACTACAGGCATGGTGCCACATTTCCATATATTTGCTGTCACGTTATAAAAAAAGAGGGGAAATACATTAATACAAACACAAACTGGCAGGTATGTTGCTAGAAAAAAAACTGACACCTTAGATCTAAAATCAAACCAATTAAAATCTAACCAAACCGATTATCCCATGTGTGGTTTTGATCTAATGCTGAAATTTAATACATACTTTGCATTACTTCTAACAAGCAGAAAAAGATGGGAAGAACATACAGAATCACAAATTACAATATCAAGACATTAAAATAATTGAAATTCAGAGTTATTAAATAAGTGAAAGGAGAAAAAATATTTCATATGTATCTGCCTTGTTCATACTCCATGCTGTAATAAGCCGTATAATCTAAATATTATATTCCACTGATAACAAAACATTCTTCATAAATACATCTTTTCAAGTGGATTTTCATACCAAAACATGCAAGCAAAGGCAAGTTCTCAGACCATAGTAGGATGACAGCAGCCAATCAGCTCACATTTTAAAACCATGGAATCCGTTTAGGTCACACACAACAGCCAAAAGCAAAGGTGTTTTGACAAAGTACAGTTGGAAAATCGAATGGCGAAAGCACATTTGTAAACGATTTCATTATGCAAACTACAAGGTCATTTCCATATCATTTTACAGTGTTTACAACAGTACACACCAATGATAACAATTACACAAATATTTACCTGAATAATAGCATTATAATAGATGACTGTGTAATAATGTGGTTAATTAAAAATTACATAAAATAATAAAAGTTGGACTATGACAGTTACTAAAACATTTAAACCATCTAATAATTCAACCATGATTTTATGGCAAGGTCAGAGTTCACCCAAAAATGAATATCCTTTCATCGTTTACAGACCATTTACTCATGCTGGTAACCAAACAGTAGCTGGTAGCCACTTACCTCCTTAGTATGGGAGAAAAATACAGTGGAATTGCTACCGGCAATGGTTGCTGGCCAACATTCTTCAAAATATCTTATTTTGTGTTCAACAGAAGAAAGAAACTCATACAGGTTCAGAACAACTTGAGGGTGAGTGAAAAGATGAATTTACATTTTTGAGTGAACCTGACCCTTTAACAGTTGATGCCAACTCACTTTCATTATTTTGTAAATTTGCCCAAATGTCACAGAATTTTCACCACTGTAATGTAATGACATCACATTTAGTTGGTATTAAAAGGTTCTTATACTGTTTAAATGGCATTTATTATTAAGTATAACCAAAACATTGAAGCAGCAAGAGGAGAAATATGGTATAATTGTGTTACATTTTACAATCAATTATGTTAAATCCAAACATAATGATGTAAAGGTAATTTGGCAGGTATAGCAGAGATTAACATTTACTATTCAGTATTTACTTGTATGCAGACAATGAGTTTAAGGATAACATAATTAGAGCTTAGAACACTTAAATATTTTCCCCTCTCATAATATCCCTCATTCCGAAACAAAACAGACACGCACACATGCACAAATTTTTTCTCATGTTCACAGGATATTTTCTACTATGGCAAAAAAGAGGATATTCTAAAAACACTTGGTGAATTAAAGGGATAATGAGGTAATACCTTTATTATTCTGTCATTTGGGTAATATATGGGTATCTTGAAACATGAAACCTATTATAGTATCTCACGAATCCACAGCTGTCAACTTGTGAATAGCAAAAACTCTTGGCACACATTTTTACCATAGAACAAACAGAAAATGCAAACAAGTTGTTAAACTGGTGTGCCAAGTTGTCATGTCATACCTGAAATATGTGCAAATATTAGACTGAGAGATATTTATTATTTTATTTAAAACATTTAACGATACTTACAATGAGAAAACACTGGAGACTCCAGAAAGTGAGTACTAACCAGAAGTAATTCTGTAAAAAGATAAATTGGTATAGTACTAAGGGGAAGACAGCAACCCCATTGGCTTTGGTGATTACCTTTAGAAATCCTGAATGGGAAGACTGTCTTAGGAAGCACACAACTCTGTATTTGTTATTGGGCTTTGGGTAGAGGTGGTGAAATCATGCTGTTTCAGCCACCAGTGGCTTGAGATAAGATGGTCTCCTAGACTTTTAAAAACTGCTCTGCACTAAGTCAGACAATCAGTTTATAATGTAAACAGTCCTTCTAACCGTTTAAGTGGTACTCTTTTTTTATTAAAATCTCTCGATCTATTTTCAATCATTAAGGTAAACTCTTCGACTGGCCTACATTGAAATGATGTGAAAAATTTGTAAAATAACTGCTAGATTTTGAAGCAAAAAAAAAAAAAGACATGACAACTAGAGATAACTTTCGTTTCGGATAAAAGGGTAAAGGAAATGGAAGAGTTTTGGGGTAGTAGGTAGATTCACAATCATTCCCTCCTTTGTCCCATTTTATTCACTGTTGATGAGGGAAGGATGGACGAATTGAGGGTTGATGAATGAAAATCCATCGAATTCGGCCTGGTCGATGTTGGCGATAACCAGCTCATCAGGAGGGGTCAGCTGTGGCTGTGTGCGTGTGAAGAACTTGTCAAAGTTCTCTGCCCCTTTTCCACACTATAAAACAAAAAAAGAGGTAGAAAGACAGAAAGATTACAAAAAAAAGTAAAGATTACTTTTGACACAATTTACTGTGATACTACCAACATGTAGTGTTAATCCCTTCATTACATACAGACAAAAATGAAGTCAAAGGTTTTTTTAAACATACATTGAACTGCAGATAACAAACATGGTTTAAAGTTACACTGTTTTAACTGCACAAGGTTTGAACTCTAAATAAAGCAGATTTTAAATGTTTCATTTGTTTTACATTATTTGTTGGAAATATGAGATTTTGATGCCTATTTATGTTAGTTCCCAATTCCCTCATGTCCAACACACAGATTAGAACTCCTCAGATTTCAGATTATATGCCCTAGTTCCTCTTCATCTGGATGATAATGCAATTGGCTCTACTAGTTCAGAGAACACAGATGTGGAAGCCAAACACTCTGGCAACTGACAGCAGCTTCTGACATGAGTACTTTGCATTAATGTGCTAAAATAACTGTAAAACATCAAATGAAATGTGAAACTTAAATTATTTATTTGGTAGAATCTTCTGAATGACAAAACAACATGGTAATCACAATAGGCTACTAGCTATTCTCATTTATTATTCTTCACGACAGACTCGTGAGTAATTCTAAACCTCATAAGCATCTTGACAAATTAGCTGAACTAGGTGGAAAGCACATTAATACCTTTATTTAACCTCCATACCATGTGCATGAAAAAGTTCCAGAAGCACATTTATAATAACCCTATTATTATGATTAATAAATGATTCAAAGCTCCTTATCAATGATATATACTACATATGTGGGTTATACGGTGTGCAGGATTCAACCTCTTCTTTTAGGGCTTTCATTAAATAGTTTTAATACAAAACCAACAGCCAACAACATTTCCTTTTATGACTTCACTCGATGTTTAAAAGAAGGCTGGTCAATTTATATCTGTTAACCAAATTAACAAATTTAATTATGCCTCTGTATCTAATTTTTTCCCCCTTCCAATGAAGCAATTTAAGAAAAGTGAAAAGTGTCACAGCCACTGTTAACGAAAAAATAGAGTAAACTGATCTAAGTGATGATTTCAATTCAACTTATCAATTCAATATCATGTAATGTCTTTAATCGCCTGACTTCCCAAATTTAATGCACACAATCAAAAACAGTTACAAGAAAGCAAGAAATAAAGAATATGGAGTTTCCTTTTGTAAAGCTGCCAGATTCCATAAAACATGCAGCTCAAGATGTGCCTTAAAATAGAAGATGTCCCTCCCCCCTTCTCATTGTGTGATATTTGAAAGGAGAGATGAATGGTGACTCAAGCACTGAGAGAGATGTAAATGCCTGTGTCATGCTCTCTTATGAGGCAGATTTTTCCATCATATGTGAATGATGAGAAACTGAGAGGGAACAATTGTGTTCTAACAAGCATGCAGTTCAATTAAAGTTGCAACTGTTATCATCACACACAAACACGGAGACCATAAAAAGCCATTTTTCAGACACAGAGGTCCATGTAGAGCACTTCCTACGTCAGCAGTGGAAATAATGATTGGCTAAATGTTTAAAATGATAGCTGTGCTGAATTAGGCCTGTTTAACCCTCATCATTAGTGTGAAAGGGACACAGGGTCTGTTTCTGGCCTAGTTTTGACCATGAGAGGAAGCTGCAGTTCAGCTTCAGGATGTGCTCAGGGGACATCACACAATTGTTGAAAAAACAAAACAAAATACAAAACAAAACAAAAAACTGACAGGTGATGTTCATAACACACTCACACTAAATAAATAGGACATCATAAGAAACACACAAATACTCAAGACTAACTAACCCATCTCTTCTTTTCTGTTTTGTCCCCAGTGATGTAACAGGATGCCCAATTCAATGATATATGTGTGAGTGAGCATGTGTGCTTGTGAAGAGGAAACAACGACAGTATGACCCACTTTAGAAGTCATATATATGTATACAGACTGCTTTTACAGCTCATTCCTCTCTCTTGCTCTCGTTCCCACTCATACAACACACACACAACCATACCAAGGACAATATAAGCTATTTAATATGACAAATGGCTCTATATCTATCCTTTTAGTATGTTCCTCCATATGCGCTGTCACAGAAAAACAATACCAATTTATAACACGTTTCACCAAAAAACTGTGAAAACTAGAATTATTAGAATAAATTTCAAGAAGGCACAGAAATTATTTTTTTATATATTTTTTTAGATTATTTTTATTAATATATTATTATTATTGAATTATACATAGCAATAAGCATTCATTAGGACATGCAAATGATTACACAGTGTCAGAGAGGTCTTCATTTGTACTGGCAGTGTATTTGTAGTTTTTACATAAAAAATTGTTACTTGGTTAACTTTAAATACATAATAAAGTTACTTTACTATATACAGTGACATTACTGTAATTTTACTTTAAAAATACTGTCATGCTTGTTATGTGATTGTTACTTTAACATTTTGGAAGTAAAGACTAGCAGTTTATGTCAGGGCAGGTATTGTCTGTATTATCATTAAATGGTTTTGGTAGTTCAAGTATACCGTTATATTAACATCATATCACAGGTAGGATTTCCCCATAAAAACGTACAGTCGAAGAGCATTCTTGTTTTTTTCATCAGTATATGATAAATACACACATATGTTGAAAATGAATAGACCTGCATGGATTTTCTTACCACTTTGGGTTTGAATGGAGGCTGTATTTCTCTATTTTCCAGACGTTCCCAGTCAATCCGACGGAAGAAAGCATGTTCCCTAATATCTCTCTCCCCATCTAGGTCGCAGCCCAGACGCTTTGAAGGGTGTTTTGACATCAGCTGAGACAAGATAAAATCATTATAATCTAAACAGTAAAAGCTTAATGTGACAATCATAAAAACTGGCATATAATATATTCAGTTTTAAGTTTACATGCATATGCTCATCTTTAAATTTCACAATATCCCAATTTCAAATAAAGTTGGTAGACAAATTGCATGGACATGAGCATTTTTGTCAGCAATTATTCTAGGTTTAATTGCATATGGATGTCTATTATGAAAGTGTAAATGTTCGTAGGTTCTTTTTCTGTTTATTCAGTGTAGTTTCTTAATGATAAATCATAAAAAAGATGAACCTAACAGCTAACCACCTTCTAGACATCCTCAAATTAATATGTTCATTCTCCATAGTGATAATAGATCTGTACTGCAGATAAATGCTAGAAGGGACAAAAGTTACACATTCATCAGGAAATCTCAGACTGTAAACTGAACACATAAATCTGTGCAGTCATCATAATTTTTTTTTATTACTCTGAGCAGAAACAGACAATGACAAATGTATGTCGAAAACTATACAAAAATGTTACTGAAAATCCTGTACAAGTGAAAAAAAAAAAAAAAAAAAAAAAAAAAAAAAATATATATATATATATATATATATATATATATATATATATATATATATATATATATATATATATTTCCACAAATTTTGCAGTCCACTGTTTTCATCACATCAAAAGGTGGTATCTGTTTGTCTGTAAGTATACTTGAAACAGTATTGTGAATGGTGGTAGAGGTGGCTTAAAACTCAAATAATAAAGCTTTAAATGTTTTTATAAAACCTGTTCTTTCTTCCAATATGCTATATTAATACGATTTTTGTCCCTCATACAAACCCCCAAAATATAGAGAAACTTATTTGTTTATATTTTGGAAAGATCTGTGCTCCATCTTGACTGAATATTTGACCACACTTTAGTTTTGAGACCAACACTTTTAACAACTATTAACTATGACTTTTGCCTCAATAAAATCCTAATTTGCTGCTTATTATTAGTTAAGGTAATACATATTATTTTAAGGCCCAATTCTCACTATTAACTATTAACTGTAACTTTGCCTCAATAAACTCCTAACTAGTGCTTATTAAGGTAGTTATTAATTGGTCCCTAATCTAAAGTGTTACCATTTAAAGTGTTACCATTTGTTTAAGTATAAGGGTAGGATTAAGGAATCTAAAATATGGCAATGCAGAATAAGGCATTAATAAGTGCTTTATAAGTACTAATAAAAAGCCAATATGCTAGTAATATCCATGCTAATAAACCACTAGTTAATTGTGAAAATTGGTCCTTAAATTAAAGCGTTACCGATTATTTCACAGATGGAAAGAACTTTACAAACTTTCGTAATTCCAACAGCTTTTTGGTTCTAAGTAGCACTCATTTTAACAGCCTGTTAACTAAAGAGAAAATATTTTATTTATTATTATTATTATTATTATTATTAAACGGTGCCTTAAATTTGCCAGGAAAATTTATTTCAGATTTCTAATTCATTATCCCTCTATAGTCCCACGCTTTTCTAGGTCAGCTTGACAGCAACTATGTATTCATTAGTAGGTGCCACAGTTTATAAGATACACACACAAATTTCAAAACATACAGAAATGAAAACAGATTAACTTACACCTCTACCACTGACAGAAAGACAGAGGGTGAATATTATTAGGATCTGTTAGGGTAATTTCTCAACCTAACAGGATGTTCTTACAATAAAAGTAGCAAAAAGTATTATGGTATTACTGTGGTATTACTGTGGTATTCCCCAAAGTAGCTTTGAAGTAACTGACAAATTCAATATGTGAAAAAAAAGTATTAATTTCTCACAATGATTACAATACATTCAAAAATGGTTATCCCGGTCATTCTCCCCTAACTATTGATTCAGAACTATATATTTTATTATTCGTTTTTTGATCAAGAACAGTAAACCTTACATGTCAATGCAAAAATAGAGAACAATATATAAATTCAGGCTCTACCAACCTGCACTTAAACTCAGAAAAAATTTAAGAGTTGTTTGGCTGAGAGAAGGTAATGCAAGTTAGGTTCAGATGTCATATAACTGCTTTATTTCTGCTAAATGCTTTGTTGGTTTGTACTGCTTAAAAGAACAAGGGATTTATTATTGAATATATTTTTATATTACCGTATTTTTCGGACTATAAGTCGCACCTGATTATAAGTCGCATCAGTCCAAAAATACGTCATGATGAGGAAAAAAAACATACATAAGTCGCATTTATTAGGGGAGGCCAAGATGGCGGCGTGACAGGTGGACGGGTTTCAGAGGTGTCATCAGGAAATTTGAAATAGGACGATTATATAACCGTGATAATCGAGCTTGTTTTTTGTGGATAAATGTGTAAGTGATTTTTCTACTTGCATTACTCATCTTGCGCTGATTTATCTATGGGCAGAAAGAAAATTAGACAGATTTCCAACGAGACAACACGAGCGTCAACTATGGAGCCTGTTAAAAGTGCTGACGTGAATGTTAGCGTCATCTCCTCTGTGGATTTGAGTTCATCAGGAAACGCTGAGGATCTTAACAACTGGTTTGACTCACACCCAGATATGAATGATCTCCTTGCGATCCCCCTACCTGAAACTCCCTTAAAACCTGCACCAAAGAAAACGAAAAGAGATCCTCGGGATGGTAGCGACACCTCAGTGGAAATTCTGATGGCTATTCGTGAGCTCTCTGGAAAGTACGATCAAATGTTCCAGAAAATTTCAGCAATTGAAATAACAACTGGGTCAACGGCTATGCAGATTGAAACTCTGTCCTCTACTGTTACTCAGCTTGTTACTGAGGTAGCAATGCATAAGGAGTCTCAGAAAGTTGTGGCTACCGAGATTCAGGAGCTCCAAAATGCGAATAAAACCATGAAGGCCGAAATTGGAAAAAGCAAGCGCTATAGCTTGAAATGGACATTAAAATTACACGGCGTGAAAGAGAGGGGTGGAGAGGATGCTCGGAAAGTTGTTATTGATGTCCTTAGCAACGTAGTGCCTGGCATCAGCGATGATCTTGAGGGTGCAATTGACATTGCACATCGTCTTGGCCCGAAGAGAGGGGATGGTTCCCACAGGTCCATCATCATTTTGTTTGCTCTCCGTCGTTTTCGCGACAATGTTTGGCAAGCTGCCAGAGGCTGTAAATTCCTTTTCGAGAAGAAGTTGCGACTCACCGAAGCCCTTTGATGAGGGTAAAAAAGCCTCCTTTCGCGGCTCTTTCGCATTAATCGATGGAAAAAGATTCAATTACGTTGATGTGAGATAGTCTTGTCTCATTGTTAATGTTAATGGTTCTTAACCACATTATTGCTAGGGACCTAGTCATCAAAATTTTGATTGACCTACTTTTGAGGGCGGTCTAATTGACTAAATATTGTTAATACCATCAAATATTATGAATCGCTTTTGGTTCCTCCTGTTGAACGTACAAAGTTAAATGCTGGAGTGTTGTCTATTTATCTTTGTTAATTACGTTCATTATTCAAACTGACATTCAGTTCTTTTTGCGTACTTGCTATAGAGTAACATGGAAGGTTGTGAAATATATATAATTTAATTTTGTACTCGAGGATTATGTTCGGTTATATATTGTTCCTATTTCAATTGAGAATTTTGTTTACTCAAATTTAAGAAGTGTAAGATTTTTTTGGGGGGTTTAATGGAGTTTAAATGTAACTCTTTTTTCTGTTGTATCTTTAAATGTAAGGGGTTTACGTGATGCTGTAAAGAGGAAAGCTGTTTTTTTGTTCTGTAAAAGCTCTGAATTAAAAGAAACACTTGTTAAATACCTTGACTCTTTTGTGATTCTAGGCGGTGATTTTAATGAGTGTGTTGACGGCACTTTGGACAGATTTCCTCCTAGAGGTAACGATGGTCTTCATCTGAATAGCAACATTTTATTATTATGTGCAGAATTTTCTCTTACTGATACATGGCGTTTTTTTCACCCTGATTTACGAATTCACGAATTCACTTGGTCTAATAGAAATAGATCTTCCCAATCAAGAATTGATCTCTTTTTGCTCTCTTGCTCAGCTCTTCAGTTTGTTAAAGATATTTCTCATTCATTTGTGCCCCTGTAAGATCATAAACAAATAAGCTTAAAATTGTGTAGCAATGCTGATAAAATTCATAGGTTACGTGGTTATTGGAAGTTTAATAATTCACTTTTAAAAGATGCTTCCTTTAATGATAGTATTAAAAACTTACTTTCAGATGTATTTAAAAAAAAACTGAGGACAGCTATAAAGTGAAATGGGAATTTTTTTAATATAAGGCTAGGCAGATTGATATTAAACGAAGTAAAGACTTAAAAGCCTCTAAAAATAAAAATATAAATGAACTATTAAATAAAATAAATATTTTATATCAAAAAAAAAAAAAACTAACTCCGGAAGAAGAATTACATTTAAGGGAGTTAAATCTTCAAATTAATCAAGCTTATTTGGACTTGGCTAGAGGGGTTTTTATTAGATCTAGAGCAAAATAGCTTGAGGAAGGAGAGACCAATTCCAGTTATCTTTTTGCAGTAGAGAAGAGGAATTGCAGGAAGAATTCATTAACCGCTCTTAATATTAATGGTGTCAGATGCACAGATCCAAAATTAATTTATACTTTTGTTACTACCTTTTATAATGACCTTTACACCTCTGAATTTAATATGGATAATTGTGAGAATTTTTTGGAAACAATTAGAAATCATATTCCTGTCACTGATAATGATTTTAAAGATATTTGTGAGGCCACTTTGACAATAGAGGAAATTAAATTGGCTTTATTTTCTATGAAAAAAAGAAATCCCCTGGTGTTGATGGTTTTTCCGTAGAATTTTACATTCATTTCTGGGATTTAATACACTCCCCTTTGCTTCTTATGTATAGTGAATGCATTGCTCAGAGAGAAATGACTTCATCAATGAAACAGGGTATTATTTCCCTTATGCCAAAGCCTGAAAAAGATTCTCTCTTAATTGATAACTGGAGACCAATTACACGTCTTACAGTTGATTATAAGATCTTGGCCTTGGTATACGCAAATAGATTAAAATTTAAGCTTAATCATATTATTTCAGGAACACTGTCAGGTTTTGTTAAAGGCAGGCACATTAGTTAGATTTATTGGATTATGCTGACTTTGTGAAATCTGATGCTATTATGCTTTTCTTAGACTTTTGACACCATTGAGCATGAATTTCTTCTGCAATCTCTTAAATTGTTTGGTTTCGGGTCTTCATTTGTTAATATAATTGAAATGTTTTATAAAGGAATTACAAGCTCTGTCATAGTTAATATGTTCACCTCACAAAGAATTTCTATAAGACGTGGTGTCAGACAGGGTTGCCCGATTTCCCCTTTTTTATTTATCCCCATTTTGGTTACTGAATTATTATCATTAAGTATTATGCATAATCAGAATTTCAAAGGTATTTCCATCTTTTATAGGGAAGTTAAAATCTCTCAGCTAGCTGATGACACCACTCTTTTTTTAAAAGATAAAAGTCAACTTTCTATAGCCATTCAGATAATTAAACAGTTCTCGTGTGCTTCTGGGTTAAGGCTAAATTTGTCCAAATGTGAGATAATGTCACTGCATAAATGTGATGACACATTAATTTAGGGTATTCCAGTTAAAGACACAATAAAGTATTTGGGTATTTATGTATCAAAAAATGTAATAGCCAGACAACAACTTAATTTTTCTAGTAGATTAAAGAAGACTCAAAATATTTTTAATCTTTGGCTACAAAGAGACCTCTCACTTTATGGTAGGGTTCTCCTCTCTAAAGCGGAAGGTCTTTCTCGCTTTGTCTATCCTTCATTTTCTTTATATGTCAATGATTGTACTATTAAAGGTGTTAATAAACTTCTCTTCGACTTTATATGGAAAAACAGGTCTCATAAACTTAAAAAAGCAGTGATATCTAGTTGTAGAAGTGATGGGGGACTTGAAGCTATAAACTTTCATAATACCATTTACACGTTTAAAATAAACTGGCTAAGAAAATTGGAGGCCTCCCCTTTATCTTAAAATGTAATTATATGCATAATAAACTCCCGGTTAAATTAGCAAATTTTCATCAACAGGCTCTTCTTGCGCGGAAGTTGTGTTACGTTCACAACTTCTCACCACATAAAACTCTCTTGTGGAATAATATGGATATAACTGTTAGGAACAAGTCTCTTTTTTCACTAATGGGTTTAACATAGGTTTAATTTATATTTTTTCTTTATTTGACAATTTTGGCAATGTCTTGTCATATGAACGCTTCATGACTGTCCATAACTTTCCTATTCCTTTCAAAGAATATAATAATGTTCTTAGAGCAATTCCCTCAGGTTTAATGCATCTGGTTAAAGGCCATATATTATACACCAAAAGAGATATGAAGGAAATGGCTTTGTTACTGGGCGGCATTGGCATTTATGACAAGAAATGTAATAATAAACATGTTCGCCAGATATTTCAAAAGAGAGACTGCATTGTTCCTCGAGGTAGATCCCATTGGGCTGCTTTAATTAATAATATAGATTGGAGAAGAGCGTGGTTGTTGCCTCATAAATATTTTCTTCCTAATAAGACCAAAGAAATTCACTTTAAAATACTGCATAAAATATATCCTGTTAACTCATCTGTTTCCAAATATGTTGATATTCCTAGTACCTACATATTTTGTGGCAATGAAGAGGAAACCCTAATACATTTATTTTATTCTTATTCTATTTGTTCAGAAATTTTGGCTTGACTTGTATTCCCATTTAAACAAACCCCCTATCTTTGCACAATCTTTTAGCTTGAAAGATATTATCTGTTATTACTCTGAATCTGCCAGTATATATTCAACTTTTTTATTTTGTTCGGCAAATTTTTCATCCATAAGCCAAAATTTATGGGCTCAATTCCTACTTTTTCACATTTCCTGATTGAGGTTGACTCACTGCTCAAATATTTTTGTTTAACTAACAATAAAAAATGTGTCAGGTTTTTGGATTTATATGAAAAATGTTTTTCTATTGACTGATTAAGCTTAGATAGCTTTCCTTCATTGGTTTAAAATGCATTTGTGTATTTATTTATTTTATTATTATTATTATTATATAGATTTTTTTTCTTCCTCTCTCTCTCTCTCTTGATTGTATGCTACATACCACTTTATTGTGTTTTATTTCTCCTTTATTTCTCCTCTTCTCCTCTATCTTCTTTATTTGTTAAAGTTCTCCTGAAGGTGATTGTATATTTTCATCCAATTTCTTTAATTAAAAAAAAAAACCAAGAACCAAGAGACATTACCGTCTACAGCCGCGAGAGGGCGCTCTATGCTGCTTAGTGTAGACTACAGGAGCACTGAACAGCATAGAGCGCCCTCTGGCGGCTGTAGACGGTAATGTTTTCTCTTGGTTCATTTCTCTCGGTTCATGTCAAATTAATTTTGATAAATAAGTCACACCTGACTATAAGTCGCAGGACCAGCCAAACAATGAAAAAAAGTGTGACTTATAGTCCGGAAAATACGGTATTTCGAAAATTTCGAAAATTTAATTTGTCTGTAATAAAAGATTACACAACAGTGTAATGAGCACCGAATACAACAAAATTTGAGATGTTCTATTAACAATTCTTTCTTCATATTGTAATCTTTTCGAACAGTATACAGAATGTGCTACATTATAAAACACATCTGTTATTTTTATCCATAAATAACATAGTCCATGAATTTAGAAGAGCCTGTCCTACAACAAAAAACGACCATATAGGCACCTTATTATGACCTATATTTACATTTTAAAGTTAATCGCCCTCTAGCAGGTGTAAAAATAATGAAAGTGATGTGTTGCATCTGTCGTCATGAAATGACGTATAACGTCATTGCCAATTAAAATGCGCGTTTATTTAAATGCAATGTGTGGACTTTTTACACCGATCTCACAGTAATTCGTACATATTTTACTAGGTGGCTTATTCGTTCGAATGACCACACCTAACCCCACCCCTAAACCTACCCCTCACAGAAATCATGCAAAATTATGACTTATTGAGCATATACATTTTACGAGCACATCCGTTCTCTGGGATCGAACCCATGATAGCGTACATATAATTGTATAATGCAATACTCTACCAACTGAGCTAAACGAAACTCAAATTACAACGCAAATAAAAGAGTACAAAACATTAATATGAAACCGACCTTTTGCCGATAGGGGCGCAATTATAGTATACGCTCTGATGGGTCATATTTCAGGATTTGGACAAACGACCTATACAAGCATATTGGTTGGAGGACAGGTTGATTTAGAACTTTGGTGGTGGTAACTGATACCATCACTTTACCATGGCACTGCCAGAGTATTTTTTGTTTGTCAGGGATGTAGCTTACAGGAATCTCATAAAACAAAATATTGAGAGATGTTCTGGAAATTATATTAAAGCGAAAGTAAGAAATCTATTCATGTCTTCATTGATGTTAGTTAATAAAAATGATGAAAATTACATATTTCTGATTTACCAAAGTGGTCAAAGAAAAAGAGATGAGGTCTGGAAAGGAGAAAGGAGGTCTGTTTCACTCTCATTTAAAAAATCTGGTAAGGCAAAATAGTTTAAGTTTTGGTCTTTAGTCAGACTGAAGTTGAATCTAATAACAACACACTGCATGCACAGCAAACAAAACCTGAACACTGATAAGACTTTTATTAAAAATTAAACCGGGGTTCGTGTGCTTTTATCTAAATTGAATCAGCTCCTGCAGTGAATTTCTGATGGGCAGTGAATTTCTGAGCAGATTCATGTTATATAAGGAATAACAAGAAGTGATAACATTACAAAATAAATGTTTTTGTTATACTGTATTTGAGTAACATTCAATGAATGTAATTTAAGATATCAAATGTCAGTGCATTTCTGTATTATCTTGGATTCATTGGAACCTAATAACCTGGTTTTTGGAATGTCTTTTTTGGAGATATATCCTCCTCATTTGTCAGGTATGAAATGAGCTCCTAAACTTTTGGTTTCTGGTTTCAGAAAACATACATCCATTGTTCTGGAGAATGCAAACTTTGTAACGATTAAGTCAAGAAGACTTCAACTATTTTAAAGGCAAAGATTAAAGATTAAAATAGAAGAAAAATGGGTAACACTTAAGAATAAGGTTCCATCAGTTAATGTATTACGTAAATAACATTAACTAACAATGAACAATACATTTATTAATGTATTTATAATCTTTGTTAATGTTAGTTATTGAAAATACAGTTATTCATTAGTTCATGCTAATTCACAGTGTATTAATTAATTTTACCAAGCACAACTTTTAATTTGAATAATGCATTAGTAAATATTTAAATTAACAATAACTAAGATTATTAAATGCTCTAGAAGGATTATTCTTACATTTATTCATTTAGCAGATGCTTTTATCCAAAGCGACTTACAGATGAGGACAGTGGAAGCAATCAAAAACAACAAAAAGAGCAATGATTTATAAGTGAAAGTGAAAGTGACGTGACATTCAGCCAAGTATGGTGACCCATACTCAGAATTCGTGCTCTGCATTTAACCCATCCGAAGTGCACACACACAGAGCAGTGAACACACACACACACTGTGAACACACACCTGGAGCAGTGGGCAGCCATTTATGCTGCGGCGCCCGGGGAGCAGTTGGGGGTTCAATGCCTTGCTCAAGGGCAGCTAAGTTGTGGTATTGAGGGTGGAGAGAGCTCTGTACAAGCACTCCCCCCACCCACAATTCCTGCCGGCCCGAGACTCGACTCACAACCCTTCAATTGCGAGTCCGACTCTCTAACCATTAGGCCACAACTTATAACACAACTTATATTAACAAGTCTCAGTTAGGTTAACACAGTACACGTAGCATGGGATTTTAAATAATATAATAAATAAAAAGAAAACAGATAGAATAAAAAAAGAATAGAGCAAGCTAGTGTTAGAGATCTTTACACATACACACACACACATACAATTAGAGAGATTAGAAAGGTAGTTAGATTTTTTTTAAGAATAGAAATAGAATAGTGAGTGTTAAAGTAAGAGGGTCAAATAAAGATGGAAGAGATGTGTTTTAAGTCGATTCTTGAAGATGGCTAAGGACTCAGCTGCCCGGATTGAGTTGGGGAGGTCATTCCACCAGGAGAGAACATTTAATTTAAAAGTCCGTAAAAGTGACTTTGTGCTTCTTTGGGATGGCACAATCAAGCGACGTTCACTTGCAGAACGCAAGCTTCTAGAGGGCACATAAGTCTGAAGTAACAAATTTAGGTAAATGGGTGCAGAGCCAGTGGTAGATTTGTAGGCAAACATCAATGCCTTGAATTTTATGCGAGGTGTGACGTGTATTCTTTTTGGCTCATTAAAAATGTATCTTGCTGCCGCGTTCTGAATTAATTGTAAAGGTTTGATATAATTGGCTGGAAGACCTGCCAAGAGAGCATTGCAATAGTCCAGCCTGGACAGAACAAGAGCTTGAACAAGAAGTTGTGCAGCATGTTCCGAAAGAAAGGGCTTGATCTTCTTGATGTTGAATAAAGCAAATCTGCAGGATCGGACAGTTTTAGAAATGTGGTCTGAGAAAGTCAGCTGATCATCAATCATAACTACAAGGCTTCTAGCTGTTTTTGAAGGAGTTATGGTTGATGTGCCTAACTTGATGGTGAAATTGTGATGAAATGATGGGTTTGCTGGAATCACAAACAGTTCTGTCTTGGCAAGGTTAAGTTGAAGGTGATGGTCCATCATCCAGGAAGAAATGTCTGTTAGACAAGCTGAGATGCTGATAGCTACCGTTGGATCATCAGGATGGAATGAGAGGTAGAGTTTAGTGTCATCAGCATAGCAGTGGTATGAAAAGCCATGTTTCTGAATGACAGAACCTAATGATGCCATGTAGACAGAGAAGAGAAGTGGTCCAAGAACTGAGCCCTGAGGCACCCCAGTAGTTAGATGTTGTGACTTGGACACCTCACTTCTCCAAGATACTTTGAAGGACCTATCTGATAGGTAAGACTCAAACCATTGAAGTGTGGTCCCTGAGATGCCTTTTGTCAGTAGGGTTGATAGGAGGATCTGGTGGTTAATCGTGTCAAAAGCAGCGGACAGATCAAGCAGGATAAGTACTGAAGATTTGGATTCTGCTCTTGCCAGTCTTAGAGCTTCAACAACTGAGAGCAAGGCCGTCTCAGTTGAATGTCCACTTCTGAAGCCAGATTGGTTGCTGTCAAGGAGGTTGTTGTGTGTGAGAAATGTAGAGACTTGGTTGAACACAGCTCGTTCAAGTGTTTTTGCAATGAAAGGAAGAAGGGAAACTGGTCTATAGTTCTCTAAAAGAGATGGGCTGAGGTTATTGAGGTTGAGGTTATTCTTGCTTAGTTCATGTTAACTAAAGTAGTTAACTAACACTAATTAATTGAACCTTATTCTAAAGTGTTACCAAATAATGTACTAGTGAATTTTGGGTCCTTGTTATTAACCAACTAGAGAGCAATACTGTTCCTGGTTTTCCTGGTACTGGTTCAGTTTGGCACTACAACCTAGAACATTGTGTTTTTATGTGAGAGACTTACCCCTTTGCAGATGGAAACTGCTTCTTTGGACATGGATTTAGGGTAGGAGACGTTGTGCTCCATAATGGACTGGAAAAGTTCATCTTCATCCTCACCATCAAATGGAGGCTGAGAAGAGAAACACATTTTTTTTAAGATTATTAAGCATTTATCCTGATATGTCAGTTGTTAAAATCTTGCACAATGTGGCATTAAGAATTTACCTTAACCTCACTCTTACAAAAAGTACAGTTACAGTAGTATAAAATATACCATGAGGAAAACAAATATAAAAGATCATTATGTTTGCACAAAGTGATTATGTAAGGAATGACTGACGACGGGCTGTTGAATTACTAGAAAATGTATGCACACCCGAGGTGGTGATGCAGCCACGACGCGAAGCACACCTCGGGTGTGCATTATTTTTCTAATAATTCAACCACCCGGAGTCAATTATTCAGCTTATACTACGGTTACCACACCTCAAGACATCGATCACATGATATTAATATAATTTTAAAGCTGGTAATGGAGGCTTAAGCCTTTAATAGCATTCTAATGCAGTTATTAATGAAGTTATTAAAAAGAGAGCAAGAGCGACAGAGACATACAAAGAGAGAAAGAAAGAGAGAGAGAGAGCTTGTGTGAATTAGGCTAACGTACCTCTGTGCATCTCTAAACGTTCTTCTGCTGTAGTGTCTCTAAACAGCGCTGTTTACCTCGCTAGTGAGAAGTGTCATGTGTAGCCTTTAAGTTGCTACACTATATAGGCTTACTGATAAAATCGTCAGGGCAGCGCCTTATAACACCTTTTTGTGCAAACTGTGTGACCGTTATTACAGTTTTACTTTGCGAAGTGATATGGAACTGTAACGCGGTCAAGAGAGCTGCCTGGAACTACATTCGTCGTGCGTTTCCCAGAAAATAACTGCACACCTCAGAACGTTCGTCAGCCAATCAGATTCAAGCATTAAATGGCCCCGTAGTGTAAATGTTGGTATTGTTAGGGTTGTAACAGGAGATTTTCACAGTATTATAATCATCTCAGAAAATATCACGGTTATACAGTTTCACGGTATACGGTTTTAAACAACTAAATTTTTTTTTTTGGTTGAACAAATGTTTGAAAGCATTTGTTTATTCAAATTTCATTAATCAAAAACAAGAAAATGTAATCACTGATAATTTATTAGTTTAATAACTTACATTTATCATTAATTCTACATACAAATTAATAAATTCTGGTTTCTGTATATAGATTCTGCACTTTTATGATTTAATAGAAATATACTGCATAAAAATGTAACAATTTAATTAATGTTTTAAAACCTTTACTCTATGTTTTCGCAAAGGGCTGCACAACAGAGATTTACTAAATTAAAATGAGGGGAAAAATATATATTCCTTAAAAATGTTTATGTAAATTATTATTATTATTTTAGAAGTAGGCTACATTATAGTACAATCGTAATTTCTGTCAATTTCTTCCAGTTAAAAAGCAGACTTTTATTTTAACAAGTTGTAGTGAAGAGCTTTGACATACATAATGTATTTGTTTTTGAAAGTGGTTTTCTCAAATAAAATGATGTCATTATTTTACAGCTTGGTTTTTGATTTATTCATCAATCCATCAAATCGCACATTAATGAGACATCTGCATTGTAGCTAGCTACTGTAAATTCATTGTCATGACTGGATTCTGGGATTCACTCCGCATCACAGCAATCATAATGCTTTAATCTTAAATTATAAATGGGACATAGCTGTATCTGCACTGAGGGATGATATTTTTAATAAGAAAACATGTTTGATGCGTTTCCTCATTTTGCAGCCACTTTTCCGACCACAGTTTTTGCAAACTGTGTCTACCCTCGATGACAAATAAGCATTCGTCTGTTCTATATAAAATTCTTATTTTATATTCCCATACTAGTGCCAGTTTGAACTCATATTTTGACGTGGGATAGAGATTAGAGATAGCCTCTGTCTCTGCTGTTGTCTCCGCTGTACGTGTGGGTGGAGCAAGAGAACAGTTAAGTGGAAAGGTGTTGCATAGGCGCAGGTGAGATTCTGCATCTGTTATTTTCTCCCAATACCGTAGATAAGCAAATGTACACGGTATGATAATCGTACATGTTTATATCATGGTATATCGTCATACCAGTATATCATTACAAACTTAATTTAAAGGACATTATAGCACCATTTAAATACTATAAAAGTGTATCTTAGTATATAATGAAGTACCATTATATTTCACTGACAAATGTTACTATATGTTTGATTTCAATTTATTAAAATAAATTGTTGTGGATGTGAAGAGAAGATGTGTATTTTTACCCAGAGATCATCTGTGGGTACAACAGCTGGTGTCAATATCTTATGTGGATCATTTCTGTTAAATTATGTTTAAAAGTAAACAAGCACATACCACTACAAACTGTATAACAACAAAGCCACACCTGTATTTTAATACTGGCAGAAGATAAGAGTCGCCAGTTTAGGACTTGATGGTTGTACACATCTGTACTCACCTGTCCCGCCAGCATCTCGTACAGCAGGACTCCATAAGCCCACCAGTCCACAGAACGGCCATAAGGCTGATAAGCTATTATCTGAAAAGAGACAGCACAAACCCCCCTAACGATTACTATTAAAGTTTAGCATACTAGCAACCAAGTTTTTCCCATAATCCCCATCCCATCTGGAGGCACACATCTAATAAATAAATTATGAAAATATACTGTATTGTATTTTTCTGTTTTCCAGTCAAAATATTTAAACACCAAATAAACAAAACTGATTCACAAATTTTGTGTAAGGTAAGGCATATTTTTTGTTAGATAATATTGGTATTTGTTAAATTATATGACCTTGGTACAGTATATCACCATACTGTGTACTTAATTTTTCAAAGCACTAAATTTAGTAATTCTTTAACAGGAAAGGGTCCCAGATGTACAACAAAACCTAAAATGTTATTTTGTTTAATAAACCAAGCAAGACTGCAACTAAAGCTCAGTTTGCGGTGTGTAAGAAAGTATGAGGGTGTGACTTAAAAATATTAATAATGAAAACACGCTTTTTTTTGCCGTATATAACAAAATTTCACCCAGCTTATACAGCATGCAGTCAGCTTTCTTGGCTGATGCAGTTCACAGCACATTCAGTGCGTGTGTGTTTGTATTTGACATCACACTAACACTATGTGACAGTTCTAGATCATGGCTGTAGCCGCTCAAGGTTTTGTTCGTGGCACTGGATGTTAAATATCCTATTACAAAATACTACGGTGGCCGAGACAGCTCAACACGCTGCAACTTAAGAAAACACATGCAAATTGAAAAAACATCAGCAAATGAAGAAAACATCTTCATCAGTTTGACAACACAAGTGTTGCAAATCATCACAACACATGCATATAACAAAACGCGCTGCAAATCCTTCACAACACATGCATATAACGAAACGAGCTGCAAATCATCACAACACATGCATATAACAAAACGCGCTGCAAATCCTTCACAACACATGCATATAACGAAACGAGCTGCAAATCATCACAACACATGCATATAACGAAACGCGCTGCAAATAATCACAACACATACATATAAAGAAACGCTGCAAATCCTCACAACACATGCATTAACAAAACGCGCTGCAAATCATCACAACACATGCAATTAACAAACACGCTGCAAATAGCACTGACCACAATGGAAATGTTTCAAGGAGACCTCAAAAAGTGTCGGACCCGACTTGGATTTGCTTATCGTGCAGTGGCTACTGGTCAGTGGAGTTGAGTTATTTTTTTTTTTATGGTGTTTTTTAAAATTCCTTTATCTTTTGGATATTATTAGCCTAAATAAGCTGAATAATTACATGATTAAATGTAAAACGTTACTTAAGATGGCTAACTTTAATATTCTCAACTAAACATAATTTCAAGGTTAATGAAAATAAATTTGCAATGCTTCATTAATTGTTTCTTAATGTGTATGTGCTGTGAGGAATTGCAGTGTTTCTTAATTTATATGTGTTGTGAAGTATTTGCAGCGCGTTTCGTTATATGCATGTGTTGTGAAGTATTTGCAGCGCGTTTCGTTGTATGCATGTGTTGTGATGATTTGCAGCGCGTTTCGTTGTATGCATGTGTTGTGAAGTATATGCAGCGCGTTTCGTTGTATGCAAGTGTTGTGAGGATTTGTAGCGCGTTTTGCTATATGCATGTGTTGTGATGATTTGTAGCGCGTTTCCCTATATGCATGTGTTGTGATGATTTGTAGCGCGTTTCCCTATATGCATGTGTTGTGATGATTTGCAGGTCGTTTCGTTATATGCATGTGTTGTGAAGGATTTGCAGCGCGTTTTGTTATATGCATGTGTTGTGATGATTTGCAACACTTGTGTTGTCAAACTGATGAAGATGTTTTCTAAACTTGCTGATGTTTTTTCAATTTGCATGTGTTTTCTTAAGTAGCAGCGTGTTGAGCTGTCTCTGCCACCATAAAATACAGAGGACCACACACACACTAAATAAATCCTATCCCTAATCGTAACTACACATCCCATATACACACAGGCTAATTGAGGAGTGCAGCGCAAATGTCAAATTCAGATTAAACAATTACTGAGGAGAAAAAAATAAACATACAACAATATTTTGACAATGCAAGAGACAGACCAAATTGTAATTAGCTTATTTTATGAACTCATTGGGAGGTCCTCAGTAAGAAAACAAATGTTACAATTATATGGTTAGCCATGTGTTACTGCTGCTCTACCTTTGACATACTTTACACTCAAGTTAACATGCAGCAACATGTTCCCAGATAACATGCATTACCCCTGCATAATATGAAGGTCAGCAAAAGAGACAGAAAGAGAGAGAGTAATGCTCTCAAAAAAGGGTGGAGGAAAAATGTCCACTAATATACACACGAATACACACACACTTTTTTATTTTAATTTTGCAGCTTCAGAAAGTAAAACTGTGCATGTGCTACAGTATATCTGTTTGGACACACACACACACACACACACACACACACACACACACACACACACACACACACACACACACACACACGAAACAGTGTTGCTTTGATTTCTAGTAATTTTTATAAAAACCCCTCACAGATTCTAGTCATAGAGCTGGTAGGAATTTTATAAGGATGACAAGGACATTAATATACAAACTTTGACAGCCTTTCTCAAAAATTCACCAGTAATCTAGGTCTGGTTATGTGGGAGGGTTTGTTTAGCAAAATATAGATACAAAGGGTCTGCCTTTTCATGTGTAAAGAAGTCCGAAAACCATTGTGGCTGCCTTTATAGCATGACTTTTAAATAATTCCTGTAGGAGACAACTCTGCCACCCACTGTCATGTCATGCCACTACAGTTTAAATATTTGGGGGCGGAAAAAAAAAACAGAGAGGGACAGAGAGAGAAAGAAAAAGAGAGAGAAGATGTGTGTCTGAGGATGTTAAAGCAGATAAAGGTAATAAAAATTAAGTGTTGATGTTCCCAAGATAACTTGCATTGTAAGAGCTTATGTGTCACTTGTGTGGAGGCATCTTCATGCTAAGGCCTGTTCTGGGAAGAAAAGTTAAGAGAAGAGCTTCGGTACAGAGAAATAAGGACAGCTTCACACTAGGCTCTGCTCTGAATATGAAAAGATCTGTATGAAGAAAAAAGGGAAGAAAGAAAGCACTGAAAAGTGGTGGTTTCCTTTTTTTTAATGTAATGTACAGAAAACTAGTTTCTAATACAGCTGTTAAGAGACTGATGTCAAATTTGACATCTTTCTCTCTTCTGACCAATGTAATCATTCTCTCTATATTTTCCCCTTTTTTTGTAAAGTGATAAACATGCCATTGTGGATTTATTATTTTGCTATTAGAGCACAAAAAATATATTTGTTGTTGTTTCTGTTCAAAACTATGCAAGTTTTCCCAACTATGACAACTTCCGCTTAAGAGCACCTCTGAAAGGTGAAATGTCTATAGAAAAATATTATCAAATTATTGTGGCCAAATGCCAAAAGAAATGTCATGGTCAGGAGGTAGCAGCTGTTTATAAAGTCTTGAATAATGATTGACAGTATTAAATGAAGTCGCTGCTCCTGAATTAGAATTGTTAAAATCTGTAGCATGTGGCAGTAGCATCTGAAATAAGAAGGCAAAATAGTTACTTAAAGGGTTAGTTCACCCAAATATTAAAATTATGTCACTAATGACTCACCCTTATGTCGTTCCAAACCCGTAAGACCTCCGTTTATCTTTGGAACAAAGTTTAAGATATTTTAAAATTTAGTCCGAGAGCTTTCTGTCCCTCCATTGAAACTGTGTGTACAGTCAACTGTCCATGTCCAGAAATGTAATAAAAACATCTTCAAAGTAGTCCATGTGACATCAGAGGGTCAGTTAGAATTTTTTGAAGCATCGAAAATACATTTGGGTCCAAAAATAGCAAAAACTACGACTTTATTCAGCATTGTCTTCTCTTTCGGGTCTGTTGTGAGTGCGTTCATAGCACTGCAGTTTAGTGATATCCAGTTTGCGAATGAATCATTCGATGTAACCGGATCTTCTTGAACCTGTTCACCAAATCGAACTGAATCGTTTGAAACGGTTCGCATCTCCAATAGGCATTAATCCACAAATGACTTAAGCTGCTAACTTTTTCAATGTGGCTGACACTCCCTCTGAGTTAAAACTAACCAATATCCCGGAGTAATTAGTTTACTCAAACAGTACATTGACTGAACTGCTGTGAAGAGAGAACTGAAGATGAACACCGAGCCGAGCCAGATAACAAACGAAAGATCTACTCGTTCATTAATGACATAATTTTAATATTTGGGTGAACAAACCCTTTAAGTGTATATTTTACACTTCAGTCAAATCAACCACTTGCTGCAACCAATAGGGAGTCATTTGGAATTCATATGGCTCAAAGGAAAGGTTAAATAGATGCTGTCTCCTTTTTAAACTGCTAATATGGTTGACAGTGTCACTATGAAAAAAAAAAAAAAAAAACCCACTCTGTCACTCACCTCTGGAGCAATGTAATCTGGCGTTCCACAAAATGTACGGGTGGTCACACCCTCCACAATGTTCTCCTTGCACATACCGAAGTCTGCAATCTTAATATGACCCTCTGCATCCAGCATGACATTATCTAATTTCAGATCCCTGAAAGTGATAACAAATAACACAACAGTATATCACTATAGACGATGATTCTGAAAATTGCCGTATGGGGTTACACAAAAAAGATGTTTGCCTTCCTGTTTAAATACTTCTATATAATTTTTTTTTATATATTACATCTAAACAAACTCCACACATAAGCACAATGAAAATGTAATTCATTTTAGTTCATGTAAAAAGCAAGTGCAGTTTTTTTTTCCCTGAAACAAGGACTCTGTCTCTTTTATTCCTGCTGACGTCAGCTCATCGGTTTGCTTTATTTCCCTAGGCCAATTTAGTCGCTCAAAGAAAAACAAGCCAAATAACTAGGTATAGCTCCCAAAGAGAGACAGAATTAAGTGAATTACTGGTTGAAGGTTGAGCTTATATAGTGATTTGGTATTTTATTAATGTTATTTGAAATGAGTCATGGCAATATTTAGCACATTTTACAAATAGGTTAATATGATATTCTTTAATGCAACAGAGAAACAAATTACCTTTACAGCTGTCTAAGAATGTAAAATAATGTTAGGAATCTGGTGCCTGCCCTTCTGTCCAGGCACCACCAGAGGTCACTAGCCACCACATGGACACTCTCACACTACACCACTACGGACTCTCACAACACACAGACTGTTACACATCACCTCAAACTACAGTACATTTCCCATCAGCCACTCCCCTAATCACACATTCTACTTGCCATTGTCAGTGTTCCTAGTCTTGCCTTGCCTGTCTTTCCGTGTTTTTGATTCTTGCTCGTATACTTTGGATTGACCCTTTTGCCTGCTGTTTTGGACTATGAGTGCACCTCACCCTGGCAATTGCTCGTGTTCCAGTATTTCCCCTTTCATCTTGCCCTCCGGATACTGTTCACCGATCATCAACCCATGCTCAATCAAGGACTATTGTTGTGTTTTGTCGTGCCATACCTGTTTGCTATTGATTCGACCCTGCCTGTATTTGACCTTGTTTACCAATAAAGCAGGAAATGGATCTAAATGACTCTTGTCTCATCGACCCCGTACCAAATAACTTGACATTCAGGTTATTGGAGTAAAAAAAAAATATATATATAATTCGATTATTATCTGACAAGATAATGTGTACTTTCCTTTAAATCATAGAATTCACATAGCATTTTCTTTAAAATGGGACATTCAAGAAGTAACACTATTTGGACTCTTTAGTGGAAAGACAAGTAAGTGTAAAAAGTAATATAAAATACAAATAATAAACTAATATAGAATGTCATTGTTTGTTTATTTATTTATTTTTATTGCTTTAATTTTAATCTGCTGATTAAAGCCAAATACATTACACTTTGAAACTATTGAGGTTTGTGTCCCTTATTTTACCTCTTCTGAAGGTGGCAACCCTACCTGTATATGACTCCTTTCTTGTGCAAGAAAAAAAGCCCAACAGCAATCTCTCCAGCATAGAACCTGCAACAAGCAGATTATTTTACATAAATTCACCTAAATCTAAAAGCAAACATAGAGTGATATATGCTTTAAAATCCAAACCCAGATATACCTACTGAAGACATATAAACACAATGAGAGAGTGGCTTACACTGCTTGTGGCTCCTTAAATTTGCCCACTTGCTGAATGTGGTACATCAGATCACCACCATTAACATACTCCATCACGAAATACAGACGATCCTATGACAAAAACATATAAAAAACAACATAGAAAACTGTTCAGATAAACTTTAATGCTGCTCTTTTCTGAAAGGGTATGTCTAAAAGTGAAAAATCCTATTTCAATATATTGCAAAGGTATATTTTAACACAGTGAAAATGCACTTCTGTTGTTTAAAGTGGTCAAATGATCCAATTTCAAGTTTTCCTCGCTCTTTTGAGTGTTACAAGCTGTTTGTGAATAGATAAGATCCCTTAAGTTGCAAAGACTAAAGTCTCAAACCCAAAGAGATATTCTTTGTAAAAGTTCAGACTCGTCCATGCTAGAGCTGCACAATTCTGTATAAATTGAGAATCACAATTTTTTTGTCTCAAACAGAGATCACGATTCTCCATCGATTCTGAAGTAAACAAAATTTGCTGCAGTCTATTTAAAAGGGTTTCGTTAATTTGAATGAATTATTAGACATTTTTAAATGCACTACCAGTCCAAAAGTTTTTGAACAGTAATATTTTTTTATATTATTTTTTAATTATCTTCTGTTCACCAAGTCTACATTTATTTGATCCAAAATACAGCAAAAGTAGTAATATAGTGAAATATTTTTACAATGTAAAATTTCTATTGTAATATATATTTAAAATATAAATTATTCCTGTGATCAAAGCTGAATTTTCAGCATAATTAATCCAGTCTTCAGTATCATCATTCTAATATGCTGATTTGATGTTCAAGAAACTTCTTCCTCTTCTTCTTCTTCTTCTTCTTCTTCTTCTTCTTATTATTATTATCATCATGATTATCAGTATTTAAAACACTTGAGTATATTTTTTGGGATTCATTGATGAATAGAAAGATCAGCATTTATCTAAAATAAGCTTTTGTAACATTATACACCATACAAAAACATTTTTTTTGGGGGGGGGGGGATTACATAAATGAATACCTTTATTTAGGAAGAATCTGTAAAATTTTTAAAAGTGATGATAAAGACATTTCTTATAAAATATTTCTATTTCACATAAATGTTGTTCTTTTGAAATTTCTATCAAAGAAACCTGACTTTATTACTATTTATTACTACTATTTTCAGCATAATAATAATAATGTTTTTTGAACAGCAAATCAGAATATTATAATGATGTTACACTGAAGACTGGAGTAAAATTCACCTTTCATCACAGGAATAAATTACATTTTAAAATACATACATAGAAAGCAGTTATTTTAAATTGCAAAAATATTTCAAAATGTTACTATTTTTGTTGTACTTTGGATCACATAAATGCAGGATTGGTGAGCAGAAGAGACTTCTTTATTAAAAAAAACAAAAACAAAACAACACAAACCTTGTAATTCTTACGGTTCAAAAACGTTTGACTAGTAGTTTTTATATAATATATTTAATACACCAATTTTTAATATTACAATTATTAAAAAATAAAATAAAATAAAACATGTTTGAATCAATGATTCAATGACTCACTCATAAATCTACTTTACTTGTTTCATTATTGGATGAATCAGCATTTTTGAACAATTTTCTTGAATAAATAATGAATTCATTGACATAAACTTGTCCGTTGGTGGATTATTATAAGCTTTTACATATATTTTTGTTGGTCTGTAAAGGTTATTAATGACTTGTTGGATGTGGATGCAACGAATCTCTAGAGCAGATCTGTTTATGGCTGTGTCTCTTAAATTTTTCTTTCTGTCATAAACACAGTGGTACTGTCATCTCACCATCAGAGATCAATATCGCCTGAGCAGTTTTTGTTTGCCTTTTTTCGACTCTTATGTACAGATTCTTATTTTTTTGCTTCTTACTTGAAAATTATATTGGTGTCTTTATTTAAATCTTCTATAAGTGCTCTGTGCATAAAATCTTTTCGGATATAATTGAAATTAAATGTGACTATTAAAATGTAATAAAACGAGAATGCCACAGAGTTTTTTTTTTTTCAGTGTTTTTTTTTTTTTAAACTGATGTTGTTGATTTATGGAAACCATTTAAAATATGAGGAAAAAAATAGACTTCTAAAAATTCCAACTGTAAAATCATTTCAAATCTATGTAATTGCCCTATTTTTTATTTAGCTTTATGCTGCTTTACAGTATAATATATTTTGCTCTTTACATATTTCTAATAAAATAATGCAAATACATTTGGCTGGGGAACCAAATTTATATATTTACATTGGCCCTACATTTTGCAAATAAAGTCTATTTCAGTTGCCAAAGAACATTAACAAAAAACAATGAATGGTTTTTGTGAGTATTTGAAGAAAAATAAGAATCTGTACATAAGAGTCGAAAAAAGGCAAACAAAAACTGCTCAGGCGATATTGATCTCTGATGGTGAGATGACAGTACCACTGTTTTTATGACAGAAAGAAAAATTAAAGAGACACAGCCATAAGCAGATCTGCTCTAGAGATGCGTTGCATCCACATCCAACAAGTCATTAATAACCTTTACAGACCAACAAAAATATATGTGAAAGCTTATAATAATCCACCAACGGACAAGTTTATTCACCAAATGAAAGTTATCAATAACGCTACCTCACTGAATAAGTCAAGAAAGAATTCTAGACATTAGATTAGATAAAAATTTTGCCCCGATTTGCAGTCTGGAAAAGTTGACAGTAGTTGCCGAATGTCATCCAGTCTACAGATGCTGTAGTATATGATGTTTTTTTTATTTTGTTTGTGTGTGTTATGTTCCAGTGATGGCCAATTTTTCTGTAGCTGTTTACAAAGTTGTGTGCGATGTAAGTGTGTGATGCCTAGTGTTTAAAAAAAACTGTTCTTAAAGGGGTGACATTGCTAAAAAGAACATTATTTTGTGTATTTGGTGTAATGCAGTGTCTATGTGGTTTAACCCTCTGAGGTCTAAGGCTATTTTTGGGGCCTGGAGAAGTTTTGTCATGCCCTAACATTTGTGTTTATTTTAAGTTGCTTATAAACATCTAAATGGCTAAAGTCTAATGCCACTGTAATCAGCACAAATTGGGCTATAATAAATTGAGAGCAGCATGTATGTACATGATTGTGTTTTTGAGAAAACAATGTTTATGCATGGTTAGTGAAAAACTAAAAATCTTAAATCACTTGAATAAGGCCATAAAACACATATAGAACATTAGTTCTCGGGACTTTTGAGAACTGGAGCTTGTAGCCTAGAATTTCTCTTTCTAAGTTACGTGAAAAGTTACGTGAAAATCATCTTGTTTACTCACTCACAGAAAACAATATATTGATTTACTTTTTGTGTAGAAAGGGTCTATGCAAGAGGACGTGAACTATCAGCATTATATAGTACTTCTAAGAGACTCTGATGTGCTGAAAGGCGGATGTTTGGTTTGTGAGTGCCATTAGTGGGACTACGATTTAGCCCACAGCCATAACGACTTGTTATCAGAGGCTTCTGTTTGTTCTCAGTTGGTAGTTATGTATGGCTGGCTAAATGTTTTATTAGCTGTCTTTACTTTACTAAATTATTAAATTTGTATTCAAGAGGTTTATCTCCCCAGACATGCATTTTTATTTTCTATAATGGTTGATATGCCCTTGTAAATCAGTACAAAGTACCCTTTGTGTCTACTAGTCCAACTGTGTCTAGTTACAGAATATTTGACTGATAAAGATACAAATCTTGCAAAAACAGTAGATCATCATGGGTTTGATTACCAGAGAATGGAAAGTAAATTATTTGAGTAGAAATTACTACCAAATGCATAAATGTTAATTTATGGACAGAGTTCCTCACCACAGTCTGAAAGCAGGAGTGGAGTTGGGTGAGGAATGGAGGTTTGTCCTGTTGAGCCAGAACCCGCTTCTCCACCATGGTGCATTCAACATCATCATCCTGGATGACCACATCCTTCTTCAGGATCTTTATAGCATATAGTTCATCAGAAGACTTCATCTCAGCCAGCATCACCTGAGTATGGAGAATATCAAAAGCTCAAACTGCCAGTGAGGGTTATTATCAAACCTAAAAATATACTAAATTTCACAGAGAAAGAAAAAGCATTATTTTGTCTTACCTAAGTTGTTTTGAAAACACATCTTTATTTTTAATTGTATTTTTTTTATTCTACTAGGTTAGCCCCATTTTTCAGAAAAACCAAGCCAAGAAAGGAAACATCCAAAATCACAGTATAACATTTCTACAGTATATATTTTAAACAACAATAAAAAACAAATAAATACTGGTATTAATATGGTTAAATTTATGGGTAAAAAAGCAAGCATTTACAACACTTATGATTAAAAGATTACAATTCAGTTGATTTAACAATCAATGTAAATTAAATAAGAGTAATAGTGCCTTTTAAAATGTAGATAAGGGCAATTGTCTCCATATCGGAGTACCAATTGTACAATTGTGAGTAAAAACTGCTATGCAATTATTATTACATATAATTGTGATTGGACACTCACCTTTCCAAAACTGCCTTTTCCCAATACTGCCAAGAAATTAAAGTCTGTGAGCTTGACACTATCCAGACTCCTTGAGGGTAAACTGGACCCATTGTCATCCAAAGTGGTGATGTTTTTTTTGCCTGGACCCAATTTGGCTTTCTGCACACAGACATACAATAGCTGTAAAAACAAGCCAGAACTAAAGAAAAACTTACAATGCACTTGTAATCCCATATGCAGTTAAGATGGAGCTGGAACACATTTTCTGTCATGTGAATGGACCTCAGTCTTTGCAAATGAAAATGAGGCTGTTATGGAGAAAAATGCACATCCATTCAACAGGTTGTACAGTCTTAATTATATTACGTTTAAATTTCACATAAAGTTTGTCAAAGTTGCCCACCATGAACTGCTTTGGTAAAACATATTTTCAATGTTTCAACAAAGTCAAAAACACAATTACAACCCTTTGTCTAGACTTTATGGCTAACATTTGCGAAAAAATAAAAATGAAATAATAATAGTAATTTTGTATCTACCCTGATTAAAGTCCATTAATCTTTTAGAGATGCAGCCCAAAAAATAATAATCCATTTGAAGCATAATCTGCATTTCCTGCCAATGTCCTATAACAAGCCATACACAACAAGGCTCATTCTAAATCTGCCTTCTTGATGAATTATGGGTAGTGCCCATGCCGTTACCCAAGGCAGATTAAGTTCTTTCCATCACAGCTTTTAGAAGTCAGTCAGCAAGCCAAGATTCTCTGCAAGCTAGACTGGACGGCCTTGATGTCAAACTACAACAGCAGTGGACAATATATTTTTCATTGAAGAATCGTGGGTGGGGTGAGTGAATGTCCAATGCTCTTTCCACCCTCAATACCGCGACTGAGATGAGATCCTTGAGCAAGGCACCGTACCCCCAACTGCTCCCCCGGCGCCACAGCATTGGCTGCCTACTGCTCCGGGTGTGTGTTCACTACTCACTGCTGTGTGTGTGTGTGTGTCTGTGTGTGTACTTGGATGGGTGAAATGCAGAGCACAAATTCCGAGTATGGGTCACCATACTTGCCCCACAAGTTCCCTCCTTTCCTTTCCTCCTTTCTTAACTTTCCAGTGATGAGAAACACCAAAGCAAAGACTGAATGCCTCTATAAGGAATCGCTGAAGTGAAGATCCTTCTTCATCCTTCTGTGTTGTTAAACAGCTTTTGAGCATTTCAAGTTGGTGGTCAGGAATTTAAAAAAAGCCAGAGCACTGGGTTCCTTGAAATGTAATGACTTTTGTTGGTTTTGATTGTTTCTATTGTCCTCAAATTGCTTTGGATAAAAGCGTCTGCTAAATGTAATGTTAATGCTTTGGTGTGAAGCACTTCATGATTATGTAGTGGTGGAAAACATATTATACCGTGTCTCAACAGTGGGAAAGACAAGGTGAGTAAGACCTCAATCTGTTAGCAGAGCCATCACAGCTAGGGGCACAAAGTGATACCCATGAAGATGCAAGTTTTGTGATGCAGCAGATTTGACTGGATCAAGATGGCATGAAGTTAGCTGTTCTCAGGGGGAAGGTGCTTATTAAGGTTGCCAACAAAGATCAAACTCCCTAACAACAACAATGTGATGGAGGCTGACCTGAAGTCCAGCTGAAAGTTATTTGAGACGTCATTAATAAGAAAAAAGCTGAAAGATTCATAAAGCATGTGCTTTCACATCTCAAATCTTCAGTTTCTTCAAATTATAGCTACTTCATCTGGGAGAACCCCCCCCCCCCCTCCCCCAGTGCTATGCCATTTACGACATAGTTACACTCTACAATGAGTCAGAAAACACTGCATGATGAAGACACTGATGCTCTAATAGAGGGCCTTCATTTATGCCAAATGTGAGAGAAGGGCTGCTTCAACCCTTTGATGGTTTTCTGTAATTTCACACCAAAATTGTTTTTTGTTGAAAATCATCCCCAAGATGGCACTTATCTCTCTTCCATGCACTGGACATTTAATACTCTTAGTCTATTTTTAACTTAGACATTGTATTAACTAAAAACAATATGAAATATTATTTTATATATATATTATAATATATTATATATATATATATAAACGAAATAAATAATAATAATAATTTTGTGTAGTATCATGAAATTGTCACAAAATACTAAATATCCAAAAATAAATACTGAAACTAAATGCTACACTTACGTTAGTGTGAACCCTTAATGAAGAATACCAGAAGTTTAAAGACATTTGTCATAGAATTGTTTTTTTTTGATAATTACCTTTGTTTATTGAGCTGTTAGGTCAATGTGCAAGAGTATATTGTATCAAAAATGCGATGTCTTTCCCTGCAGCAAAATTCTTATGCATACCTCTATATCCAGCGCCGGCGCCATGTGGGGGCGTTTAATTATGATTTTAATTATGAAATATAATGGTTTATTTTAAAAAATATACTTACCAAATGCATAGGCTTTCTAGCATTAACATGATGCTACTATAGCAACAATTTAGGACAGTCCGTTTCACAAAGTTGCTCGTTTGATGAGTAGATCAATGTAGATGATTTGCTATATTGTTATTGTTTGTTGCTGTTTAAGTTGTTCTAACTTAAAATGATGGATCTGTTAAATGGGTCGCAATTAATGTTCTACTTGTATGGACTAACTTTCAGTAGAGGGTTTCTCACCTGCCGACTGTTTTTGATGAAATCTCACCCTCTTCAGTCGGAGGTCTGTCACACACACCGATTAAAAATGACAGAGGGGCACAACAAGCAGCTGCCTCTGAATTTTGATTTACAATTAAGTGAAGCTTGTGAAAGAAAAACAACATTGGGTTGCACAAGCATTGCACAAACATGAAGTGTTGTAATAAACTGACTTAAATTTTAAATCTTTGAGATATGTATTTGTCATAGAAAGAATATGTTAATGCACAGAAAAATAATTACATTTGGAAAAATCAGCTAGTGAAATGCTGGAAATTAAAATTCTGTATCAAATTTTATTTTTCAATAGTCTTTGCCCCAAAATAATATTACTATGTATTCCATTCCATTCCTTTGTCTGCTTAAATGGCTATGGGTACATTCAACCCACAGCACCCAACGAACCTTCAAGCACTTGTATTGCTTTAAATTATGCTGTCCTGCAAAAGGTAAACAGAAACTAACTGTATAGTTTCCACTTTGCTTCTCACAATAGATCATGTCAATCGAATTCTTGATAAAAGTGGGTTTGATTATTTTTAGATTCTCAAGCACAGGATGACATATAGTGGTGGGACTTCAACATCATCTAATTAAAATGAAAAGAAAATTATGACTTCCATCAACTGGCAAAACAATTTATTACTAGAAAACTGATTCTCAAAGTCGATAGTGACTGACGTGCAAATACATTTCTCGTCTAGTGCGCAACTAGCTTTAAATGTTTTATGAGTCACCTAGACATAAACAGCACCAAGGCAGCTCTATACTGTAATTCTGTGTACAAGCATCCACAGTATGTGTCTCAGGAAAGCTACAAGCAGATGAAAAATGTATATCTCCTAATCACGATCATTAAACAAATTTTAATATTACACAAAGACAACCAGAGTAAATACAAAATGCAGTTTTGAAATAATCTGAGAAAAAGTATATCTCGGGAGTTTTGTGAAGTCCCTTCATGCTGGAGATGCTCCACCATCATCCCCGTCCCAAAGAAACCCAAGATAACAGTTGACATGACTTAACGACTACAGACCTGTGGCTCTGTCTGTCATCATGAAGTTGTTAGAAAAACTGGTTCTGGCTTATCTGAAGGACATTACTGGACCCTTACTGGGCCCCCTGCAGTTTGCTTACCGAGCAAACAGGTCCGTGGATGATGCAATCAATGCGGGACAGCACTTTATCCTGCAACATCTGGATAAATTGAGGATCCTTTTTGTGGACTTTAGTTCGGCTTTCAACACCATCATTTCAACAGCCCTCCAGATCAGACTAAGCCAGCTCTCTGTCCCTGGCTCTAACTGTCAGTGGATCACCAGCTTTCTGACAGATATGCAACAGCTAGTGAAACTGGGGAAATTTATGTCAAACAGCTGCTCCACCAACACTGGTAACCCTCAGGGATGTGTACTCTCCCCACTGCTCTTCTTCCTGTGCACCAATGACAGCACCTCTGAAGACCCCTCTGTCAAGCTCCTGAAGTTCGCAGACGACACTATAGTCATTGGTCTCATCCAGGATGGTGAAGAGTCTGCTTACAGACAAGAGGTTGGGCAGGTGTCTGTCTGGTGCAGTCTTAACAATCTGGAGCTGAACATGCTTAACAGTGGAGATGATATTGGACTTCAGGAGAACCCCCCTGCACTCTCCCCACTCAACATCATAGACACTGTGGCTGTAGTGGAGTCATTCAGATTCCTGGTAACCACCATCTCTCAGGACCTGAAGTGGGACAATCACATTGACTCCATTGTTAAAAAGGCCCAACAAATGTTTAACCTGCCACAGGAGCTGCTGAAACAGTTCTACTCAGCCATCACTGAGTCTGTCCTGTGCACTTCAATAACTGTCTGGTTTGGTTCACCTACAAAATCAGACATCAGAAGACTACAGAGAACCGTTTGGACTGCTGAAAGGATTACTGGTGTTCCCCTGCCCACCCTTCAAGAACTGTATACATCCAGAGTTAGGAAAAGGGCTCAGAAAATCACTCTGGATCCCTCACATCCAAGTTATCCCCTTTTTGGACTTTTGCCATCTGGCCGGCTCTTCAGAGCCACAAATACCAGGACAGCCAGGCACAAGTTCACTTATTGTCTCTCAGCCTGTTTTGACTACCAAGGAACATCAGTGTGACCCCTTAATGAAGAATACCAGAAGGTTTTTTTGTTGTTGTTGTTGTTGTGATAATTACCTTTGTTTACTGAGCTGTTAGGTGAATGTGCAAGAGTATTTTGTACCAAAAATGTGATGTCTTTCCCTGCAGCAAAATTCATTCTCAAGTCTATGAATCAACTCAAAACACCTGCAAAGGTTTCCTGAGCCTTCAAAATGGTCTCTCAGTTTGGTTCACTAGGCTACACAATCATGGGGAAGACTGCTGATCTGACAGTTGTCCAGAAGACAATCATTGACACCCTTCACTAGGGGGTTAAGCCACAAACATTCATTGCCAAAAAAGCTGGCTGTTCACAGAGTGCTGTATCTAAGCATGTTAACAGAAAGCTGTGTGGAAGGAAAAAGTGTGGAAGAAATAGATGCACAACCAACTGACAGAACCGCAGCCTTATGAGGATTGTCAAGTAAAATGGATTCAAGAATTTGAGTGAACTTCACAAGAAATGGACTGAGGCTGAGGTCAAGGCATCAAGAGCCACCACACACAGACGTGACAAGGAATTTGCTGAACTACAGACAACATCAGAGGCGTCTTACCTGGGCTAAGGAGAAGAAGAACTGGACTGTGGTCCAGTGGTCCAAAGTCCTCTTTTCAAATGAGAGCAAGTTTTGTATTTCATTTGGAAACCAAGTTCCTAGAGTCTGGAGGAAGCGTGGAGAAGCTCATAGCCCAAGTTGCTTGAAGTCCAGTTAAGTTTCCACAGTCTATGATGATTTGGGGTGGAATGTCATCTGCTGGTGTTTGTCCACTGTGTTTTTTGAAAACCAAAGTCACTGCACCCATTTACCAAGAAATTTTGGAGCACTTCATGCTTCCTTCTGCTGAACAGCTTTTTGAAGATGCTGATTTTATTTTCCAGCAGGATCTGGCAACTGCCCACGCTGCCAAAAGCACCAAAAGTTGGTTAAATGACCATGGTGTTGGTGTGCTTGACTGGCCAGCAAACTCACCAGACCTGAATCCCATAGAGAAACTATGGGGTACTGTCAAGAGGAAAATGAGAAACAAGAGACCGAAAAATGCAGATGAGCTGAAGGCCACTGTCAAAGAAACCTGGGCTTCCATACCAACCTCAGCAGTGCCACAAACTGATCACCTCCATGCCACGCCAAACTGTGGCAGTAATTAAAGCAAAAGGAGCCCCTACCAAGTATTGAGTACATGTACAGTAAATGAACATACTTTCCAGAAGGCCAACAATTCACTAAAAATGTTTTTTTTTTGTGTGTGTTCTTATGAAGTATTCTAATTTGTTGAGATGAATTGGTGGGTTTTTGTTAAATGTGAGCCAGAATCATCACAATTAAAAGAACCAAAGACTTAAACTACTTCAGTTTGTGTTCATTGAACTTAATACACAAGTTTCACAATTTGAGTTGAATTACTGAAATAAAATATAATAAATCCACGACATTCTAATTTACTGAGATGCTCCTGTATATTAATTATCTGTGTGTTGTTGTTGTCTCTGTGTATTGAAAGCTTATGTCACTAAAACAAATTCCTTGTATGCACAAGCATACTTGGCAATAAAGCTCTTTCTGATTCTGCTAATGATTTAATTTATTAAGGGGAAAAAAGCTGTCCAAAGCTGCCTGGCACTATGTGAAAAAGTAATTCCCCCCTAAATCTAATTACTGGTTGTGCCACCCGTTGCAGCAACAACTGCAATCAAGCGTTTGCTATAACTTGCAAGAAGTCTTTCGCATTGCTGTGAAGGAATTTTGGCCCCCTCTTCTTAGCAGAATTGTTTTAATTCAGCTACATTTGAGGGTTTTCGAGCATGAATGGACTGTTTAAGGTCATGCTCCAGCATCTCAATCTGATTTAAGTCTGGACATCGACTTGGTGACTCCAAAACCTTAATTTTGGTTTTCTTGAGCCATTCAGAGGCGAACTTGCTTGTGTGTTAGGGATCATCATTGTCCAGCTGCATAAACCAAGTACACTTGAGTTCAAAAACTGACAGCTGGACATTCTCCTTCAGGATTTTCTGATAGACTGCAGAATTTATGGTTCCAACAATTATGGCAAGTCTTCCAGGTCCTTAAGCTGCAAAGCATCCCCAGATCATCACGCTACCACCGCCATGTTTGACTGTTGGTATGATGTTCTTTTTATGAAATGCTGTGTTAGTTTTATGCCAGATGTTACAGGACACACAACTTCCAAAAATAACTTTTGTCTTATCAGTCCACAGAATATTTGCACAAAATTAATATAAATTAGATTAAATTAAATAATCAAGATATTTTTGGCAAATGTGAGATGAGCCTTTGTGGTCTTTTTGGTAAGCAGTGGCTTTTGCCTTGGAACTCTCCCATGGATGCCGCTTTTGCCCAGTCTCTTTCTTATTGTTGAATCATGAACACTGACCTTAATTGAGGAAAGTGAGGTCTGCAGTTCTTTAGATGTTGTTCTGGATTCTTTTATGACCTCCTGGATGAGGCGTTGTGGCCCTTTCCAGACTGATACATGTAAACTATTTTGTTTCTCTTCTGTTCTTGAATTTCTTTAGATCGCGGCATGATATGTTGCTCTTTAAGCATTCTTCATTTTGTCAGACAGGTTCTTTTAAGTGATTTATTGATTCAACAGATCTGGCAGTAATCAGGCCTGGGTGTGGCTAGTGAAATTTAACTCAGCTTTCTAAAATAATGTGGTTAATCACAGTTCTTTCATGATTTAACAGGAGGGGGCAATATCTTTTTCATGTAGGGCCAGGTAAGTTGTTTTTGTCCCTTAATAAATGAAATCATCATTTAAAAACTGCATTTTGTATTTACTTGCATTATCTTTGTGAAATATTAAAATTAGTTTGATGATCTAAATCTTTTACGCGTGACAAGCAAAAAATTAAATAAAAAAAACAGGAATGGGGGAAAAACCTTTTCATGGCACTGTATGCACAAAAACAACAGCTAAAATACTGACAGATCTGCTCCAGCTAACATGTTAAACAGATATACAACCTGAGTAATGCTATTGCTGATGTAATGACAATGTATTTCACACTAAACATTTGCTGTTTCTTTAGTCTTTAGGCCTGAGGGTCACTCTAATAATTTATTGATGGTGCTTGCCAACCTGCTCATTCTACGTAGTCAATGAAGACAAAATAATTGTTCTAGAATAATGATTTGATTCTCATTCTTTATGATTAATTCATAAGAGCTTATTGTTTGCAATTGGGAAATAAAAAGTTGTTCAGTCAGAGTCACAGACTAATTTATTAATATATTTTTCAAAACACAATTCCTTTTTTCATTTGTGTCAAAAATAGCTTTTCTAAACAAACACAAAATAAGTTTATGAGGTTTGCACATAAGGATAATAAAAGAGTCACCTCAAACTTCTCTCGGAGCTCGGTATTCTCATCATTTTCATCTGGAATAGGCACACTGTAGTACTCCCCCTCCTCCTGGTTTAACATTTTATACCTGCATCACAGGGAAAAGTTATGACTGCGTATTCATCAAAGCACATTTTAAGTCCATACAGGTCTGTTTATATACCAATAATTCATTCATTCATTCAGATAGAGTCTGTAAAGCAATATATATATTTTTTTGTTTTTCTCCAGATAATATCATTATATAATTTTATATTCCATAGCATGTATGCTTAATTGGCTGCAGTGGTGTGCTGGCATCGTTGCAACACTTTTACATCTAAATTTAAATACAGTGTTGGGAAAGATCATGTGAACAACAACATCAAATTGGCTTTTTTTTGCAACACAAAGCTAGCATCAGAAGGCTTAAAATAGATTGTACTTTGAAGGTGTTTTTTTAACTAATCAGACATATCTAATAACAGTAGGAAATGACTGCTTAACGAGTGACCAAACCTTTTTCCTGTCAGATACTTACATGGGTCAGTGAGAAAGAGACAAATCCTTACCATCCACATACTGGGGATTTCATGAGCTCAGACACACCAAATGACATTGAGCCCATGAAATCATTACGGGTGGTTCTGTCCCAGTCCCACACCTCCACAGACAGCCTACGGTCCTTGTCTGTTGGCTTCAGTTTACTAAAACAGATAGACAGGCAGACAGATGCACGCACACACACACACGGACCAGGTTGAAGCATTGCATTTGCACTCTCCCCATCATATTCTAAAAAAGTGCTTTTCGGCTGCTCAGGGGCAAGATTATTCAGATGAAAACTCAAGAGAAGCTAAACATTTTTTAATGTCAGTAACTATTAACTATATCAATTTCATTGTAAATATTAACATGAAAACACAAACTGAATAGCCTAAGTATTTAAAATATTGAGGGTATTGCAATAAAGTTGTTAGGTAAAAAGATTTATAGCCTGTAAGTCACTTTGGATAAAAACGTCTTCTAAATGCATAAATGTAAATGTAAGTAAAGGTTCACAAAAGAAAATCCTACAAAAGGTGAACATGATCTCACACCTAAATGCTGTCTCATCTTTATAATACGACATCAAACTGTCTTCATGTATGCAGTTTTAGGCCCACTTTATGAGCACACAATAACTGATGTTAGCACACATTGGTTGAACATTTAAATCATAGAAAATAAGCAAACATTTCCACAAATATTAATTCCTCGTTACTGAATTTTAAAGGTGCACTAGGTTAAATTATTATTTTTCTAATTAACTAAATGTATTTAATGAGCGAGTACATAACAATCGCTTAAATCGCTAAATCTGTAAATCGCTTATTGTACTCCTCAATTGTACAGTAAGTTGCTTTGGATAAAAGCGTATGCCAAATGAATAAATCAAAAAGTATAGTTGCTGGGACGATCCCTGATGGAGAAGCCTAGTACTGTACATGCATGACCTTCATTATTCATAAACAGAGAGAAGTAACATCTCAGTTACATATGGTAACCCTCGTTCCCTGAAGGAGGGAACGGATATTGACCGACGAATATGGGATATCGCTTCGATAGACCAATCTACTTCGAGTGTAAACTAAACGAGCCAATGCACATTGGCATGCAATTATTGCATCCAGCTGCCGCTGATCACTGCGTGAGTATAAGGCAGCAGCAGGTGCAATGCATTCCAGTTTTTCGCTGAGGAGCCGAGCCGGGGACCCGGTAGCTCAGCGGCGGTACAGCAACCATGGCGACGGGACGTGGCGTCGCTGTTCCCTCCTTCAGGGAACGAGGGTTACCATACGTAACCGAGACGTTCCCTTTCAGTCGGTCACTCTCGACGCCACGTCGGTGACCGACGAATATGGGATCCCTATCAAAGCGCCATGGGTGCAGCCCCTTCCAGTGCCCTGTTCGAGCCGCCTCTGCCCCTATTAGGTGTAGGCCAGGGCTCAGAACAAGTAGCTCCACTCATTGTTGTCAAAGCACTACCTCACTGGGTGAGATTGGATAACACTGGGAAAACGTACACGGTCCGCTTGGAACCGGGACGCTGCGGAAGCCCCATCCTTCCGGAAGGAGGTCTCGGAGGCAAATACACATATAGCATCCGTTTAGGAGTATACAGAGAAATCTGAGGTGATTAAAAACCCTCTTGGGAAGGCAGAAGTCTGCCGGGGAAACACGGGCTCTAAGGCTATACCGTGGACTATACACATACGAGTACCGCTTAGGTCTCAATATGGAACCCACCCTTCCATGGTTCTCACGGATACATCATGAAGGCCCGGCGCCGGACGATCCGCCGCGTCCAGCTGCTTAGGGTGATGGAGGATTTCAAGAGGGTCTACAGTACGGACACTCTGGAGCAGTTTAAGCAAGCCGACACTAACCGGGGCCTCTCAGTGCCACTACCCGTTTGAGGTGAGAACACAGGAGGATACCGGCTCTACACGAAGGCTATAGAACCTAGCGAACGTGTTAGGGGTTGCCCGCAGCTCTACAAATATCTGTCAGCGAGGCTCCACGAGTCAGCGCCCAGGAGGATGCAACACTTCTAGTTGAGTGGGCTTGCAACCTGAACGGGCAGGGCACATCCTGAGCCTGATAAGCCAGGGTTATGGCATCCACAATCCTGTGGGCTATCCTTTGCTTAGAGACGGCATTCCCCTTCTGCCGGACTCCGTAACAGACAAAGAGCTGGTCTGAGGTGCTGAAGCTTTGTGTCTGGTCTACGTAGCACCTTAATGCTCGGACAGGACAAAGCAATGCAAGGGATGGGTCTGCCTCCTCCAGGGGCAGCGCTTGCAGGTTCACCACTTGGTCTTTGAAGGGTGTAGTGGGAACCTTGGGCACGTAGCCAGGCTGGGGCCTCAGGATTACCTGGGAGTCAGCTGGCCCGAACTCTAGGCACGAATCGTCGACCAAAAATGCATGCAGGTCCCCTACCCTCTTGATGGAGGCCAGTGCAAGCAGGAGCAGAGTTTTCAATGAAAGAAACTTTAGCTCAACTGAATGCAAAGGCTCGAATGGGCCCTGCTGTAGTGATTTAAGCACTAGAGACATGTCTCAAGAGGGTATACGGGGGGCCGGGATGGATTTAACCTCCTGGCCCCTCTAAGGAACCTGACGATGAGGTCATGCTTACCCAAAGACTTCCCATTCACGGGGTCATGGTACGCAGCAATAGCAGCAACCTGGACTTTAAGGGGGGAGGGAGACAGCCTTCGCTCCAGCCCTTGCTGCAGAAAGGACAGCACGACCGCAATCGGGCATCTTCGGGGGTCTTCTCTGCGAGAATAACACTACTCGAAGAACAGGTTCTACTTCAAGGCGTAAGCGTTTCTCGTAGACGGTACTCTTGCTGAAGTGATGGTGTTCGCTACCTCTTGGGGTAGGTCACCTAGAACCTCCGCGTCCTGTTCAGGGACCAGACATGGAGTTTCCAAAGGTCTGAACGCGGGTGCCAAATGGTGCTCCATCTCTGAGTCAGTAGATCCTTCGTCAGAGGAATTGGCCAAGGAGGGGCTGTCGCAAGGAGCACTAGTTTGGGGAACCAGGTCTGCGTGGGCCAATACGGCGCTATTAGCAAGACTTGCTCCTCGTCCTCCCGGAGTGTCTGTGCGAGAAGGTGAGCCAGAGATGGCGCTCCTGGACCACTAATGTGGACATCGCACAACCCAGCGAACTCGCGGTGACCTTCGTCGCTCGAAGCACAAGGTCAGTGGCGGTTCGGAGTTCTTCCAGAAGCGCTGGATCGTGACCACCCTCGTACAGGTCCTTCAGTGCCTTAGCCTGGTGCACCTGCAGTAACGCCATAGCGTGTAAGGCGGAAGCAGCTTCCACGCAAGCCGCATAGGCCCTGCCGGTCAGACCAGACGAGTGCCTACAGGCCCGGGAAGGGAGCACCGGGTCTCCACGCCAGGAGGCGGCGGACTTAGGACGCAATTGCATCGCTACCGCCCGCTCCACCGACGGGATTCCTGAATACCCCTTCGCTGCACCGCCATCCAGGGTGGTGAGGGAGGAGGAGCCCACCGACCGGTTTCTGGCAGTAAAAGGTGCCGTCCATGACTTGGTGAACTCGTCATGTACTTCCGGAAAGAAAGGCACTAGGGTGGGGCGCTGAGAACCAGCTCGCGCCACCCCGAGAAACCAATCATCCAGCCGCGAGGGCCCAGCACGTTCCGTGGGTTGCTCCACTGGATCGGAGGTGCAAGAGGAGTGGTGGTCCCCAGAGAGTTGGTCCCCACTGCCACCACTGTGACCCTCAAACCACCCGCACTACTGCCGGAAGTGGTTCTCGTCTGTTCTCATCCGCCAGAACGAGCCCCAGATCGCGGCCGCGGAACTCTGCCCCCCTGAAGGTAGCGGAGCCTGGTTCGCAGCTCGGAGATGGTCATTTTCCCCCGCAGTGAGAACATGACTCATCCACGAAAGCCACCTCAGGGTGCTCGACGCCCAGACACGTGAGGCAGCGATCGTGACCATCACCAGTTGCCAGGTAACGACCGCACCCAGAAACGCACGGGTGAAACGGCATCCTCATAAGGACGATTCGTCGTCTTTACAAAGACGCACCCGTGAAGCTCTTTTAGAGAAATTTGCTCTTTAGGAAATGCTCTTTTAGTGCTGAGGCACACAAGGGAATTGGCCGCTTGCAACATGACAGGGGTAGTGCAGCCTGAAGTGTGCAATCCACTCGACACAGGAACAACCGCCGCTGAAGCGCCGTCTCGCCAACACACGAAGCTTCCGAGAGCGTGCTGAACTTATAGTTCACAGCAGACACAGTTGAGCAGAGCGATACTAACGTTCGGCTCCGAAGCGAAAAGCTGGAATGCATTGCACCTGCTGCTGCCTTATACACACGCAGTGATCAGCGGCAGCTGGATGCAATAATTGCATGCCAATGTGCATTGGCTCGTTTAGTTTACATTCGAAGTAGATTGGTCTATCGAAGCGATATCCCATATTCATGGCGTCGAGAGTGACCGACTGAAAGGGAACCCCAGCTACAATGTGTTTTTTTTTTTTTTTACTTTTTTTTTTTTGCATGAAGCATGCTGTTTTATTTATAAACCAATAGAACCCCAACAATTATACAGTGTATCTTTAATTCATTTTTATTTACAATGTCATCATCATCCACCTGTACAGATGTATCACTGTATCAGTTGCTGTGCTTATGACGATCTGTTCACAGCCAAGTTATTTGCATAAATATGTTTGAATGGATAAGATGTGATTGAATGTATGCACCTAAACGGTGCTGGTCCTTCTACTTTTCTTTGCTACAATTTATCACTTTAGCTGCTTCCTCACCATAGAAATACAACCCGAATTCCGGAAAAGTTGGGACGTTTTTTAAATTTTAATAAAATGAAAACTAAAGGAATTTCAAATCACATGAGCCAATATTTTATTCACAATAGAACATAGATAACGTAGCAAATGTTTAAACTGAGAAATTTTACACTTTTATCCACTTAATTAGCTCATTTAAAATTTAATGCCTGCTACAGGTCTCAAAAAAGTTGGCACGGGGGCAACAAATGGCTAAAAAAGCAAGCAGTTTTGAAAAGATTCAGCTGGGAGAACATCTAGTGATTAATTAAGTTAATTGATATCAGGTCTGTAACGTGATTAGCTATAAAAGCTTTGTCTTACAGAAGCAGAGTCTCTCAGAAGTAAAGATGGGCAGAGGCTCTCCAATCTGTGAAAGACTGCGTAAAAAAATTGTGGAAAACTTTAAAAACAATGTTCCTCAACGTCAAATTGCAAAGGCTTTGCAAATCTCATCATCTACAGTGCATAACATCATCAAAAGATTCAGAGAAACTGGAGAAATCTCTGTGCGTAAGGGACAAGGCCGGAGACCTTTATTGGATGCTCGTGGTCTTCGGGCTCTCAGACGACACTGCATCACTCATCGGCATGATTGTGTCAATGACATTACTAAATGGGCCCAGGAATACTTTCAGAAACCACTGTCGGTAAACACAATCCGCCGTGCCATCAGCAGATGCCAACTAAAGCTCTATCATGCAAAAAGGAAGCCATATGTGAACATGGTCCAGAAGCGCCGTCGTGTCCTGTGGGCCAAGGCTCCTTTAAAATGGACTATTTCAAAGTGGACTAAAATGGACTATTTCTAAAAAACAATTTATCACTTTAGCTGCTTCCTCACCATAGAAATACAACCCGAATTCCGGAAAAGTTGGGACGTTTTTTAAATTTTAATAAAATGAAAACTAAAAGACTTTCAAATCACATGAGCCAATATTTTATTCACAATAGAACATAGATAACATAGCAAATGTTTAAACTGAGAAAGTTTACAATTTTATGCACAAAATGAGCTCATTTCAATTTTGATTTCTGCTACAGGTCTCAAAATAGTTGGGACGGGGCATGTTTACCATGGTGTAGCATCATCTTTTCTTTTCAAAACAATTTGAAGACGTCTGGGCATTGAGGCTATGAGTTGCTGGAGTTTTGCTGTTGGAATTTGGTCCCATTCTTGCCTTATATAGATTTCCAGCTGCTGAAGAGTTTGTGGTCGTCTTTGACGTATTTTTCGTTTAATGATGCGCCAAATGTTCTCTATAGGTGAAAGATCTGGACTGCAGGCAGACCAGGTTAGCACCCGGACTCTTCTATGACGAAGCCATGCTGTTGTTATAGCTGCAGTATGTGGTTTTGCATTGTCCTGCTGAAATAAACAAGGCCTTCCCTGAAATAGACGTTGTTTGGAGGGAAGCATATGTTGCTCTAAAACCTTTGTATACCTTTCAGCATTCACAGAGCCTTCCAAAACATGCAAGCTGCCCATACCGTATGCACTTATGCACCCCCATACCATCAGAGATGCTGGCTTTTGAACTGAACGCTGATAACATGCTGGAAGGTCTCCCTCCTCTTTAGCCCGGAGGACACGGCGTCCGTGATTTCCAACAAGAATGTCAAATTTGGACTCGTCTGACCATAAAACACTATTCCACTTTGAAATAGTCCATTTTAAATGAGCCTTGGCCCACAGGACACGACGGCGCTTCTGGACCATGTTCACATATGGCTTCCTTTTTGCATGATAGAGCTTTAGTTGGCATCTGCTGATGGCACGGCGGATTGTGTTTACCGACAGTGGTTTCTGAAAGTATTCCTGGGCCCATTTAGTAATGTCATTGACACAATCATGCCGATGAGTGATGCAGTGTCGTCTGAGAGTCCGAAGACCACGGGCATCCAATAAAGGTCTCCGGCCTTGTCCCTTACGCACAGAGATTTCTCCAGTTTCTCTGAATCTTTTGATGATGTTATGCACTGTAGATGATGAGATTTGCAAAGCCTTTGCAATTTGACGTTGAGGAACATTGTTTTTAAAGTTTTCCACAATTTTTTTACGCAGTCTTTCACAGATTGGAGAGCCTCTGCCCATCTTTACTTCTGAGAGACTCTGCTTCTCTAAGACAAAGCTTTTATAGCTAATCATGTTACAGACCTGATATCAATTAACTTAATTAATCACTAGATGTTCTCCCAGCTGAATCTTTTTAAAACTGCTTGCTTTTTTAGCCATTTGTTGCCCCCGTGACAACTTTTTTGAGACCTGTAGCAGGCATTAAATTTTAAATGAGCTAATTAAGTGGATAAAAGTGTAAAATTTCTCAGTTTAAACATTTGCTACGTTATCTATGTTCTATTGTGAATAAAATATTGGCTCATGTGATTTGAAATTCCTTTAGTTTTCATTTTATTAAAATTTAAAAAACGTCCCAACTTTTCCGGAATTCGGGTTGTAGCATCAGCAGTCAGCTCATTAAAAAATTCTTTACCCAATAAGGACATGGATGGGGGACGGATAATAATAGCATAATATAGTACAGATCATGTCACAGAATTAAATGTGCCCCCATTCGATTATATATTCAATGATTTGAACTTAGGACCTTATCTACTCTATGGAAGTCACTCTATAGAAAAGCCGTATATTAAAACTGATGATACAGTATACCTGTATGGAAGTGTATTTTATAGAGCAAGTAATACCATGTTATGTGAAAAACAAAAAAAATAATACAATGCTACTGCACATACAGTAAAATTAACACCAATTATAAATTAATCCTAAATATTAGACTGTAATAAAAGGTTGCGACTCACAATGTAAATGACTCATTCCAAGCCGGATTCAAGGAAGAACGGATTGTTTTTGTTTTCTGTTTCGTCTCATGTTTAGGGTCTGGAATCAACTTGAGTTTTACATATGGATCAGACAATCCATTCGGGTCCATTGGAATCAAGTTCTTGCCTTCCCCAACTGCAACAAAACATGCCAAATAAGAGAGGACATCAGAAAATGTATTAATAAATTAAATAAAACATAGGTAAATAACAGACGGCAGGTAATGACACTGAAGTCTCAGGGTAATGTAACTCCACATAAACTATGAACTGTGAAATAATAATAAAGAAGTGGCTTTAAATGATATTTAATATGCAATATGATTTGACTATGAATGTTAGCAACTGGATTATCCTAATCAGAGTGCAAAACACTCCAGATAAGGGGCATGTTGTCAGAGCAGAAATGCACATGAAGGTCTTTGATGCTCTTTGTTGAACTGATCTTATATGAGGCATTCCATAACTGTCTGTCTGGTTTAGAGTGTTACTTTATATAATCACACATGACCAAACACACTCTCTCTCTCTCTCTCTCTCTCTCTCTTTCTCTCTCTCTCTCTCTTTCTCTCTCTCTCTCTCTCTCTCTCTCTCACACACACACACACACACACACACACACACACACACACACACTGCATGAGACAACACAAAAGGACCTGCTACACATTTCCTTTACTCAAACCCACAGAAAGGCTAGACTTTGAATATCCAAATATGTCACAACCAACAAGGCCAATACAAACATGTGGTGTGCCACTTAACATTTGTATCACTGAATATAATGAAAAACATGGGGCACAATTATAATGATAATAATAATAATAATAATAATTGCATATATAGAATTAATAAATACATAGTGGATGATCTGTCGAAGGACTTTAGTCTGTGAAGCAGACATTGCCAACTCACACAGACAACATAACACAGTCTGAAAATGCAAATATCAACATTGACTACCTCAGTGCCTGAACTGCTTATGTTTGACAGGTAGGAGACACCCTACACTTTGATGACCTAACATGTCTATGTTTGCTTCACTCTCTTTAAATTCATTCATTCAATTTAAAAGCACATTATTGCAATAACATTACACATACAATACCACAAACCATAAATTAAAAATCCAAGAACACTAAATAGATTGAAAATACAACATTAACATATAATAGCAACAATAAATCAGTTAAAAAGAAAACAAACAGCAAGATACTGTAGCTATTAACATGAAATGCTTATGAAAGCATTTCAGAGGTCCTCATTTCTAAGGATGTGGGATTCTAAAAACACAACCACAACACAAACCTCATCTGAATAGGAAATATTTTGCCTGGCACAACTCAAACATAGTTTTGTGAAAGTGAATGTAGACTCAAACATCCACAGCTGTGCTGATGAATTGTCTACAGGGAAATAGGAAAATAAATCATCTACTGATATACTTATTAGCTACCAATCTACTAATATATTACTTAAATACAGTATGAGCTTATAAGTTAAGGCATGTACTAATCAAGAACTTATATAGACTACAACTTATAGAGAACCATAACTACAAAATGAGACCTATGAATTCTTGTTTGAAAACTTAGACCAAAGAATTAATACATTAAAACATTAATACATTAATTAACAAATTTGTAGGTAAATTTCAAGGTAGTCATTATCTACAGATTAATTTTTGTGTCATACTTAAGGTTAGTTCTTGATTAGCACATGCATTAAATAATCATTCATTCATTTTAAGTGATATTTAATTTAGGTTTTAGAAAAGGATTATTCATGTACTGTTACAGAGTATGCAGATGTATGAAAAGTAATGGAGTTTCAGTCAGAAGTTTTAACAAAATTAGTACTTGTTATGCTTCAGCTGCAACTTTCATCACGTTTTCTTTCTTCTGCTGAGACTCTCGGGGAAAACTACGGCATGAAAATGGTGGGTCAAGATGATAAACTACAAACAGATAATCAAGGAAATGGGAGAAAAAGCTTTGTGTTCTTCCCTTGGGCCACTGCAAAATAAACATTGCTGGCATATTTATCCTCCTTTAAGAGTATATATTTCATAGCTCTCTTCAGAGAACTGCACTCTAAGGTCTTCCCCTCAAAGGCGTTATGCATAATGGATTAGATATCTTGAACATGGAAGTACAGTACACAATATGGCCAAAAGCATGTGGACATTCCCCTCCAGTGATGTCAAATCTTAATGCTAGATCAAACAATGGCATTTTAGAGAATTCTGTGCTTCCAACTTTGAAGCAACAGTTTGAGGAGGGTCTTTATACAAAATGACTAAAATGTATGGTCCATGTAGAAATAAAATAACTGTGTCATGTGTGGAAGAACTTAATTGGCTCTAGCCAGAAGCTCTACTGAGCACCTTTGTGATGAATCGGATCAATGAACCAGGCCCCATAACTCAACGTGAGTGTCTGACCTCCATGTAACCTTGTGTCATGTTCACAATCTAAAAACACAATCTTCAAAATCACTGAAACAATCATGCTTTCATAACAACTAACAGGCTTCTTGAAAGCAGTGAGGTCAAGCACTGATGTTTGTGTTTGCCATTCCAATTTATGCCAAAGAAGTTAGGCTGGCTTCAGGCATATCAATTCCTTTCACACCAGAATCAGTTCAGTTCAGTTCAGTTCAGTTCAGTATTTAACCAGGTTAAAACTCATTGGGATTAAAATCTCTTTTACAAGAGTGACCTGGCCAAGAAGGCAGCAACAAATAGTAAAAGTATACAGTTATACATTATACAACAAATACAATATACAACAAAAACATAAAAAACACATTCATAAATCACAACAATAATTTATAAAAGGATAAAACATGTAATTTGTTAAAAGTAGCTTAAACTCATTTAGTGACGGTAACGTGGTAAGCTTTAGGGTATCCTGTAGGTAATTCCAAGAAGGGGCGGCATTATATGTAAATTCTTTTTTCCCTATCTCTGTTCGAACCCTAGGAACTTTGAGGTGCATCAAATAATTTGAGCTGAGTTTAGAATTTGAGAAGTTGAGAGACAAATAATGTGGATTAAGACTGCAAATCGACTTATAAGTAAAACAATACAAATTAAAACTTCTTCGGGTATGCAAGGATGGTAACTCTGCCTTCTCATATAAAATGCAGTGATGCGTTTGATAGCTACATCCTGTAATAAAACGTAAAGTTTTTAGTTTTAAGTTCAGTAAAGCACTTCTGTGGTATATGGACCTCAGTGACCCCTTTGGCATACCATTAGACTGACTGTAGTACTTTCTTTTTATATATATATATATATATATATATATATATATATATATATATATATATATATATATATATATATATATATATATATATATATATATATAAATTGCAATAATAGTATCACTATTATTAAGTTGTTTTTTATAGTTATATTTGATGAGTCACACTATGTGTCGTGTTAGGACCAAACCAAATCTACAGGTTCCAGGCTGACAAAATTATGTGCACCCCTGTATATATATATATATATATATATATATATATATATATATATATATATATATATATATGTATATGTATATATATATATGTATATGTATATATTACATATTTATAAATATATATAAATATATATATATATATATAAAATCATTACTTTGTTTTAATTTCTTCTTATTAAAGTTATAAAACTGATTTAATCAAGAGCAGTAAGAGATTGATCAGTGATCGGACAGGACAAATATTGAATAGCTTCCCCTTTAAGACCGAAGTCCAGATCCAATATACTGTTACATATGCATTTTCTTTTCACTATGTTTATGAGGATACTTGCGAAGACAGCACTGGTTCCAAGGTGCCGTGTAAAGTTTGCAGTCATCTAAATGATGAAAAAGTATTACCGTAAACAGTGTATTTTGGGACACCGCAAAAAAAATGATATAAGCATAATATGCAATGATAGACTTTTCATTTCGTCCATCCTATATGTATCGTCATATCGCACAGCCCTATCAACAAGCAAACAAAGCCCTCTTTTAGTGCACTCGTGCATGCATGTGATCTATTCTTGAACTCATCAGTCTGACATTTTGCTAATGGCATTTTCTTCCTCAACCAGTGAACATCACACAGACTAAATCACACTGCAGCCGTGTGTGTGTGCAGTTAGCTGGCACGTTGTAATCAGGCTGATTGTGCAGGTGCAGCTCCTACACTCCAGACTCTGAATGTGTGGATATGGAAAGTAATTCTATAATACAGGAGCTCAGCTCAGCTGTACAAATGCTATACATACAAAATCTAATGTTTTAAAGGCAACCTGTATAATTTTCCACACCTTCTAATAATGTTTTGTATTTATATGTGAATGAATTTAGATCATTTTAAATTAATTACATCACATTCCTCCAAGTGGTGTGACTTCACAATAAGATGCTCAAACTAAACATAAAATAAAACATTGCACATTGATTATATAGGGGAAAAAAAGGAAATTATTCATTATTATTCTGTAATGATCTTAATTTGATATATATATATAAAGTTTGATTTTTGCTTTTCTTTATGTTATCTGTATGATGTCCCAAATTATGGTGCATTCCTAAACAGCACAAAGTATAATAAAAGCCAAACATTCACAAACAAAAGAATACAAGTGTACTTGGACAGAACAGGTACAACTGGATTTAGAAACCATAGTAACACAATGTAAAGAGATGCATTTTCAAGTTGAGTTTTGAATTCAAAAGGTAAAGAGGTCATGGAGAGATAATGTGAGAGGATTGTCAACTTGAACACCATCAGCATTATCAGACAGTTCATGGTAAAAACTACAGGCAGTTTCTGAAGCAACTTGTAAGACATTTGACTAATTGACATTTGCTGGTTATTCAAACCTTGACATTGTGAAAGGAGCAGCGCAGACAGTTGGGAACTAATGTCAAGTTGACAATAAAAAAGTTAACGTTTGTTTGTAATTAGCAGTGGTGTAATGTAACAAAGTAATAATACTTTGTTACAGTACTTAATATTTTTTGGGATTATCTGTAAGCATATAAATTACTTACTACAAAATAGTCAGAAGTCAGAAGAACACAGACTGCAGGAAAACAGATTTGACGAATCAGTGGTCTGCTGTTTGCAAGTTAGACTCATTCTCATGTGCAAACAAGAGCACACAAAACCACGGATGGTTCATTTTCCACTCAAGTCAAGTCTGGGGTGTGCGATATACAGCACATCTTCTGCGATAATATGGTAAGAGTTGTTGTAATGATGTGCGATTGGATATTATCAAGTAGGCTATATCACCAAATCACACACAGAGTTGTACTAACGTTGATTTATTAATCTGTTCTCAAAAACTCTAGGCATTCTAAATTGTAGACGGCAAAAATGCTTCTAGGATTTTTATTTCTATAATTTAATATAGTTAACTATATTAATCTATATTACACAAAGAGTACCGTTTTTCTGCAGATATCAGCATGAACACATTAAATAATTTTATACAAGTTCAGTAAAGCATCAAGTGACTTACATTTTAGACATAATATTGTTTGTTTTTGCTAAATTTTGCTAACCTAACGAAAATAGTTTCAAACAAAGATCACAGCACTGTTTTGCATCTCTCAGCAATGGTTTACTTATTGAATGAATCAGCTTTTTTAACAAACCATTTGAAAAAAATGATTCAGTAACTTAATCATTACCACATTCAAATGCTTTGTTTCTTAATGAATCAGTCGTTTGAATAAATCAGTTGAATTTCAATGACTCACTCACTGACAGTCGCTTGCTATCACCTACTGGCGGTTTTAATTTCACATTACGACTATTTTTTTTTTTTATGTTTTAAATTATTTCAAATATCAGTATTCAATGTTTTGCTTGAGTTTAAATGCATCCATGCATAAACTGTGTAAATACATCAAAATGCTATTTCAGATGCAGATTCCGAAAAGGTTTTCTTATGTTAAGTACCGGATTAAATAATTCTTATTCTTACCCAATAATATGAAATGAAAGACAGAGTTAAAACTGACAAACCACAATCTTGCTACTCAGGCTGTGTATGAACATTTTAATATATATTTATTTGCTTCTTCTCCACTTTGCATTTACTTGTAAGTTTAAAAAACACTTTTCATACTTAAGTACAGTAAATATTATATACTTTAAGACTTTTACTCAAGTAATATTCTAAGCTGTTTCTTCAACTTTTACCAAAGTCATTTTCTGGTAAGATATCTATAATTTTACTTCAGTATGGCTTTTAGGTACTTTATACATCACTGGTAATCAGCAAAGCCTTGAACATTGACGGTGTGCTGGTAAAAACTGTGACTAAGTGGAAGTATGTAGCAAATAAAGAGCATTAGACCAAATAAAGAACCCTGAAGACACCTTGGGAAACAGATATGGAACAGCATTGACATGTTTTGCACTGCTGCACCATTGGCCATGAAAAACATGGAAACTCACCTGTGACATGCATTTTGTCTCCTATCACCTCGATCTTCAAGTAAACACGTCCTCGTCTTTCTGTGTGATCCGTTCCACAAAGGCTTGGCACATTCATCACACACTGCTTATGGACGTTCATATCACAGGCTGTAAACACACACACATTTGCGTAAACTAGGAGTTCCCTGACTTCAGATTGACTTAATAAAAATAATACCTTGCACATAACATTTTAACATAATAGTAACATATAATATTACAATAGTTAATCAGATGATTACTCCACATACTGTACATTGACATAGAAATGTCCCAAATAACCACTGACCCTAGAACCACTCCTCTGCAAAAAAAATAGTTTACTATGGTACTTACAGTCACATTTCACTCCTTGGTGTATGAGTCCATACAGAAGAGATCCACAGTGGTCACAGAATGTGGGACTGCCATAGGTGTGGATCTTAAACTTGTGCTTGCTTCTAGGATCCTACACAGATAAAACAATTCAAAAGAAAGATAGAGAACTGGTCAGGAGAGTTTGAAAAAACCCAAAAGGCAGGAACAGGAGACTGAAGCACAACTAAATGTTATCTGTGCCTTAGGGTTGTGCCGATAGACAATAGTATCGTGTATCGACGATAGTCAGAGATATCGACATAAGCAGATTTCTCTGTAGATAATCAAGACGATATAAGGCTCATTCCCCTATTCATTTATTAGATTATAATAACTATTATTATTTTTATTAGGTGGCCTATTATAATTCGGCAAACTGCCCAGCTATTTCACTTCAGCACACGCACACACACACACCGCCCGAGTGCGCAAAAGAGGATTAGAGCCTGTGGTCACTGAAGTTGTAACGCTTTGACTCGGATAACTCGTTAAATCCATGAAATGAAAGAGATAGAAAATGAGGAGTTGGTGTCCCACATTTAATGGCTGCTAAACGGCAACATGCTCTTCTCATCAGTGAGAGATTAACTCTTTCTTGGCGTTACAAATAAAGTAAAGACAAAATAATAACAAGGCGGTAGAGCGGATTTATTATCCATAGTGGTTCTCACGTAGTCCTTCTCTTAAAGACTGATCACTTAACTTATAACACCCACTATGTGCTGATGACGTAGAAGGACTATGTGAGAGCCAATATGGATGATAAGTTCTCTCTGCCGCCTTGTGATTATTTTCATGCACACCCCACTATAATGTGATGCATGCACATTACATAGTTTTGGCCGCTACAAAGTCTCCATCCACAAACAGACGTACATCGTCTGTATTTCATTGCACTTTAACAAGTAATCTGAACGGCCTATATATGTGCAATATTTTAAACAAGCCCTCACTAACTGAGTTTAATGCCACAGTTATGTTAGAATGCATCTCTTTCTTGTTTCTGTGGCGGTGCGTTGGTCTCGTCTTGAGGCGCGCGGTCCGGAGCGCTGTATGACTGATGCATCAGTTCAGTTCAATTTTACTCCAAATATATGAACTTACCTGTTTTGAATACTTTATATTCAACGTCTTCATTTATGTCCAATATTAGTGTTAAACTGTTGGACTTCAAATGAAATCTACTATTGATTTTCACCATTGACAGATTTTTGCAGAACATTTAGACTGATAATTCCGTGCGCAGATTTGTCACAGGACGCGCGATATGACAGTTTCGTCCGACTATATATGAACTAGCTGTTTTAAATACAGAATTTTTATATTTAACATTAGTTAAATCAGTCAGTATTTTTTAAAGTATATATTTTCAATTATTGGTGATTCCATAGGCTCTCTCTCGCGCTCTTGCGTGGTTTAAAACACCAAATAGTTATGCTATGACAAAAACAAAGAGTTTCTCTCTCTTGCTCCACCCATGCACGATAATATTGTGTATCTGTCAGGAGAAAGCAGGCTGGATTCAGGTGCGGGTAAACTCAAGGCTTTATTCACAAAGCGGAGACAGAGAAGAAAGAGTCACGCTCCACAGGTTTCACTCGCAGTGACAGGATGAACAGCAGATGAGTCACGTTTCATAGGATTCACTCGTAGTGACAGGATGAACAGCAGATGAGTCACGTTTCATAGGATTCACTCGTAGTGACAGGATGAACAGCAGATGAGTCACGTTTCACAGGATTCACTCGTAGTGACAGGATGAACAGCTGAAGCTACTAGGAGCTCTGGGCTTGTAAGAACTAGAGCAGAGAAATAAGCCAAACACACTGGAGCCTGAGGACAAGACACGACAGGGTGAGTACAAAGAACTGCTGGATGATCGGAGCTATTGGAACGAATAACAACAGTCTGACAATAGACAGAGAAACACAGGGAATAATAAAGGGGAAAAAATTAGAAGGACATAGAGAACAGGTGGCGAGCAATTATGGTTAACCACGGGGAACAAGGGAGGCGGGGAAAACACAAACAGGCAGACGTGGTGAGCAGTCACCATCCCAACACACACACCCACACCAAAAAGACAGGTGATTAGCCCCGAGACCCGACAGTACCCCCCCTCCCAGGAGCGTCACCTGGCGCTCTAGGAAGGGGCCTACCTCGATGCCGCCGGAAGTCCTCAATCAACGAACGGTCCAGAATGTCCCGGGACGGCACCCAACACCTCTCCTCTGGACCATACCCCTCCCAGTCCACAAGATACTGAAACCCCCTGCCGCGGCGCCGCTCATCGAGTAATCTCTTAACCGTATAGGTAGGAGATCCATCCACAAGACGAGGGGGTGGGGGGGTGGGGCGACTGCAAGCAGGATTAAGGGGGGAAGAGAACACAGGCTTGACCCTGGAAACATGAAACACCGGGTGAACCCGACCAAGAGTAGGAGGGAGCTTGAGCCTGATCGCCACCGGACTAACCACCTTGGTGATGCGGAAAGGCCCAATGAATCTGGGTGCCAGCTTACGAGAAGGCGCCCGGAGAGGCAGATCCTTGGTAGAGAGCCAAACCCGTTGACCACACACATAGGTAGGAGGAGAGGACCGGCGACGATCAGCTGCAGCCTTGGTTCTGTCAGAGGCTTGGACCAAAATCCTCCTGACTCTCTCCCAGGTGCGACGGCAGCGCTGGACGAAAGCCAGGGCGGATGGAACCGCTGCGTCGGGTTCCTGTGATGGGAACAGAGGTGGATTATAACCAACAGCACACTCAAAAGGGGACATACCTGACGCGGCCGCAGGAAGGGTGTTATGGGCGTATTCTGCCCAGGAGAGCTGCTGACACCAGGAACTCGGATTGTTGGATGCTAGACAGCGGAGCATTCTTCCTAGATCCTGGTTGGCCCGCTCACACTGCCCATTGGTCTGAGGATGAAAACCAGATGACAGACTAGCAGAGGCCCCAATCTGTCTACAAAATTCCCTCCAGAACCGGGAGACGAACTGGGGACCCCTATCAGAAACCACATCCACCGGTAACCCGTGGAGACGGAAGACGTGATCCACCACCAGTTGGGCGGTCTCCCGGGCGGAGGGTAGCTTGGGCAGGGGAATAAAATGAACCGCTTTGGAAAAGCGATCCACCACCGTGAGAATTACAGTGTTTCCCTTCGACGGAGGAAGCCCAGAGACGAAATCAAGGGCAATGTGTGACCAAGGACGGGAAGGGATAGGGAGAGGATGCAGTAGACCATCAGGAGGGCGATTGACAGGCTTACTTTGGGCACATGTGGGGCAGGCCAACACAAACTGTCTAACATCTGCGGCCATAGTAGGCCACCAAAAACGCTGTCGGATGGCAGACAACGTTCTCCGAATACCTGGATGGCAGACTAACCTGGATGAGTGACCCCACTCAAGGACCTCAGAGCGCAGCGCAGCCGGCACCAGCAACCTGCCCGCCGGACACTCTCCCGGCACCTGCACCCCTCGACCGGCCTCCTCAACTCGCTGCTCGATACCCCACGAAAGAGCCCCGACCACCACCCCCTCAGGAAGGATGGCCTCGGCCGCAAACTCTCCCTCCGGAGCACCGAACAGGCGAGAGAGGGCATCAGGCTTGGTGTTCTTTGATCCCGGCCGGTACGAGAGGGTGAAATTGAATCTGGCAAAGAAGAGCGCCCAGCGGGCCTGACGCGAGCTCAGCCTCTTGGCCGAACGGATGTATTCAAGGTTCTTGTGATCCGTCCAGACCAAGAAGGGCTGCGCTGACCCCTCCAACCAATGACGCCACTCACCCAAGGCCAATCGTACCGCCAGCAGCTCTCTGTTGCCGATGTCATAGTTACGTTCTGCAGGGCTGAGACGACGAGAGAAGAATGCACAAGGATGAACCTTCCCATCATGGAGGGAACGCTGAGATAGAACTGCGCCAACCCCAACGTCAGAAGCATCAACCTCGACAATGAACTGGGCCTCCGGATCTGGAACCATCAGAATAGGTGCAGAGACAAAACGGGACTTTAAAATGTCAAAGGCTACCTGCGCTTCCCGGTTCCACCTGAAAGACACCTTAGTGGAGGTTAAGGCTGTCAGCGGTGCAGCGATCTGACCAAAATTCCGGATGTAACGCCGGTAGAAGTTGGCAAAACCCAGGAAACGCTGCAGAGCCTTCCGGGAGTCAGGGACCGGCCACTGGGCAACAGCTTCAATCTTAGCGGGATCAGGCTTGATCCCCTCCGTAGAAATAATATGGCCAAGGAACGTAACAGACTCAGCGTGGAATTCGCACTTCTCCGCCTTGACAAACAACTGGTTCTCTAGTAACCGCTGGAGAACCCGTCTGACATGCTGGTTGTGTAATTGGAGAGAAGAAGAAAAAATCAAAATATCATCCAAATACACAAAGACAAAATGATTAATCATGTCACCCAACACGCTGTTGACGAGTCCCTGGAAAACGGCTGGAGCATTGGTCAGACCAAACGGAAGAACCAAGTACTCGTAGTGTCCCGAAGGGGTGTTAAATGCCGTCTTCCACTCATCCCCCTCCCGAATGCGCACCAAGTGGTAGGCGTTGCGCAGGTCTAACTTGGTGAAGACCCGAGCTCCCTGTAACAATTCAAAAGCAGAAGACATTAAAGGTAGGGGGTACCTGTTCTTGATAGTAATGTCATTCAAACCTCTGTAATCAATACAAGGGCGCAGGGAGCCGTCCTTCTTCTGAACAAAGAAAAACCCTGCACCAGCGGGAGAGGAGGAATGGCGGATGAGCCCAGCCTGAAGTGATTCACGTATGTACTTGTCCATGGCCTCTCTCTCTGGACCTGAAAGGGAATATAAACGACCCTTAGGCGGAGAAGAGCCCGGGAGGAGATCAATGGCACAGTCGTAGGGGCGATGCGGAGGTAGCGAGGTGGCCCGGGCCCTACTGAAGACCGCCCGAAGATCGTGGTACTCCGCCGGAACACCAGTCAGGTCAGAGGGATCCTCCTGAGGAACACAAGACACAGAGACAGGACAAAAAGCAGCACCCAAACATGACACGTGACAAGACTGACTCCAGGTTAAAACTGAATTATAGACCCAATCAATGTGGGGATTGTGCTTGTGCAACCATGGGTGTCCCAGAACTAAAGGAGCCTTAGGGGAATCAATAATAAACAGTTCAATCCGCTCATGATGACTGCCAGCAATATGGAGGTCTATCTTGGGAGTGACGTGGGTGATGGTGGTAAGGGGACGGCCAGCTAATGACCATGCTGAAACGGGGCTAGCCAAAGGAACAAGCGGGATCTTCCAACGTTGAGCAGAGGCAGCATCAAGGAAGTTCCCCTCAGCCCCTGAGTCCACAAGGGCGAGTCCAGTGTGTGAATGACTCTGGAAGGAGAGTTGGAACGGCAGCTGAGTGCGTGTTGCAGGAGAACTTGAGCTGAGAACAGTGCCCACCAGGACGCTCCGCCTCACTGGTGGACCCTGGCCCTTTAATGGGCACTGAAGGGCGAAGTGGCCTCCCTTGCCGCAGTATAGACACGCCCCCGACAACAGACGCTCCTGCTTCTGCCGTGGTGTAAGCCGTAGACGACCCAACTGCATGGGCTCCTCCTGCGAGGGCTGTCGGCTGGCTAAACTGGCTGAAGAGAGCTCTAGGTGGCGCCACGGGGCGAGTGTTTGCCGTTGTTTGCGGCGCCGGCTGAGACGACCCTCAATGCGGAGCGCGAGACTAATGAGCCGATCCAATTCCCGCGGGAGTTCTATGGCCGCGAGCTCATCCGAAATGGCGAAATCCAACCCCTCAAGAAAACGAGCGCGCAGCGCGCTCTCATTCCAGCCGCATGCCGCAGCTAAAGTCTGGAACTGGATAGCATAGTCAGTCACGGAGCTCCTCCCCTGAGACAGTCGTGATAACTGGGCCGCCGCCTCGTCACCCTGAGCAGAGCGATCAAACAATTTGGCCATCTCTTGACTGAAAACCGCGAAGGTGGCACAACAGGGAGCCCGCGATCTCCAAACGGCGATACCCCATTCGCGGGCACGGCCCGAGAGGAGTGTAAGGACGTAAGCCACCTTGGTCTCTTCATTAGCGTAACGCCGGGGCTGCAGAGAAAACACCAGCGAGCATTGGGAGAGAAACGCTTGACAGGCGTTAGGATCGCCATCGTAGACCGGTGGATTGTTGGCATGGGGTTCGGACTCGTGTGACATACCGGTGTGAAGAACGGGACCCCTGCTCGTTGCCTCTTGCTGAAGATCGTCCACCCGTGTGAGGAGTTCGGAGACTCGGGCACTGAGAACTTCCACATCCAGCGCGGTGGTGTTGAGCTGAGTGGCATGCTGCCCGATCAACACTCCCTGTTGAGCGAGAGCCGCGCGAAGCGGACCAGATCCCGCTGAATCCATAATATGGTCAGACTGTTCTGTCAGGAGAAAGCAGGCTGGATTCAGGTGCGGGTAAACTCAAGGCTTTATTCACAAAGCGGAGACAGAGAAGAAAGAGTCACGCTCCACAGGTTTCACTCGCAGTGACAGGATGAACAGCAGATGAGTCACGTTTCATAGGATTCACTCGTAGTGACAGGATGAACAGCAGATGAGTCACGTTTCATAGGATTCACTCGTAGTGACAGGATGAACAGCAGATGAGTCACGTTTCACAGGATTCACTCGTAGTGACAGGATGAACAGCTGAAGCTACTAGGAGCTCTGGGCTTGTAAGAACTAGAGCAGAGAAATAAGCCAAACACACTGGAGCCTGAGGACAAGACACGACAGGGTGAGTACAAAGAACTGCTGGATGATCGGAGCTATTGGAACGAATAACAACAGTCTGACAATAGACAGAGAAACACAGGGAATAATAAAGGGGAAAAAATTAGAAGGACATAGAGAACAGGTGGCGAGCAATTATGGTTAACCACGGGGAACAAGGGAGGCGGGGAAAACACAAACAGGCAGACGTGGTGAGCAGTCACCATCCCAACACACACACCCACACCAAAAAGACAGGTGATTAGCCCCGAGACCCGACAGTATCGTCGATCTGACGATTTGAAAAATGACCATATCGCCCAACACTACTGTGCCTCTTTCATATGATTTTTTTTTACTTTAAAGGATTCATGAGATTTTAAACTTAATAATTTTCAAAATTAAATTAATCATTTAAATGCTGTGTCACTGGCCTCTATCATTGTGTGAATTGCACCCTGTCTATACAAAGCATGAGTGGAGTGGTGTATTAAAAGTCACCAACAGTAACTAGATAAACCATTCTATTTTTGACATACTACACTGCTTCCGACATCATGACAAATGGATTTGGAACAGCGGCTGGATTGTTGGAATGTGACAAGTTCATTGTTGAACAAACTCAAGTTGCAGAGGGGCATCACATGGGTGCAAGGGTGAAGATGCCAGGACTGAATTCTACTATTCAATCATCATGGAAAATACATTTCCCTTGAAACAGGCTCATATTTTCTATATAATTATAAACACAAGGCAAACATTAGTCAAGCCAGACATCATCTGTAATTATGTTATTAAAAGCAAACACTGACATCCTGAAGAAAAACATAGAGGCTGGTTCTAAAGAACTAATATAACTTGATATTATCAAGAGCAACTTTTATGAGTGTTTTTTTTTTTTTTTTACTTTTTTTTATCTATTAATATATTTTATTCATTTATTTATTTATTTTGGCTCTTGAGAGCCTTTCTGATAATCAGAGCTGGATAGTAATTTATTACATGTAATCTGGATTATGTAATCAGATTCCAAAAATTGGTTACACTTTATTTTAAAATGTCTTTGTTACAGTGTAATTATACATTTAAGCCCTGAGCAATATTAATTAACTACATGTACTTACTATACACTTTGGGTGTACAGCAATACACAATAAAGTTCTGCTGCTAAACTTAAATCATACAGGTTTAGAAAGCAATGAGGTTGAGTACATGACAGAATTATTAGGTAACACTTTATTTTAAGGTGTCCTTGTCACACGTTACATGTAATTACCATTATAATAACAATTAATTAAGCATAATTATATGCAAGTTACCCTAAGCCAAACCCTTATCGTAACCATAACATTTAGCAAATACACGTAGTTAATTAATATTACTCCGTATTTAAATGTATAATTACACTGTAACAAGAACACCTTAAAATAAAGTGTAACCAATTATTAGTATTAATTATTATTATTATTATTATTGTTATATATTTTTTAACTTAAAAAAGTAGTCTGCATATGTTCTTGTAATCTTCTATTGACTAAGTATTACTTTCTTTTTTTTTTTTTACTTTTGAGATACAATACAATAGATGAAAGATATTAAATTGGGACTATGCAATAACTACCAAATCATTGTGTTGTGGCACTTCAAAGCTAGTGGCTCCCTTTTAGTATTCATCAAAAACAAAGGAATTTTGCTTTAATATGCCACCACTCTGGCTTTTTTGCAGATATTTTACAAAGTAAGATAATTTATCATACAGAGGATAAATAAGTGGGTGTTATGTTTGCCTTAAATCCTCAGCCATTACCAGTTTTAATACTGTTGCTTATACTGTTCCCAACACATTATGAAGATAAAAGGACAATCTAAGGTCTAATGGGGCCTCCGACATAATGCAAGATGAGTTTTATTTCAGAGACCTGACCATAGCAGACATTAAAGACACTCCCTCACTTCAGAAAATCATTCATTATTAAAAACGCATGAATATTTAATGGATGGTTAAATATAATTAACTATAATAGCTTACTACAACTTTTAACACTTGCATCTATGTTGCTCCGGAAATCATAAAAATTGACCAATAAAGCCATTAAAATCCCACTAAAATCAAAATAGCCATTAAAATCTAATAGTGTGAATGCCTTATGTCTTCTGAAATGATTGTGCTTTCTCCACATCATCTAAATTGCAGACACGAGGACAAACTACAAAGTTCAATTACTGTTATCAGTAATCGCCTATATACAGGTTTCTCAAACGGGGTTGATGAAAAGTTAATAAATTATAGTGAATGTAAAATAAATAAACGGCAAAAAGGGGTGCATGATAAGCATGATATAGTATGATTATGAAAACACAATGCTGCAAATTTAACAAGCATTTTGGAATGCAATGTGAACGAGGTTTAATTTATTTACACATTTAAAATATTTTATATTTAAGAACTGGCCAGCCAGCAATAATATCTGGCCAACAGGCTGCAGGCAGATTATTTTGATAGCACCTGGTTCTGAAATACACCGTATATGTCATGACAGCAAAAGTCAGAGTATGTGAGCAGAGCGCAGAGTGAGGTGGTGTAATTTTGACTGAAGAGAGGAGTGGATTTTTTAAAGAGCGTTGTGGTTTTCACTCGCTCCAAGAGTGCTCTACCACCGCTCCATCACGAATAGGTCTGTCATGATAACAACTTTTTATTGTGCGATATATTGCCACAGAAATAATTGCGATAAGCAATATTATTGTAATTTTAAAGACCATTTTATGCCACGGAATATATAATCATGATGTAACAGCATAATAATGCAAGAAGGCCTACACACTTCCAAATGACAACAAACTTTTAATATTTAAGAATATTTTGATTATGGAAATTAAGTATCAAAATATACGATACCTTAAAAAACCTGAATAAATAAGTAACAAGTAGAAAAAAGAAAAATGCACAAATAATTTGTATGGAGATTTTTTCATCTACAGATTTCCTGTAGACCCTGACCTTTTTTTCTCAGCGTTTTTCTTTTTTAAGTAAATATAATGGGCGATATATTGTATTACAAAAAATGGTTGAGGTTATGTACATATATTGCGCAATAAGTCGATATATTGATTATTGTGACTAATAATTGCGATATATTGATTATTGCGATAATCACGAGTGCAATTCATGCCAACGGGCCATCATATAACTGCATATTTAGCAAGAATTCACATGTTAAACATATTTAGCTAGCTTGATAGAGATGGATGACTCAATTCAGAATGGATGTTAAGGCTATGAAGACGGCTATATGGACAAGAGCGGAAAGTTATAGTTCTCAATAGGGATGTCCCGATCAGGTTTTTTTGTCCTCGAGTCCGAGTCCGAGTCATTTGATTTTGAGTATCTGCCGATACCGAGTCCCGATCCGATACTTCTATAATACATAAAAAAGAATAAAGAAGAGCGAAAAAACAGATCCAGGATGTTCAATAAATTACATTTTGAAATATATTCAAATATAAAACAGCTATTTTAAATAGGCTTTGAAAAATATTTCAAAATCTTACTGTTTTGCTGTACTTTGGATCAAATAAATGCAGGCTTGGTGAATAGAAGGGACTTCTTAAAAAAAAAAAAAAAAACCTTAACAAGCTTACTGTTCAAAAACTTCTGACTTGTAGTATAGGCAACTTTATTTTTTTTCTAATTTCTAGCTTTTAATTGGCTTAGAAATCTATAAATGCTGGACAATAACAAATAATAATGATTTGTTTATATACTACAAACACTGTTTATCACATAATAATGCAGAATAGTTTCTATACTGTAATAAATACTATGTCAATCAGCACTGCATTGTTCATACTTTATTTATCACCTGCTGGAGATGACTTGAAGAACAATTTATTGTCGTGATCGTATATTAACGTCTTCGTGTTTGCATAAGTTTCTGTTTTCCTGTGCGCACCACAGCATAGCTGGACGCTTTTGTCCATATTAGGAATATCCTGATATCAGCGCGAGAGCGCGCTCCGGCTTCGAGTATGAATGAGACACACACTGCATGAGAGTTTAGCGCTCTGTGATGTTCATCTCGCTGTATCCTGAATCCGAATGAAATATCAGGTCATGCGCAAACTATCATGTCTCTTTGAGTTTGAATCTATATTTATTCACACCAGCTCTTGAAAACAAAGTGATGTCATGACGCACGCGTCGCTGTTTCTGTGTGGAGTCAAAAGGGTCTAACTCTGTGCCACCGCATAACAAAAGATATGTTAAAAATTAATGAGAATATATATATATCCGAGTGCTGATCGGGAGGTAACGTCCGATTCCGATCGAGTCTGAAACCACGCAATCGGGCCCGATTTCCGATCACGTGATCGGATCTGGACATCCCTAGTTCTCAAGGAATTTGTTCTTTCTAGATAGCCTACTGAATATTTTCAACTGAAAGCATGATTTAAACAAGTACTATAACAAGCAATCGCTCTTACAATAATGCATACAAACAAATGTACTCTTGCTACAATTCATATGTATCCGATTTCAAATGAGCAGAAATCTGTAAGAAATGCATTGATCGGTAAAATACGAAAACAGTTATTTTCATCACAAAAAAAATATAAAATGTTAATAGCTTGTCATGTGGTAGGAAAAAGGTTTGCACACAAGTGTTTTAATAAGTCACATTTAAACTTTCCTGTTTTATTTATTTCTTTTATTTTTTAATATGTTATGAACAGAACTTTGATATTTCAAAAATACTGAAATACTTGGAGAGAAAGCCGTGTAGAGAAAGGTGAAGTCGGAGCAGTGTTTCTAATTTCAGTGAGCAAGAAGTGGAGCAGGAGCAGAGTGATTTTAAAAGGCTCACAGCGTGGAGGGGAAATTTTTGCCGCACTCTGTCGGACACCTTCACACAAATGTGACTTTTTGTTAATAACTGTCCTACATGAATGAATCCAGACAGCTCACTACCAGTAACAAAAGACACTGTAACAATCTGTCACAGGCATTTCTAGTTGCATTTTCATCAGTCTTTTTTTTTTTATGATCCTTTCACTATGTTTTGGCCCGCCATCTAGTGGCCTGATGCCAAACTTACTTGCTGACCCCTGCCCTATATGAAGAAATGTTTTATTTATTGAGAAAGACATAGACGAGGACGATCAACAGCACAAGTCATACCTAACAGCGCTCGCGAGCTTGAATGACTGAACGCATTCTCAATCAGGTTAAGTCATATTCATAAAAACATAGTTTGCGATATCCTAAGAGTAAAGTTGTGGTAATATCCTAATATCCTTTCAATTTTTAAGGGTATTGTACACCACCATAGCTTGCGTCAGCACTGGTCAATCCATTGATTTCTATAAAGTGAAGTATCAGTTTCAATTTTTCCCCCTGTTGTTTATCCTAGCGTTTACCCCTCACGTCACTAGCTCCGCCCTTGCACCATAGCTCTTGACCGGAAGAGAAGATGAGTAATTTTGAGTGTGGAGGGGTGGTTAATGTTTTTGATTAAATATTACTAGGGCACATGAATTTAAAAAAATAATGAAGTGCACAGATAAATTATACATAATAAACACTACAGTATTCCATTAAAAATAAGAATTTTTTAATTGAATTTTAATGGTGACTTTAAAGTTTGTCGATTTCACGTCCTGTCTGTTAATGCCTGTTAATGAAGACAGCGAACAAGACGGAGTATGTGAGCACTGTTTGCTCGGGTGCTGCCGTTCTCAGTGCCTCCAAAATATAAGTCCGGTGTGCCATCAAAATAGAAGTCCCGCCACGAATGCATCGGCCAAACAGAAAAAAAGCTGATGCCGATATTTGAAAAATATAGTGCTTTAAAGTGAGTCACAATGTATTGCCATTGTACTGCATTAACTGATTCGAAGAAAGCAGAAAATTACAAGATCATGCACATTATCATCTAATCCACCATAAACTATTACAGAACATGAAGTTAAAGAAGACTAAATGTATATATATTTTAAAATACTTCATACTTCAGCTGATTATACATAATCACCTGATGTCTTGGTTACGTATGTAACCCTCATTCCTGGAAAGATGGAATGGAGACGTTACATCATTAATGACCAACTTTGGGATCTCGCTTAGAGAGACCAATCCAGTTTGAGTGTAAACTAAATGACTAAATGCTGATCGCAGCACGAGTATAACTAGGAAGCAGGTAAAGCGCTTTCTCAGGTTTTCGCTGTGGAGCCGAACTGGGAACCCTGCCAAAGCCCCACAGATGCTGCCACTTCCAGTGTTCTGTGCGAGCATCCTTCTGTCATAACAGCTACGCTTAAGATCCTATACTCCATATAACTCCTTATACAAGCCATAAACTAAGCCTTTTTTTGCACAGGCCTATCTAAAGGGGTTAATGGTCCCACTTAGTGATCAACTGTAAAAACAACAAATTTGACCTCTTTCCAAATGGGAAAACCACAAACAATCAACAATGTATGATTATATGGTGTCATGGCTTTGCAATAAAAAAATGTCGTTATAATGGAAGTCAATAAGGCAAAAACAGCCACCAAAAATAAATGAGGGAGAACATTTTTTTATCTAATGCTGCACAAAAACTAACAATGCAGCAAAGCCAATGTTGTTACTAATCTTTGACATCCCCAAGACTGTGATAAAAGGTAAAAAAAAATATCCAGTCCACAAACGCTTTTTATATTGAAAATATGTCATTTTGTGTGTGTTTTTCCCCCCAAATCAGTGACATCATTTTTTAACTTGGTAATTAAAGAGTTAAAATCTTGGATTTAAAAAAAATTTTTTTTTTACATTTGGTAGTTTTGATCAGGACTGAGGTTGATTAATAGATTTATGCAAATATATAGTTATCTCATACATTTTTACAGCAGTTTAATTTAGTGGATGTTTCATCCACGAACATAGTGAAAGGGTAGTGAATTTGCCTACAGTGTATTAAGTTTTTGAAAAATTTCGAAGCATTTTCCCAAAATATGTGTCAAAATAAGATTTGTCGCCGAAAATCATTCCATTAGCTGAAACACAGAGAAAGTTGTGGCCAAAATAAGACTCAACTTTACCCCCTAGTGGATGAAAACGTCCCCAACAACGCATGCAGGTTAATTAAATCCCAGCCAATCATATATTTTTCTTGGTTTTAAGACAGTAGTAGAGATCTTTGTTAACAAAAACTTTTTATAAACTTTTTATAAAACTTTTATATTAATATTGAAGAAAATGTCTCAGGTTACGTATGTAACGTCTCCCGTGTGGAGTGGGCCCTCACCCCAAGGGGGTACGGCTCGGCTTGGCATACCATTCCCAAGCCGAGCCGTACCCCCTTGGCATCCAGCTTCTGCTTGGAGAAAGCCTTCCCCTTCTGCTGACCTCCAAAGCAGACCAGGAGCTGCTCAAAGCTTCTGAAGCTCTGGGTGCGGTCCACGTATATGCGAAGCGCTCTTACGGGACACAGCAACGCCAAGGCTGGATCTGCCTCCTCCAGGGGCAGTGCTTGCAGGTTCACCACCTGGTCTCAGAGGGGAGTGGTGAGAACCTTGGGCACGTATCCCGGCCAGGGCCTCAGGACAATGTAAGAGTAGGCCGGCCCGAACACAAGGCACTCTTAACTTACCGAAAATGCTTGGAGGTCCCTGACCCTCTTGATGGAAGTGAGCTCCAGACTCCACTTCAGAGCATAGGCCTGCCTCATAGAGGGGTCCCTCCTCAGGGGGATGCGCCAGGGAGGGGCTGTCATGAGGAGCATGAGTTCCGAAAACCAGGTCCGGGTGGGCCAGTAAGGCGCAGTAAGGACCTGTTCCTCGTCCTCCCTGACCTTGCACAGCATCTACACAGGTGCACCGCAACCGCTCTCTCCACCTGGGGAATGTCCACATACCCCCTGGCTGCCCCGCCATCGAGGGTGGTGGGAATAGAAGAGGGAGACGGGCGGCTTCTGGGTGTGAAATAGGCTGTCCACGACTTCCTCAGCTCTTCATGCACCTCCGGGAAGAAAGGAACCGGAGCAGAAAGAGGTTGCGAGAGGTTGTGAGGGCTCGGGACTGGGCGGTGTAGTCACCTCCAGCCCGATACTCACAGCTGCCCGGGCAAGCATGACCGACAACTCCAAGTCAGATTCGGCAGTACCCGAGGGGGGCAGCCCTGCCAAATCCTCATCCTCAGAGGTCGATAACCCATCCCCCGATGCCATGTTCATACGCCCACAATAGACACATGAATCATCCACGAGCGCAGCCTCAGCGTGTTGGACGCCCGTACACTGCAGACAATGCTCGTGACCGTCGACCGAAGACAGGAAATGACCGCATCCAGAAGGACACGGACGAAATGGCATCTTGAAAAAGATGCGAATCGTCCGTGATTTGCTCTTTTAGAAACTGCTCTTTTAGTCGAAGCACCCAGGGGAATCGCCGTCACAGGGACACCACCCTACCGCGCCTTCACACCAACCAGGAATAGCTCGAACACAAAGGCTTTGTAGTGACAAGTTGCATCAACTACTCGACTACTCCCGTTACTCCCGTGACCGACAGATAGGGAACCATGGTTCCTCGAGGGAATGAGATGCTGCGTCGGAGAACGCTTTGGGGAACACCTTCAGCGTGACCGGCTCTGAATCATGTGTGTAATCAGACCAATGGATGGGTAAGACGTCAAAGGCGGCCTCGGCCACGTCTGTACCATGGCGTCCAGCCTCAGTGTTGTCAGAGAGTCAGAGTCAGAGAGAACAAGAGGGGACACTGCGATGACTCTTGAGTCGCAAACAGATCCACCCGAGCCAGGCCAAAACTCTCCAACTCTGCTTCATCACCTCGGTGTGAAGCCGCCATTCCCTGGGCCGAGGCCTCTGTTTCGACAGGATGTCTGCTCCCATATTAAGATGCCCAGGAATGTGGACTGTTCTCAGAGAGAGGAGTTTGCCCAGGGAGCACACAAGGATCTGGTACGCTAGTTTGTATAAATGGTGTGTGCACAGAGCTCCTTGGTGGTTGATGTAAGAGACCACTGCTGTGTTGTCGGTGCGCACCAACACATGGTGGCCTCTTAGGTCTGGGAGAAAGTAATGTAGTGCTCGAAGCATGGCCAGCATCTTCGGGCAGTTGATATGCCATGTCAGATGGCGATCACTCTACATACCGCGGGCAGGGTGGCCACACATTTCCGGGCGTAAACTAAGAGATGGCTGTGCCCTGGAATACCAGCAGGGTTGGCAGATTGATCTCCTGAGGGCACTGAGGAGAGACGGGCACTGTGTAATGAGGTCTACACCGCTCTTCCTCAGAGGGAGCTGGCCCTCAAAAAGTCCTAGGCCTTATGTGTCAGGACTTTATGACGGAAGCTATCCAGCGAAAATGACGGTCCGCAGAACCGCTTTCCACTAGAAGCCTTCGGCCTGGGAGCACCACTCCGACTCTAGCAACTGTGGAGTACAAAAAGTGAAACCCCCGGCACAAGGGGCTGGAACATGGTAGGGTTGGGACTGTTCCGCCTAGCAGCCCCTGACCGCTTCAACCTCCTCAGAGGAAGAGAGGTAAACACGTGCTCTCACTCGAGAAATTACATCCCAAGAGCCCTGTACATTTAACTCTCATAGATAAATATTTAATTTTATTCCTCAGAATTAAATGTAGTCAACAACCAGACAATTAAAAACGGTCTGGTGTAGAAAAATTCACATCAAAATGAAACAATTTAATATATGCATTGCCTCGGCAGTAGGGCTGTAGCTATCGAATATTTTAGTAATCGAGTATTCTACCAAAAATTCCATTGATTAATCGAGTAATGGGATAAAATGTGTTTTTGCTTAATAAGAGAAAATAAGACTCCTGGATCTCTTAAAATGAACAACTAAGTTTCCTTTTTTTAGAAAAAAAATATTTTTATTTTTTAAATGCATAGAATGCATCAAAAATAAACATTTAATTATTACCCATTGTATCTGTCTGTACTTGTACTGTGAACAATGACAATAAAGTTGACAGATGAATTAAGTGCCATTCAGTTGGAGTTTTAAATAAAGCATTTTCTGAGATGCATATTAAATATTAAACACATAAAACATTCATTTAATTTATCTTTTAATTATTGAAAATTAACTTAACTTTTTGGTAAACAAAGGGGATTTACTATTAAAAATAAAACATGGAAGAAATTTTGTGCGATTAAACCTTAAAAGAAATAATATTTGATTTTTTTTATTTATTTGTAGGCAATTTACATTCTGCAGAACAATAGTCTTTAACCCGACTTTTATTTTGACGGGATGATGTACCTTTACAGTTCTGTGTATGTGATGTGATGCTAGTTTTACTCAAATGCAACGGTCAAATGCTCATGAAGTGACTGTCAGAGGAGTTCTGGAGATGTTGTTCATGTGTTCACATCCTTATTGAGTGAGACAGCAGACGCTGAAATCACCTGAGCATCACGCGCGCTTCAGTGTGTGTGATAAAGGAAGACGCGCTTCTGCTCCATTCATTAACAGAGACACGCAGAACATGCAGGATTCATATTTAAATAGACTGTTACGGCTTAATATTTACAGATATTAGTCCATATCGTGATTTGATGTAAGTGCATTGACATATTTTTGATTAATTCATTCAAAATTTGTAAATTCCGTTTTTATGACTGGATTCCGCAATTCCCTATGTATTTTCTGCATCGCGGAAATCATAGGGCCGGGTGGTATGCAAGCTCTTGCAATGGACACACGCCACGATGTTCTCTTTACGTTTGCCCGCGCCCTCCAATCAAAACACTGCTGACTCCTTGCAGTATGAGATTTCGGACACCTGAAGAGGAACTCTTTTTTTCTAGTAATTTACAAAACATGAACATGCTACAAAAGCTGCAAGGGTACAAAAACTGACATTTACTAAATGCTCTGACAAAAACAGACATAAAAACAGAATTACAGCTAGAAACTACTCGAAACTACTAGAAACATTACTGAAGTGCCAGTTTTTCATGCAAATACTTTGTTTTAATCAACAGTCACAGGTCCCACAAGAAATAAGAATGAGTGACTGTCGAACTGAGAAGACTAGTAACATAACTCATCTTTATGCAATGCATTTATTTACTTTTTTATTGCTACTATTAGCATCAGTGTTCATATCATGATCTGAATAAACTTTCATCCATGTACGGTACCTCTTTGATTAAACAGTACATGAAAATTATTTCTCTATGTCAGCAAAAGCATAAAGAATTTCACAAATTCAGATTTGAATTTTCACCCTGTGATCACAAGCGGCAGGCTTTACACTGTTGTGATCATACTTCTCCTTTAATAATTTTTCAACCAACTTTGAAATAAAGTAATCTTACTTCATCATAAACTATTGTCATGATCACCAAATTATCATCAGCCTTGCCAGCTCCATAAAAAATATTGCTATGTGTGAAGCAGGAGAAATACAACTGTCAGTTGCAATATCCTGTTGGGGTGAACACAATAAGACAACAAGTTCCTTTTTAAGGCAAAAAAGCAAATTAATATGTTGAAAATATAGGTTCTATATTTTTCCACATTGCAGGTGTTTGTAAAACTGGCATATGGTTTCCAAGGGGGACTGATAGTGGTGTGGGTACAATAAATGAGATTTGATGATAGCACAGAGTATAATATGACAGTGGAATATAATTTAGATCAAAGTGGTAAAGGGAGGGGAGAAGGTGGGCTGTATTTCTTTTGAGGTTTGTGTTAATTAGCCCATTCCCTCCATCCTCTGTAGTTTATTATTAATGCATCACTCAAGGTGTGGCAGCTATAAACCTTATTTCAGTTCCTATATAGCAATGGGTAAACTGGATTTATTATCTTATTCTCTCTCTCTCTCTGTGTGTGTGTGTGTGTCTGTGTGTGTGTGTGTAATTATGCATGTTTGGGTGTGTGCTTGTGTGTGGCAGTTAAAATGCTTATAATAGCTTTGTGAACTATAACATTTCAAGAGTTTGGGAGGCGTTTCACAGAATTAGGAGGAACACAAAGCCTGCAGCATATGGCTTCATTGTGCAATCGCATGACAACAACACAAACAATAATCTTGAAAACAATGAATCCAATATTCTGACAGTAAATGATTTGTTGATTGCACTTTCCTTATTGATATTATGGACAAATGCTACACAAGCTGATGACCTAATTTTTTGGTGGAGTATAAAGGTTTGTGCTCTTCTTCTTGAGAACAAAATTTGAACTGAATTGAACTGGATAATGACACCACTTTATTAAAACTATCATTGAGCTCAAATAAATTAATATTCTACCTTCTATAAGGCTGCTTACAGCGGAACTTAACTCATTTTGTAATTTATTAACTTTGCAACACAGTTACTAAACTTCTGATGAATTGAGATTAAAACTATTATCTTCTGTAGAGCTACTTTACATTTCAAAATTGTATTTTGTTTCATAATTTTCCGACATTATCTAAATTTTCCAATGTTAACACTGTAATTTTATCAATGTTAAAGCATTAGTTCACCCGAAAATGAAAATTATGTCATTAATAACGTTTTAAACGGTTCACGTATCCAATATGCATTAATCCACAAATGACTTAAAGGGTTGGTTCACCCAGATAGCAAAATTACGTCATTAATAACCCAGTAAGACCTCCTTTTAACTTGGGAACACAGTTTAAGATATTTTAGATTTAGTCTGAGAGCTCTCAGTCCCTCCATTGAAGCTGTGTATACGGTATACTGTCCATGTCCAGAAAGTTAAGAAAAACATCATCAAAGTAGTCCATGTGACATCAGAGCCGATCAGCCCTATACGCTCACTACGCAAGCTGCGTAGGGCCCCGCAAATTACTCAAGGCCCCGCCTCCTCCTCGTGTCATAGCGCGTCACGTCACCGTCAATTAATGTTTACAACATCTATGACAAAATGAAGCGAAACTATCCTTCTGGTCACGAAAAGAGGGGAAAAAAACCCATGAAAGTGAACTGCGGGAACAACAATCAGGTAAACTTGTCTTCTCTCCTCTCTAAGTTTGAGGTCAGCAAAGTAAAGTTTATGTGCATTTCTGTTGTGTTTTTTCGGTCTTGCTAACCTAGCTGGGCAGGCAGGCAGTGCATCTCTTGCATCACTTTGTGCCTGACAAAAGTGAGAGTAAAATACAATTATTTATTACGTTTGTTTTTGATAAACGACAAAGTGCAACGGTGTTTGTTTACTGCAGCTCGGAAAAGATAACTGCGTCGCGTGTGTTATCATGCGTTCATATGCGCATGCACGAAATGAAATGCGCATTTTTCAAACAGAAATATATGTGGAGACCAGACAGACTGTACAATATATGGGTGCGTGAATGATGGCACTCCTCATCAAAAGTGCACATTATACATACATACTTTTAAAACAAGACACTTATCTAGTCTCAGTCAATGTGTAGTTAAAAACTCTATACAACTGCACTGCACTAATTATGCAAGATGGAAAGCAATGTATTGATAATTTGACAGTGATTGACTTGATTTATAGGCTATATTGAATTTAAAATGTTGATTAGCTGGACATACTGGTCAATGTGTGGATGCACATCCCTCAGTTAATAATAACCATAAATCAAGAATTGCTTCACCATATATATTACAAAAATAACAAAAACCTTTAACATGCTATGGCAAGCCATTTTAGCTTTTATTCATTCACAGCTTATGCATTTTTAATATCAAGCATTAATTTTTTTTACTATTTGCAATGTGAATTCTTGATTATTTTTACTAATAGTTAGTCAATAATAGCTAATACAAATAATATTAATACTAATAGCTAATAGTAATACTTAGTTACATTTTTAAGTACCAATGTCTATTTTTGATTTCAGGAATTACATGTTAACTTGTACAAAAGTTCATTCTTGATATCAATGATGTCATCACTCACAGGGATTATTGATATCTGCATAACTAGTTCACAAGTTAAATATTACAAGAGCCAAGCCATAGTATAAATAGTATTTTATATTTGAAAATGTATAAAAGAAAATTGGGAGCCAGTTTGAATGGGTCTGATGCAGCTTATAAAACGAGTTATCTATAATTTGCAGGTGCTATGCTTAAGTTTGTCAGTAGAGGAGATGCTGGACCATCAGCCAGTACAAGCACAGACTCAGTTGATACACATCCAGCGTCAGCCAGTACTAGCACAGACCCAGAACAGCCAGCTTCAGCAAATACAGCACAGCAGTCTTCAGCAAGTACTAACACAGACCCAGGTGAAGTACAGGACGTCTCAGCCAGTTCTAGCACAAACCCAATACAGCCAGCTCTGAAGACAAGAACTCCAAGGCACTCGAATATCTCAGTGAAAAAATTAAAAAGCCTTTAATACATTCTTGGCTTGCTTTTAAAAAAAAAAAATATATATATAGCCAGCTTTTTTAAGGCAATACAGCCAGCTTCAGCAAATACAGTACAGCCGTCTTCAGAAAGTACGAACACAGTGACAGACCAAGGTGAAGTACAGGCAGCCTCAGTCAGTACTAGCACAACCAGAGGTGTACAGCCAGCAGCAGATACAAGCAGCTCAGACCCAAATAGAACAGTTGCCGCTCCACCAAATGACCCAGCAGATTGGCCCCCCGTCTTAACAGACTTTATGAGGACTGGATTTTTCTTTCCCTAAAGACAAGTCTAGAAGAGCTTTCCATTCAGGCTTATTACAGAGAAAACTGTCAAATGGGGGAAATATTCACAGGAGCTGGCTTACATACTCAATCAAAAACAATGCTGTTTATTGTTTTTGCTGTAAGCTCTTTTCTACAAAATACAACAAAATTATAAAGGAAGGTGTGAATGACTGGTCAAATATCAATGCCATTCTGAAACACCATGAGAGTAGTCCTGAACACACACAGAATATGATTAAGTGGAGAGAACTTGATCTGCGCCTACGTCAGGGTCAGACTCTTGACCAGATACAAATGACTATTTATGAGGCTGAAAGAAAGAGATGGCGTGATGTCCTTACACGTTTAATAAGTATCACCCAGTCTCTGGCTGAACGAAACCTAGCATTCAGGGGTTCGTCAGAAAAACTCTTCCAGCCAGATAATGGAAACTTCCTAAAAGAGGTTGAATTACTGGCAAAATTTGATCCCATTTTTGAAAATCATCTCAGCAAAATTAAAGATGGACAGACACATGCTCATTACCTTGGGCAGCACACAAAGAATGAGCTTATACAGATTGTGAGTGGCAAAATTCTGGAAGCAATAGTGACTCAAATAAGAGACTCAAAGTACTTCTCCATTATCTTGGACTGTACACCTGACATTAGTCACCAAGAGCAAATGTCCATTATTCTGAGAAGCGTGGCTTTAAGGGGAAAGCCAGAGATCAAGGAGCACTTCCTCGGCTTTGTAAATGTTGAGGCTACAACAGGTTTAAATCTGTCCACTGTCATCTTAAATAAGCTGAATGAGCTGAAGATTTCATTTGAAGATTGCAGAGGGCAAGCTTTTGATAATGGGGCCAACATGAAAGGCAAGAACCAAGGAGTACAAGCCAGACTGCTCAGAAGAAATCCCAGAGCCGTGTTTGTCCCATGTGGAGCACATACTCTAAACCTTGTAATTGCAGATGCTGCCAAATCTTCAAAAGATGCAGTCGGGTTCTTTGGACATGTGCAAAAGATCTTCACCTTTTTTTCAGCTGGCACACAAAGATGGAGTGTTTTAAAGAAACACGTGAAGATAACCATGAAGTCATGGAGTGACACAAGATGGGAGAGTAGGCTCAAAAGCGTTCATGCAATAAGGCACCAGGCATCTGAGGTTCGGGAGGTATTACTGGAAGCCAGACAGACAATCAATGATCCTGTGGCCAAAGTGGAGGCACAAGCACTTGCAGAGGAAGTTGGGTCCTCCTGCTTCTTGATTTGCTGTGTCGTATGGTGTGAGATACTGACTATTACAAACATAGTGAACAAGCTCCTCCAATCCGCCTCAATGCAGTTGGATATAGCAGTTAATTTAATTTCGAATGCAAAGGCTTCCCTCACTACATACCGGGACACTGGATTCTCTGAGGCACAGACAACAGCCACAAGCATTTGCGAAGTAATGAATGTGGAGGCTGTTCTGAAAGAGAAGAGACTGAGAAACAGCAAGAGGCATTTCAGCTATGAGGCTCCTGATGAACCAATGACTGATGCACTGAAAAACCTTGAAGTCAACTTCTTTAACATTGTGGTCGACTCTGCTGTGACATCCATGGATGAGAGATTTGAAACACTCAACCAGGTGAAATCCAAATTGTGTTGCTAAACTTCAGCACTGCCTCACAGATATCTAGTGAATCTTTAAAGGCTCACTGCATGGAAGTTCAAAATACTCTAACCTTCAGAGATGACTATGACATCAGTGGAATGGATCTGGCACATGAGATTCAGAATTTACCTGATCTGCCATCAGATAAGATGACTGCATTTGAGTTGCTTTCATTTCTCTGTGAGAAAAACCTGGAGGAACTCTATCCTAATCTTTGGATAGCCCTAAGAATTGCAGTCACCCTGCCTGTAACAGTAGCATTGTCAGAGAGGAGCTTTTCAAAATTAAAGCTCATCAAAAGCTACCTGAGGTCTTCAATGTCACAGGAACGTTTGAGTGGATTGGCCATCATGAGCATAAATAATGATGTGGGGAAACACCTGTCCTATGATGACATCAATGATGATTTTGCCTCAAGAAAGTGCAGAAAAGGAATATTTTGATGGTAAGATTTTAATTCAAACATTCAAATGTTTACGCATTTGTAACATGTAACGAGTAACATGTAAGATTGTGTAAATGACTGTTTAACTAACAATGTGATATTCTTCTCAGTTTCTTCTAGACAGTCCAGATAGACTGGTGTTGCCCATACTGATGCCCAGGCTGTAGAGAGAACCTAAGTTAATCCCAAAAGCCAAAGCTCAGAGTTATAATTTATTATTTTCTTCTTATTTATGTTTATGTTTATATTTACTTACTTAATAATATTCACTTGTTAGCTTAATATTCTATAGGAAATACTCTATTCAATAAATATTGTTTGTTTGAACCTCATTCTGTTCTATATTGTTGTTCTATATTGTCGACTGTTTTGTTTAAAGGAGGGAGGATTGTATTGGGATCACTGAAGTGTCAGGTGTGACTGTGTGGCAATGGCAAATGGTTTATATAGCTCACGGCGTCACGGGTCAGTTAGAGGGCCCCTTAGCAGAATTTTGCTTAGGGCCCCAGGGAGGTCAGGATCGGCACTGTGTGACATCAGAGGGTCAGTTAGAATTTTTTGAAGCATCGAAAATACATTTTGGTCCAAAAATAGCAAAAACTACGACTTTATTCAACATTGTCTTCTCTTCCGTGTCTGTTGTGTGAGAGAGAGTTCAAAACAAAGCAGTCTGGATATCCGGTTCGCGAACGAATCATTCGATGTAACCGCATCTTTTTGAACCAGTTCTCCAAATCGAACTGAATCGTTTTAAACGGTTCGCGTCTCCAATAGGCATTAATCCACAAATGACTAAAGCTATTAACTTATTTAATGTGGCTGACACTCCCTCTGAGTTCAAACAAACCAATATCCCGGAGTAATTCATTTACTCAAACAGTACACTGACTGAACTGCTGTGAAGAGAGAACTGAAGATGAACACAGAGCCGATGTTCCGAAGATGAGGTATTACGGGTTTGGAACAACATGAGGGTGAGTCATTAATGACATAATGTTCATTTTTGGGTGAACTAACCCTTTAATTATTTGGAAATAATTAAATAATTAAGCCCAACTCAGCTCGCTAATACTGCATGATCACGGCTATCAAAGTTAACGCGTCTATATGAATAGAGAGAGTGGATTATTTACTTTATGGCACATTTGTGTTATTACCATTTGTATAAGTGGCCATCAGCACATTAGCACTTATTTGCATCGTAATTCATTGTAAATGCTGCATTTCTCTCAGGATTTTCTAATTGGCAAACAAAGTTAAATCTTTTTTTATTTTTCTTATTATTCTTACTCAAATTATTCTTATTGTATTTTTCTAGTGCTCAAATAAATCATTATATGATGTCTAAGTTTCTGTCTAGTGTTTTATAATTGAAAAAAACTATGCAGTGGTATGTTTACTGACTAAATAGTTTGTAGTAGCCTTCAATACTATTGGGAAATATATTTTCTTATATTTGGGGGGTGGGGGGTCTAGACATAGTCTCATAAAAATATTTGCAGGAGTCTCATTTTTTATGATATCTTATTCAGATTTGAAATAGAAACTCATGAGACATGTGGCTTTCAACCCTTCAAGCTTTCTAGATTGCTCTAGGACTCATTTCATGTATTTTTATATCAAATAAAAAAAAATATTTAAGTGTGGTAAAAAAAAATTCAAGGCACTTCAGTGTCTATAACTTTTAATATTTTTGAGCATTATCAAATCTGGTTGATAAAAAGTAAAGCCCAAAGGGTCTTCTTTCCAAAGACACCAAAATTATTTTTGTAACACACTGAAGTAGGAAATTGTTACAATTATAAGTTAGGTAGAGCACTTTCAGCTGTAAGTCCCATAATGGGGGGTGCTGGCTAACAGGTTAAGCTGACACTCCCTCTGAGTTAATATAAACCAATATCCCGGAGTAATTAATTTACTCAAACAGTACACTGACTGAACTGCTGTGAAGAGAGAACTGAAGATGAACACAGAGCCGATGTTCCGAAGATGAACGGAGGTATTACGGGTTTGGAACAACATGAGGGTGAGTCATTAATGACATAATATTCATTTTTGGGTGAACTAACCCTTTAATTATTTGGAAGTTTGTTGAGATCATCTGGTGTATAAAAACTGATGATTTAGAATAATTCATCAGTTATTCTATTCATCAAATTCTATAATTCATCAATAAGCATTTGCATTTTATTTTATTTAAATAATCATTTTTTAATTTTTTTTATTTACTCCGATTACATAGAATTAATATAAACCTATTAACTGTCAAAACTATTAGATTTAATCAGTTAAACATAATGAATAGGATTTAGGGCTGTGCGATTAATCGAAATTGTAATAAAATCACAATTTGAGCATGCACGATTTTCCGTGCATTTTTCACAGTGTGCGTTTACTTTGCTTATTACACACAGGGATGCGCATCACACAAACATGCCAGTGTAAAAGAATATAAGGCTACATAAAAAAAATAAAATAATGATGGATAATCATTGCGTGTATTAGAATTAGGCTACCTATTTGCAATTCAGCCTATTACTACTTATAATGATGAATGTAATTGGCGAATTAATTGAACAATCATGCCAATACACACAAATATATATTAAGTGAGTCATTGCGCGGAGCTTTGGTGTATGCCTGCTTGTCCCGTAGATGATCTGCTCACGAGCTTTAACTTCGCGCACGAGCAGATCGGTTTCTTCGCTTGAGAAGCGTTCAGTTTTTCCTCCAACAAATTCCACCATGTAAATAGCGATCTGCCCTGGCACAAGTGCATCTTTCTCTTAAAGTGAATGGGAGATGACATTTTGATTGGTTTATTGAATGTTATGCCCATTACTCATTAAGAGAATAGAGACAACCCATTTCAAAAATGAGCTCCGGCGCACGGACCGTTTTTCCGTCGTTAAAATATCAAAAGTGGATTTGGACACACCCTGAGTGCATCTGCACTGTGCGCTTTACACTTTGCGTTTAGATCATTAAAATAGGGCCCTCTGTCTGTGATGTGTATTTTTTCCAGAGCCCATGTTAATGGATCAGAGCGTTCACACTGCACGCGGTAAAAGATGTAAACAGTAAGGTTAGAAATAGAATGGTGCGAAAGAATGAATATCTAACGCATGAGCATAGAGAGAGTAGTGAGTGCACAAGACACAGGTTGAGCGAGAGGAGACACGTTTTAAGTGCGCGCACTCTCTCCAGGCGAGAGCAGCGTGTAACTGAGCATGGAAAAAAAGAAAAAAAAAATCACTGGACACGGGTTTTATCTTATTCATTTATTTTTTTGCCATATGTCTAGACATTTTGTCACACCTTTACTTAGTGATTATTTTGACTTATGTCTGTTCTAGAGACATGTTACAACTTTTTGATAAAGCTCTTATTGGTTTTCTTTTAGAAATATGTTTCGTTCTTTTGAATCTCCTTACCATTTTGCACTGGAGCAGCCTGGATCATAATCTATTTGCAAGGTAAGATATATCTTATACGTACTCAGTGTATATTATTTGATAGATTACATTGTATATACATGTATTATTAGTGCAGTTGATATCGTATTACACTAATATCAATGCACGGGCGGTTTATTTATTTCACTAGCTCACTAATTGTACTAATAGGGGTTGGGTTGAAATCTGTTTTTCAATTTTAATCGTTTTTCATTGTTACAGTGATCTCAGTGTAAATCCTTAAGAATCCATAGATGCTGTTTTCACTTGGTGCATGAACAAAACTTAATGAAACACAATAAATCATGGTACGTTTTGTTACTTGTGATTAGTGTTGTCACGGTACCAAAATTTCAGTATTCGGTACCGATACCAGTGAAAATCCACGGTTCTCGGTACCAATTTCGGTACCAAAGCAAAACACAAAAATATGCTAATTTAAAAAATAACTTTTTAGCACTAAAAATAAAACCAATGCCATTCTTTATACTTATTTGCAATTGTGTTTAAAGTTTTTCTACAAGTTATATAATTATGAAAAACAGTAAACAAGTTTCACCCAAATTTAATTTGTCTTTTAATTTATGAAATTTAAACACATTTTATTTTTGGTAAATAAAGGGGATTTGCTATTAAAATTAAAACATGGAAGAAATATTGTGATTTATTTCTTTAAAAAATAAAGTTTTATACATTTTTTCAACAATAGTAGCAGTATCACATACATTTTACTAAATAATAGTAATATTTTTAGCACAATGCCTTTATGTAAAAATTAACTTTTAGGCCTAATGAATGCATATTTGTCATTTTAACTGAACTTAAGACTGGTGGTGATGCTTAAGATATTTTTGGTCATTGAGGGTTTCTTTAAAAAAAATAGTAATAGATCATATTAATTATTATTAAAAGATACTACTACTACTAATTCTACTATCATACTAATGTATATCCAATGCACTATGAATTGATGAGCTGCTGGGTTCATGAATATTAATCACGTTGTCTGCGTTCGGTCAAACTGATTTGCTGAAATCAAAACAGGGACGGTAAGAGATCAACGCCAGCCAATGAAATTGCCATTTGCGCATTAGCTCCGCCCACTACTGGAGAAACCGGTATGTCTTCTGCTTGTTCGAAAATGAATATGAATAATTCTTATTCATTAATCCATTATTTTGACAGGAGAAGACAACAAAGAATAGTTTACATATAGCGTGTCGATTCAGCGTGGTAAGACTCTCGCTCTCTCTTTCTTTGCATGTGTGAGAAACAGCGCTATCAGTAAAGCACGAGTCGTGCGCCTTCACAAAGAGTTTACAGAGCATCAAATGCAGGTGCGCTGTGCGTCCATTGAGATGAACTGAAAAGTTCAGATCGCTTGATGGAGAGAGAACTCTGAAGCTTAGATGCTGAAATTAATGCAAGAGTCATGCGCTTCAGTCTATGTAGTAAACAAACCCGCACGTCTCTGTCATTCATTAATTCGCACAGAGATGCACAGAACACGGATTCATATTTCAAACAACTTTTGCGGCTTAACATTTACAGATACTGGTCCACATGGAGATTTGATTTGATTAATTTATGCTAACTTTGACAAATTCCATGACTGTCCATATTAAAATGTAAGTTTCATTTTCATGACTGGATTTTGAGATTCCGTCCTCGTTTTTTGCTTCGAAATCATAGCGCTGAACCGGGTTTGAACGGGTCCTCGGTACCACCGGTACTTAAAGAAACCTGGTACCGTCACATTTACATTTTTTTAGTACCGACTTGGTACCGAAGTACCGGGTCTTTTGACAACACTACTTGTGATATTAAAAAAAAAAGTTTCAGATTTAAGATTCTGCCAATTGTATCACTAAAGTTAAACAGTAAATACTGTTTTGCTGTTAAATGTAAGGTGAAAGATGATTTTAGCGCCTCAGTACAAGCAACAGTGCAGAACTCAAATTAATCGATCATTTCTTTCTCTTTACTTCTAGTTATCACAGCAAATAAACATGAATGATCATCTCTTCCTCTTTACTTCTAGTTATCACAGCAACTAAACATGAACCGATCATCATAGTGAAATGGTGTTTTCTTGTAAAATGTACTCAGTTTTTAATTCCCTTTTTTTCTTCTTTTTAAAATGAAGTGCAAGTGATATCAAGCCACTTGACCGTCCTGGAACAACACAGTCATACCACAGCTGATGTGTTTAAGACTGGCTGTGTCCAGTTCCATCGGAATTATCTTCTCCTTCAGGTAATATAGTTCAGAATAACTGGCTATACGTTTAATTCTTATTTTATACTGACAGGCCAAAAATGAGGAGGAAATACCTAATATTTAAGGATTGACTCATTACTTGAAGTGATCAATATGTTTCTGGCATGTTGTGTGTTTATGTGTTAACTGATGCAGTGTGTAGCCTTGTATTTCAACAACCAGGTCGGAAGTCGTATCCATGTCAATATTCCAGGATAACAATGTCAAGATTCATCAGGCTAAAACTGTGAAAGATTGTATTGAAGTCTAGCCACTGTAAAGTCAACTCCAGCACATCCTCAAGACATTCAGTAGAGTTAAGCTCAGGACTGGTGATCAATTCATACATGAAAATTATTCATTGTGCTCATAGAACCACTATTTCACAAATTGAGTATGATGAATTTTGTTGTTGTCATGCTGGAATGTGTACATTGGTACGTCCTTCGACATGGTTGTTTAAGAAATGGAAAGCTACACACTGCATCAGTTTGGGTTAAAACAATACTTGCCAAACATACAACAAGACGGAAACATAAAATCACTGCAATAATCATTCAATTTTAGACTCTTCAGTATTTGCTTATTTAAATCCAAATAGAGAATTGTTTTTTTGTTTTTTTTGACCAAGCAGTGTACATTTGAATGAGTCTACATATCCAAAATTTCAGAGTTTGTCGTCAATGTACCCTTAGACTTTCTGAATATGACACTGTGACTGGCACTGGAACACTTCTCATTCTCTGTTTATCCTCCAGGACTGTGAAAGTGCAGAGGCTGGGTCTGGAATTGTACAACAGTGGGCATGTATATTTTTCGTTCAGAGGGTGCTCGTGTTGACCAACCTGCGGATATTGGTGTCGGAGTTCTGCAGGTTCACTCTTGGGTGTTTGATGCTTTTTGGACTGATTTATGTGCTTAACGGAAGCTACGCAACTAAGCTCAAATGCATGTTTGAAGAAAATCCTGGATACAACCAAACTGTAACCAATGAACTCTTTAAGTAATGACAATTGAAATGTCATTTTTGAGATGTCAAATGGTTGTACTTGAGTCAATTTAAGTGTCAAAGGTTTAAAATACAGAATGTTCCTTTCTTACTCATGTACTCCTAACATGTAATTAAATATGCATGAAAAGACTCTCCACCCCTGAGCCTTATGGCATTTTTTCTGATCATTGTCCTATTGTTCTAAATTATTGCATGTCACAGATTTATTTTTTTTATATTAAACGTAAGCAGTACTCTTATCATCAATTTACCTCATGTATCGCGCTACCTAAAATTTGCAGTTGTTGAGAAAACTGATCTTATTTCTGCACTCTGTTATACATTTTTTAACAGTTAATTATTATTATAATATTTTTTTTTTGTTAAAATTGTTTATTTTTTGCATTTATTTCTGCAGAATGGTTGATTGTGGCAACATTTTGGGGAAATAGGGTTGAACCTTAATGTGCATGTAAATATGAAGGCACTTTTAGTTTTTTTGTTGTTGCACATGTGTATGAACACGGTGTAGTATGTCTTGTTAGCTCATATATAGCCAAATGCTTTGAAGTATTAATAAATTTATATAATGTAAGAAAGTGCTCTTGCTGTTCTTTTTGTGTGTGTTCTAGTTAGATTTTGTTATAGCACAGTCTGATTGGGTGGGGTAGGATTAAATATATGAAATACTTTGGGTTTATTGATAAAAATTATGTAAAAGTTATGCATTTTAAATACATTAGGTTTATTACCTAATAAAAAATAAACAAATTTTCCACTGGTTTCTAATCCATTTAAAACAAATTGGATTTACTGATACTATAACATAAATTTTATGACTTGTTTCATTTACATAAGGTTGGCAAATTTGCATCACAAAGTTTATTAGTTTGTTTAGGTTAAAAATATGTAATCAAAATGGATGGAAATTTTATATGCAATTGAAATACATAAATTTTAAGAATTGGGCATACATATTTTTTTGAGTGAGTGCAATTTTGTGATTGACAAGAACTGCCTCTTCCAAAATTAAGATTTCACTTTTGTATGTCTGACTGGGTGTTAATTTATTTAAAGTTAAATTTAAATTATTATTATTGTCCACTGCTGCATAAGACACTCATTGTCAAAAGGTTGTCATCAGGTGAGCAGATCTAAATGTGAGTGTGGAATTTAGCTTGGCTTAGCATGATCTTTAAAAAGTCAACCCATAGCAGGTGGTATCAACTTAATCTAGCTATGTGTTTATTCATACTGCATTCATAACTCATGCTTTACACTCCCTCTCAAGGCTTCATCATTCCCTCCTCCTCACATAATTTTTCTGTCTTCAGCTTCTTCCACTATTATTCCTTTCCTTTGACTGACCAGGTGTTTCTGGTGCTTTTTGAGCAGGTGGGTACCAGTCTTGTCATTTCTGTTTTATTTATAGGCCCGATTTACATCTTTTTCATATGGAGTGTCAAGCTAACTAGGGGGTGTTACCCAAACATGCTCTAATTGCCTGGCCCATTTCCAAAGCTCACAATCATAGCCACAAAACAATTCTATAGTGAACTTTGTACTATGCTAAAGTTACAGTTCCACATTATGTCAAATTTATCCAGGCAGAGTTGACCTGCATTTAAATTTGTTCCAGTAAACAAAAAAGGCATGCGATTTAGTAGGGAAATTTATGGCTTCACCACGAATTGGTAAGCAGATTTACTGGTTAAAATCTTTGTCAGGACAGCTCCTCTGGTTACTTCTATGGTAAACGGAGCAGGGTGTCTGCTCAAAGGATCTGTTCTGGTTAACCACTTTCTCTCTCTACCTGGCAAGACTTGAGAATATGCAAAGATTGCTAAACCCTCATCAACAACTTTGCATAATCCAACTCAGTGCAAAACACTGCGGCAAGATCTGACAGGATTTAACAAGGTATATAACACAAATGACAAAAACCAACAAATGACAAAAAGTAGACTCTGTACTTTTCATTCTTGTGAATGAATACATATATATATATATATATATATATATATATATATATATATATATATATATATATATATATATATATATATATATATATATATACATATATAGTGTGACATAATCTTGTCAGATGTAAAAATTATCAGAGCATGTCAAAGATGTCCTATATTTTCTATATAATTAAAAATGCCTCTGAACAAAAACTATCACATGAAACCTCTAGTCAAAAATGAGAAAAAAACTCTCTTTTTATAAAGACTGAGATATGGTGTCAAATTTCAAGTACTGTATTTGCATGCAAGCAGACAGAAACAGGAAGCCTGGTTTGCGATGCTTGTATCTCAACTGACTATTTTTTTGCTTATATAGGAGCAAAGTAAATGTAAAATAAAAGTAATTTCAATAGTCAAGGTTTTATTTTTTATTTATTTTTTATTAAAAATAATGGCGGGTGTAAAATGTACTGTTGAGGGATAAGACTGAAATACATCTCATAGAAATTAAATAGAAAATAAAAGTATTGTGAGACTGGAACTTGGTGCTGTACAAAAACCTAACACATATACAGGGCTGGGTATTGTGCAAAAATTTTGGATCCTGATACTGATACTAATTCCTTGACTTAAATAAAAAAAATTAAAAATAAAAATTCAGCTTAACGTTAACCGTTAAGACTCATCTCCTGAGCCACTGCAAAAAGGAACAAAATGTAACCAACACAATAACTTTTAATAAAGTTCATATAGTTTTCACATCTTTTAGGCTACATTTAAACTAGTGTGTTTATTTAAAAAATGCATAGCTAAGATAGAATCATAATTTCTATTCATTTCCCACTGATTCACAGAATCTGATGAGCATTAGCTGTTTCCAGCACTGTCTGCCTGTGTTTTCTCTTCCACGATTGCTGTTATGACTCAGAGGAAGCTCATTCACAGCTCAAATGTCTATCATATTATGTTGATGTTGATGAGATTAACCCCTTAGGTATTGAAATTTGGTACAGAAAAACAACATTTTTTAATACTCAAGAGTATAAAACTTACAGTGAACCTGTCATTAATAATAAAATAAACCAAGGCACTGGTTTTATAATACTTTTTAAATAAATTATATATATATATATATATATATATATATATAAATAAACTATTTTTTATCATACGAGAAGAGTGAGAGCATAGGTAATATAAGACACATCTAAATACACATATCTATTACACAAATATAGTGACCAAGGAAAAACAAAGTCTTATATAATTAGAGTCTTATATGAACTAGGGATGGGCGTTTTCCACAAATATCACATTCGAATATTTGAGCTCACAAAAAACGAATATTCGAATATTCGTTTATTTAAATTAAGTTTAATGAGTCAGACGTTATTTTTCAGCAACATTTCTTTTCGTCCTTTTGAACAAGCTTACACACAATAAGCTTGAACATTACACATCGTGTTTTGTAGCTGAAAACCTTTAACAATGCATGCAAACAAACAAAAGTACAGATTAAAAGCAAAAAAAAAAAAAAAAAAAAGTGAACAAAGAAAAAACGTAAAGCAGCCTGCAGCAATTAGGCTATTGTACAGAATGTAGCTTACACTTAACATTTAAACTGTCAGCAAATCTTTTTTGCTTTTTTTCTATTGTTTCAAATGTTCTTGTTAAGAAATACGGGCATGTAAACATGATTGGGGGAAAGTCGGCTCCTTAGTCTGTTAACAATAAGGCCGGCCGCGGAGAAAACTCGCTCTGATGGCACAGACGTTGTCGGGATTCACAAATAACGGTGTGCTAAGCGAATAAGTTTTGTGAAGCGCTTCATGTTTTCGTTTCACCACTGAATGGGATCCTCATCTGGTGGAATACATGGAATACATGGCTCCAGCAAGAACTGTTCCCACTCGTCTCAGTTGGACTCTCTGTAATCATCGCTGGAGAACTGGCTCAGCCTTTTCCAACATGTGGGCATTGCATCTTCTTCATCGTGGCGACTCGCATCAAGGAAAATGTTCTGATAATGTTCAAAAAAGTTTTTTTTTTCTTACTTCTCTCATGTTTTCATCAAGAAACCTTAGATGTTTGTGCCGAGGGTCTAGGGCAGACGCGAGAAGAGGAGTTTTCACTGCATTCTCCAAGTTAGCAGTGTTTATTCGTTGCTTGAGAGATGCCGCAACAATGTTCTTGAATTCGGTCACTTTCTGTGATTCTCCACGGCATTTTTGAAGTACTGTAGAAGACCGCAGTTCTTAGGGGGTGTTCACATATCGCGTGTTTTGCATGCTCAAGTTTGTTATTTCCAATGTAGGCGCGCGGTATGCGTGCTCATAATGGAAGCGACGCAGTCGCGATGTGCACGCGGTGCGACGCGGTCCCGTTTTTTCCAGACGCGTCCGCACTGCATTGAGTTAAAAACATCTCAACTTTCAGAATGCCACAAGCGCACCGCATGTCATGTGACAAGAACCAAACATTCAGCTTCATCCTTTCCCGTAACAACGTTGAAAGCTCAGCCAAGATGAAGGAACAGCTGATCATAGCTGTATATGGATTGCCATTTTGAAATAAATTTTGTAGCAGAGCTACTGAAAGCGATTTTTTTGTGCTGCAAATCCATTTGTCCTTTGCTGAAATTTCCGCGTCTTCATGGAGAGAGCGCGTCATTGTTGCTTAGCCTCAGGAGCGCTTCTGCCCGAGCGCTTTGGAAAGAAGGAGAAAGCGGCGCGCATAGCCTTTTCCACGTGTTATTAGGCGCGATATGTGAATGGCCCCTTATTCATTCATTAATTATTTTTTGCTTGCATACACCTTCAAATATGCTGTGGAGAATCACAGAAAGTGACCAAATTAGGTTTTATTGTGAATTTTTTTTTTTTTTTTTTTGCGAAATTCGAATATAATTTTTATTTATCGAATAATTAGAGCAGAACGAATATTCGAATGTTCGACTATCCGTGCACACCCCTAATATGAACATGCAGTTATTTGAATTTAAAGACATTAGTTGTGCTTCACATAATATCCACCAGATGGTACTTAGGACAACATACTGTAACTGTGAGGCCAGATCACAGTTCTTTTAGCTACATCTGGCCAACTACTTGGTTTGAATCAATCTTTTTTAGGTCTATACATGACTACATTACAGTATTTTTTTAATAAATACAGTTTTGAAGGTTTACACTCCTCAACAAGTTTTCTTTTTTATTCACATGAATCATTAGAATTCATTAATATGCACATTATTTAAATATTAATTAATTCAATGAGCTGATTTAAATAAGAAATTAACCCCTTAAAACGATGGGTTGAACAGATTTGTAAAAATATTTTTGAACTACGGCATTTGAATGATAAGTGTTACAGTAACATAATATGGTAATAACAGGATTTATGCATTCTTAATCTAACACACATGCCATACACAGGTCATAAAAACTGAACTGAATTATAAAATATTTCTGCCATGTTCACAGTAAACATAACAAACAAAGATTCACAGCTCTGCCAGTTAAGCACAAGCAAACATCGGCTTCAGAAAGCCTAGAAGAGACAGCTCTGTTACAGTGAGGTATCTTTATTTATTTATTTAGCGTATATGTAAATTTATCTTTAATTTCTCTGTAATTTTCAGTATTGTGTATATAAAAATCTCTGGTGAAATTATACATACTCCATATGCTTCATTATGTTTCCCACAATGGTTTTCAAAGCACTGTAAAGTTAACTGGTGCAGGTGCTCATGAAGAAAAAAAGTGACATATAAAGTCCTAAAGACATAAATGTCCAAATTTAGGGCATCAATTCAAAGGATTATATAGCTTAATCAATTAATTTATTTGTAGGACTGTATTTAGGACAAAATATGAATTTAACAATAAAAGCTATGCTGCCTTCATGTGATTAAACCAGCAAAGCAGGGCAATTTACGTTTTTTTTTTCCTAAAATTAAAGAGGGACTGTTTTCTGAAAGAACAAAAGCCTGTGAATAGACAGGCTGTTTGTGCCTGTGCTGTTACCTCAGTGATGATCAACACTAAGGATCCTAAAGATCAGGCCTCCAGTGGGCTGAGGGAGCTAATGGATTTGTAATGGAATCAATGAGGCATGGAGATTTTCTATTAGAAAAGCCTGCTACACACACAACAAACACGGAGAAAGAGAGCATTCTTATAATCAACCCTGATCAACAGCACCATGGATGCAGAAGCAGCTGGCGGAAGAACGTAACCACAAAAGCACCACAAAACAACATGCTGGAAGAGAGTAGTCATTAGTAGACCTACATTACACATAAACTGTAAAAATATCTGCACTAAAAAAATATGCTCAATTCTTTGGAATTGATTAAAAGGTTTATCAATGGAAAAATCCGATTTTAAGTTTTCTGCCATATGTATCCTTTTTTTCTGACCAAAAAATAAATAAATAAATACAAAGGGTGGGCTTTGTGTAGGCTCCATGTTGGCCTAAACATAAGCACTGATGATACAACAGATAGTGTGACCTGCAGCAAAACATCAAAGAGAACAGTTACACTCTGGAGGAAATGCAGAAGATAAGATCACATTACATGCCACATCTGAGATTTTTTATTTATTTATTTTTGTAACATGACATGTCCGAAAAAAATTAATATAAGACTGAGAAAGGGCATATGAACGACTACAAAATAATACAGATCATGCAAAATGTGTTGTTATTATTTTTATTTTTTTATGTAGTACTGTCCTGAGTAGGGCTGGGCGATATGGAGCAAAAAATATATCTCGATATATTTTGCTATATCTCTATATATGATATATATCTTGATATCTTTACAGGAAAAATAACCCCCCAAAAACTACTGCAAAAACAAATATGCCAAGTATATCATGTTTAGGTCCCTATAAAATGTTTTATTTTTTTCTTTATCATGTTTTATTGTTACCTTATTCTGTGTTTTAGCATGTGTAATTATTTAAATGCATAAAAACAACTTAATTTGTTAATTTTCTTTCTTAAAATAGCCTTATGATATTTTTTTTCTCCTCTGAAATTATGTGTACACATTTGGTTATCAAATGAAGGCATAAAACATTCATTTAGTTTATCTTTTAATTATTGAAAAATTAAGCAAACTTTATTTTTTGGTAAACAAAGGGGATTTATTATTAAAAATAAAACATGGAAGAAATGTTGTGTGATTATTCCTTAAAAAAATTATGTTCGTTTCATTTTAATAGTAGTAGTAGTATAGTAGTATTCTGCTGTAAAATAGTAATAGATTTCTGGCAGATTTCTGGCAAATACTTGTCTTTAAACTAAACCAGACTTTTATTTTGACAGGTTACCGTACATTTACAGTTCTGTGTATGTGATACTACAGTCTATGATGTGATATACGATGGTAGTTTTACTGAAATCAAACGGTCAAATGCTCATGAAGTGACTCTCAGTGCAGTTCTGGAGATGTTCTTCATGTGTTTACGTACTCATTTAGTGAGACGACAGAAGCTGAAATCACCGCGAGCGTCACACGCGCTTCGTGTGTGTAACGTTAATGAATGAAGTCATTAACATTCATTAACACAGACACGCAGAACATGCAGGATTCATATTTAAATAGACTTTTCAGGCTTAATATTTACAGATATTAGTCCATATCGTGATTTGATGTGAGTGCAATGACCTAATTTTGATTAATTTATTCAAAATATGCATCGCGGAAATCATAGGGCACTACAGTAGACATCTGCCTGCTGTTTGTCCGATGCCTTGAAACCAAAGTATCTCCATATAATGGAGCCAGTTGTCTTATTTTTTTAGACTAGTTCTGTAGCCTCCAGGCTGGTCACGGACGACGCCATGTTCAATGACACAACACTCGAGGGGAGGGGGAACAAAATCAAGGAGGTGGGGGCGAGTACAGCACAGAAAAGACAAACAAGCAAAGTGGTGGAATCAGAATTAAATATAAACAATATATCGATATATACGATATGTCAAAATGCATATCGTGTTTAAAAAATATCTCAATATATTTTAAATATCGAGATATCGCCCACCCCTAATCCTGAGTAAGATATTTTACATAAAAGATGTTTGGGATGGTTTTATGTTTACGTGGCATGATACGTAATGCGTAAAAACACAGTATAAGTCATTATAATCAGTAATTCTGTCTTGACTGGATGCAACAAATGTCTTGTTTGTAATGGGTTTTATTGGTTTTGTCTTGTCGTACCGGGAGAAGCCATCACAGTATGGTAAGAGGCGTAACATTTCAGTCACATGTTTGAAGTATTCAGCCAATCACAGTGCACTGGATAGCTGGCCAATCAGCGTACACCTTGCTTTTCAGAATGATAAGCTTGGTAAAAATCGACACGTTTCAGAAAGGCAGGGCATAGAGGAACAACAATAATGTACATTATGTGGAAAATTATGTGTTTTTTGAGCCTTAAACCGCATAAACACATTGCATTACACCAAATACACAACATAATGTTTTTTTTTTTTCTGCAATGTCATATGACCCCTTTAAATAAAGAACGAAAAAAAGAAGGAACCGTTAATACCTTAAAATAAATACAAATAAATAACAAAAAAAGCTCCTGGCAACAGTTCAAAGTTCAAAAAATATGTTTTTTTTAGTGCCCAGTTCTGTTGGAAAATGTCAGATTTCTACTGCAAATCCACAGTCATTTTCTTAAATGTACATATCTGATTCAGTTTTGTGTCCATTCTGTCAGTTTCATTTCTTATAATTATTATTTCTCACGTCTGTATTTTAACTGTTAAAGCACATTCTGCACTTCTGAAACAACAATTGAAACAAGGAGACTTTCATCTGATTTTAATTTCCATCCCACTGCCTAGGGCTGCACGATGTGTTGTATAAGCATCGATATTGCGATGTACGAATCCACGATAGTCACATCACAGGATGTGTGATGTAGGCTGTCGTAGTTGATCCATTATTCATTAACTGTACGAGTGAGATAGCCCCGGCCACGCACACACGCTCACTTTCACCCTCTTCAAACAACAGGAACGCTGTCTTGCTCTCTCTCTTGCAGATGTTAATCAAAATCAATTGACACGATGGTGTCGAAAAAAAAAACTATCCAGTGATAAAATGTTTTCTGTGTTGTCAAATCTTGTGCGATATCCTAAACTGCAGAGATAATTATACAACGCGTGCCGTACACGTCTGATTCACAAACTAATGATTCCTTTGAACCAATTCAATTTAATGAATGGTTTAAACAACTGACCTGTCCAACACTGAACTCACGAGACGTCTGAATTGGTGTATAAAAAAATAAAATATGTAACACTTTACAATAATGTTCTATTTAGTAAACTATTTAACTACATTATTTAACATTTACTATTACTAAATTGCACTTCTACAACATTGTTAATTTCAACATTTAGGCTATAGCCTTCATTGTTGAAATCAAAAGTTGCACAGTATTTGTTAATGCACTGTGAAGTAACATTACCAAACAATGAACAGCTGTGTTTTTATAAACTAAGATAAACAAAGATTAATACATATAGTAACAAAAGTATTGCTCGTGGTAAGTTCATGTTAGATAATATGTTAACAATTCAAACCATATCCTAAAGTTAAAAAACAAATAATTAATCTAATTTAAATAATACTCTGATGTTTAAATTATTTAAAATGAGAATGTAAGTGTGCTCACCCCATTTTTGTTTGTAAGAAAAAATAGATTTGATTTCGCAATATATATCTCAGAAAAATAAAATATCGCAATGTCATTTTTTCCCAATATCGTGCAGCCCTACCACTGTTACGTTTATGAACTTTCTGTTTCCTTATTTGGTCTTCTTCCTGTTCTTGTTTTGTTAATTGATTATTCCCCACCTGTCTCCAGTTCCCTGATTACCTCCTGTGTTCTCAAATACCCTGTCTGTTCAGTTCTTCCTCGTCCGTGATTAACCTAACCTAATGATGTTAATGTGTTGTACATTGTCTGTTATCTCCTTCGATGTTTCAGTAAACTCCTCATTTGATCAAGACCCTCCTCGAGCAATTTATTCCTACGTTAGCATACACCCTTAGCAGGCTCCCTCGTCCCTCCGGCTCCACCTTGGTCAGTCGTCGACCATCCGCCACCTCGGGACTCCATTCCTCTGGCTTCACCTCGTCACTCCATCCCTCCGGCTCTGTCAGGCTCCTCCTTCCCTCTGGTTCCACCTCCATCCTCAGTCACTCCGGCTCTGCATCGGTCTTCCAGGGCACCGCCTCCGCCTTGGTCGCCTGAGCCTTCTGCTCCACCTAGGCCCTCCGGATCCTCGGCTTCACCCTGGCTCTGCGGCTGTGTGCTCCATCTTGGGCTCCTCACCCACCGGTGCAGTCTCCGTCTGTCGGCCCCCTGGTGTCGTCGGCCCCTTCTCCATCCTGGCTGGTCTCTAGAGGACCATCTGGCTCCTCCTGCTCCGGGCTCCCCCCTGGCTCCTCCCTCCATCCACTCCGCCCTGGTTCCTAGCTCCTTGTTCCCTCTTCGCCTGCCCCTTTACCTGCCCCACGCCCGCCTCCAGAACCCCCACCCTCCCTCCGCTGGTATTCCTTGCACTGTTCCGGGAGGGGGCGAACTGTTACATTTATGAACTTTCTGTTTCCTTATTTGGTCTTCTTACTGTTCTTGTTTTGTTAATTGATTATTCCCCACCTGTCTCCAGTTCCCTGATTACCTCCTGTGTTCTCAAATACCCTGTCTGTTCAGTTCTTCCTCGTCCGTGATTAACCTAACCTAATGATGTTAATGTGTTGTACATTGTCTGTTATCTCCTTCGATGTTTCAGTAAACTCCTCATTTGATCAAGACCCTCCTCGAGCAATTTATTCCTACGTTAGCATACACCCTTAGCAGGCTCCCTCGTCCCTCCGGCTCCACCTTGGTCAGTCGTCGACCATCCGCCACCTCGGGACTCCATTCCTCTGGCTTCACCTCGTCACTCCATCCCTCCGGCTCTGTCAGGCTCCTCCTTCCCTCTGGTTCCACCTCCATCCTCAGTCACTCCGGCTCTGCATCGGTCTTCCAGGGCACCGCCTCCGCCTTGGTCGCCTGAGCCTTCTGCTCCACCTAGGCCCTCCGGATCCTCGGCTTCACCCTGGCTCTGCGGCTGTGTGCTCCATCTTGGGCTCCTCACCCACCGGTGCAGTCTCCGTCTGTCGGCCCCCTGGTGTCGTCGGCCCCTTCTCCATCCTGGCTGGTCTCTAGAGGACCATCTGGCTCCTCCTGCTCCGGGCTCCCCCCTGGCTCCTCCCTCCATCCACTCCGCCCTGGTTCCTAGCTCCTTGTTCCCTCTTCGCCTGCCCCTTTACCTGCCCCACGCCCGCCTCCAGAACCCCCACCCTCCCTCCGCTGGTATTCCTTGCACTGTTCCGGGAGGGGGCGAACTGTTACATTTATGAACCTCCTGTGTTCTCAAATACCCTGTCTGTTCAGTTCTTCCTCATCCATGATTAACCTAACCTAATGATGTTAATGTGTTGTATATTGTCTGTTATCTCCTTCGATGTTTCAGTAAACTCCTCATTTGATCAAGACCCTCCTCGAGCGCTTTATTCCTACGTTAGCATACACCCTTACTGTAACAACCACTGCCTGTGGATAATTTCTCAATGTTGAGAGAAATGATAATGAACAACTGTCACACTTGACATATGAACCTTTCCAAGAGCACATAAACTACTAAAATGTATTAAATCCTCAAAATAGTCTACTGCAGGTTTAACCTGACTAAAAAATAAATAAATCACCGGGTAGATATACACGTGTATAAAAAAAACAAAAACAAAAACAAAAAGAGATTGCATGTGATTCTTCTATATACAGTATGGGTGAAAAGAATAATAATTTGAAAGGTTGAAAAGAACACTGGTTGATAGACAAGTGGTACAGTACATGGTGTGGAAAAAAGTCTTAAATCTTAATGAGCAATGAATCCAGCCAAACAGTTAATTCACAACAATACTAGCAAATGACAATTGATAGTGGTAATAAAATAGTGGTGAAATATAAAGATATTAATTTAAAGTCGTTAATTATATCTGTAGAATTAATATAATTTATTGCAATATTAGGAATGTAATGATGCTCCTGCAGCCAGTTAAAAATCAGTGATAATATATGATGATTCAAATCTGTTTAGATGTAAAACAAATCACAGTACAATCGGGGGTGGGGGTTTATATGAACTGACTGTGTTCAGAAAAGTTTTCTTTAATGAGTGGCATTAATCTAACAGACATATCTTTTAGCTTCGATTATTTGCCAGTCAGAATAAGACTCAAGCTTGTTCTGTGTATACATTTGTGTATGTGTAATAACAGGAAATCCTCAGCCAATTACATATCTTTACTCAAGACAGATGTGTCTTGCTCTGACCCCTCAGAAGCTGGGTATTCATTTACAGATGAAATGCAGAAACGTCTCAAAGGTCAGTAACACAAGGATATTTGCAATGCTTTTCCTCCTGCAGTTTCAACTAATCACAGTGAAGCAGACTGTGTGCATTTGTGCATGTTATGCCCTTCACAACCTGTGTTCAGAGTTTAAACACTGGGAAATTGAGCATGCGATTAAACCGTTTACACACAAACCCCTGACAGAAATGTATAGATTTTGTAAACAGTTCTCACCGAGAATTTATTCCACAGGTACAGTATGACAGTTGGCCATGCTGTGCTCTATAAAAAGGAGTTTCTCAGAAGCTTGAATGACATTCTGACATTATCTCTGATTACTCCACCACTACACCACTGCGTAAGAGATTTCACATACACCACTTACAAGTACACATATTTATGGTCATGTATTAAAGAAAATGATTACTTAGAGTGATAATCTGAGTGTGAATTGCAAGTAAGAGAAACATTATGTGCAAAATAATTAAATATGAACTATAACTTAGTAGTGCTTTGGCAGGTGGAATAATACACTAAATTATAGCTTGACTATAAAAATATATATATTTATAGTGAATTTATAAAAAATAAATAAAAAGGAGGCGTGGGAATTTTTCAGTACCTAACTATTCATATTGATTTTTGGGGTCACAATTTGATTAAACATTAATTCACAAAATTGATTTGTGAATTTTGTATCATGATTGACAATTTTTCATAACATATTTGTGCACATGGGCATCAAACACACCAGTATTTTGATACAAAACGCCAACAGTCTATAGCAGGTATAGTCCTAATTCAAGAAAGCAGTGTTTTTCATTAACCATTAGCTTCCTACTAAATATTTATAAATATTTTACACTTACCAATAATAACAAAATATCAATAATTAATAAACACTTTGCACTGCTGAAAATGGGGCAGATGTAATTGTTTTTCCTCCTCCATTGCTGTTGCTGTTTTGTTCTGACAACATTAAGTTATTATTATTATTATTATTATTATTATTATTTGGGATGTGCCCGAATAGTGAATCCGTATTCAGAAAAGCTTAGAAAATGACTAGTCACTAAAGGGACATGGTTAGATGCTTCTAGCGGTTTCCTGTTATATTACAGTACATACAATTTCACTTACCACATAAACACCACATAAACAGAGTAAGGAGAGATGACTGATAGGATGATAGATGATTTGCAGATCCTGAGTACCCTCTGACAAATATCTTATCTTGTAAAAATGTATTGCCGCTCTGTAATATATACAGAGTATGTGTGATCACAAATCTCCCTGCATATTAATAACTCTCCCTCATTCCTGCAATTTACCGTATTTTCCGGACTATAAGTCGCACTTTTTTTCATAGTTTGGCTGGTCCTGCGACTTATAGTCAGGTGCAACTTATTTATCAAAATTAATTTGACATGAACCGAGAGAAATGAACCAAGAGAAATGAACCAATAGAAAACATTACCGTCTCCAGCCGCGAGAGGGCGCTCTATGCTGCCAGAGATGCTGCTCAGTGCTCCTGTAGTCTACACTGAAGACATAGAGCGCCCTCTTGCGGCTGTAGACGGTAATGGTTTCTCTTGGTTCTAAATAAATGTGACTTATAGTCCGGTGCGACTTATATGTTTTTTCCTGATCATGACGTATTTTTGAACTGATGCGACTTATACTCAGGTGCGACTTACAGTCCGAAAAATACGGTATATACAATATAATTATCCAACTCTATTAACTGTAAGAGAAAGCATTGAAATATATTTTTTTCTACCATTTCATATTTATGGGTTCTGTAGTACATGTAATCCCTTTCCGAACATGGTATTCAGATTTGGGCACATTCTATATTATCATTATATTAACTAGAAAATATAATTTGTCAAACCATTGCGAATCGCTAGAAGACTGAATCGCGATTCATATGTGAATTAAATTTTTCACCCGTCCCCTACTAAATTTTACAACCCGAATTCCGGAAAAGTTGCGACGTTTTTTAAATTTTAATAAAATGAAAACTAAAAGACTTTCAAATCACATGAGCCAATATTTTATTCACAATAGAACATAGATAACATAGCAAATGTTTAAACTGAGAAAGTTTACAATTTTATGCACAAAATGAGCTCATTTCAATTTTGATTTCTGCTACAGGTCTCAAAATAGTTGGGACGGGGCATGTTTACCATGGTGTAGCATCTCCTTTTCTTTTCAAAACAGTTTGAAGACATCAGGGCATTGAGGCTATGAGTTGCTGGAGTTTTGCTGTTGGAATTTGGTCCCATTCTTGCCTTATATAGATTTCCAGCTGCTGAAGAGTTCGTGGTCGTCTTTGACGTATTTTCCGTTTAATGATGTGCCAAATGTTCTCTATAGGTGAAAGATCTGGACTGCAGGCAGACCAGGTTAGCACCCGGACTCTTCTACGACGAAGCCATGCTGTTGTTATAGCTGCAGTATGTGGTTTTTGCATTGTCCTGCTGAAATAAACAAGGCCTTCCCTGAAATAGACGTTGTTTGGAGGGAAGCATATGTTGCTCTAAAACCTTCATATACCTTTCAGCATTCACAGAGCCTTCCAAAACATGCAAGCTGCCCATACCGTATGCACTTATGCACCCCCATACCATCAGAGATGCTGGCTTTTGAACTGAACGCTGATAACATGCTGGAAGGTCTCCCTCCTCTTTAGCCCGGAGGACACGGCGTCCGTGATTTCCAACAAGAATGTCAAATTTGGACTCGTCTGACCATAAAACACTATTCCACTTTGAAATAGTCCATTTTAAATGAGCCTTGGCCCACAGAACACGACGGCGCTTCTGGACCATGTTCACATATGGCTTCCTTTTTGCATGATAGAGCTTTAGTTGGCATCTGCTGATGGCACGGCGGATTGTGTTTACCCACAGTGGTTTCTGAAAGTATTCCTGGGCCCATTTAGTAATGTCATTGACACAATCATGCCGATGAGTGATGCAGTGTCGTCTGAGAGCCCAAAGACCACGGGCATCCAATAAAGGTCTCCGGCCTTGTCCCTTACGCACAGAGATTTCTCCAGTTTCTCTGAATCTTTTGATGATGTTATGCACTGTAGATGATGAGATTTGCAAAGCCTTTGCAATTTGACGTTGAGGAACATTGTTTTTAAAGTTTTCCACAATTTTTTTACGCAGTCTTTCACAGATTGGAGAGCCTCTGCCCATCTTTACTTCTGAGAGACTCTGCTTCTCTAAGACAAAGCTTTTATAGCTAATCATGTTACAGACCTGATATCAATTAACTTAATTAATCACTAGATGTTCTCCCAGCTGAATCTTTTCAAAACTGCTTGCTTTTTTAGCCATTTGTTGCCCCCGTGCCAACTTTTTTGAGACCTGTAGCAGGCATTAAATTTTAAATGAGCTAATTAAGTGGATAAAAGTGTAAAATTTCTCAGTTTAAACATTTGCTACGTTATCTATGTTCTATTGTGAATAAAATATTGGCTCATGTGATTTGAAATTCCTTTAGTTTTCATTTTATTAAAATTTAAAAAACGTCCCAACTTTTCCGGAATTCCGGTTGTATTTTAATAGACTATTCAATAGTCAATTTTAGTAGACTATTCAATTTTGAAATAGTTAAAAGCTTACTGTTAACACACACTGAAAAAAGTTGATTGAGAGATGAAGTACACAACTTCTGCACCACTGTGCAGAACTGTAAAACAAGCACTGCTTTCAAAACAACTTTCTGAATATGCCAGCATTGATTGAGAGGAGAAAAAAAACCCGGCCCACCCTCAGCTCACCTATGAATGGTTTACTTATAGTTCTTCCTGCACACCAAAACAGGATAGGAAAAAGAATCTGAACACCAAAAAGTCACATACTTAAAGTTGTTTCAACCTTTAATAATATTTTAAAATAAAGTGTTTGATGTAAGTAAGTTAAGTAACATGTCATTTGCAAGATAAAAAATGATTTATTAAGTAAATCGTGACCCAAACATGCAAAGTGTGAGAGAACTGTTGAATAGATACACTGTTTGTGTGTGTATTTGCATACTCACATCTGTGTCTGGCCCTTTATCAGCTCCAGGGCATGAGAATGTGACAAATTCATGGCAACGTTTATGGACCACAAAACAGCACACTGAGAGAAAGAAAGAGAGAGATGTGTTACATTTAAAATATCCCACATAACTGTAAAAAAAAAAAAAAAACAGTTCAAACCGTGTCCTAATTTTTTTTAACACACTCTGTTACTCTTCCTGCTTTGTGTGTATATGTTTGTATATGCAGCAGAGCTGAGGAAGATAATGCTAATAAATCAGTAATTTAATAATGTAAAGTGTAAATTAGTGGACTACACTAACACAAAAACTGACTCAGTGTTAACTCAACACCAGTAACATATTTCAAAGTAATAAATTATTGTATTATACAACAGATTGCATATTCTGTAGGCAGTGGCGCAAAAATGCATAATCTTGCATAGCAAGACCTTCAGACAGTCTTAATTATTAATTATTAATACATTTTATTTTATAATGCGCTTCTAGAACCCAAAGTGGTACAAACAAATAAAATACAAAACTACAATAAATGCAATACAAAGTAGAAACTATAAATCATAAAATACTCATTACAGTACAACACAATAGAATATTACTGACAGTCCATAAAAGCAATTTTTAAAAAGATGAGTTTTTAACAGCTTCTTAAAACTGGCCAGTGTGTGAGCATCTCTAACAGTAACGGGAAGCGCATTCCATAACCTAGGTGCAGCAACAGAGAAATAGATTTTAATCTATAGGGAGGCTGTTAAAGAGTTAGAGAATCAGCAGACTGAAGGGAACAAGAATGCATGTAACGGGTGACTAAGTCACAAATATAAGAAGGGGCAGTTCCATGTATAGCTTTGTATGATAATGTTTAGATTTAAAAACAATACGTGACTGTACAGGAAGTCAATGCAAACTATAAAGCACGGCTGTGATATGCTGATGTGATGGAATATATGTGAGAACACGAGCTGCTGAATTCTGGATATACTGCAGGCGTTTGATTGATTTAGCAGGTAAACCAATGAATAGTGCATTACAGTAGTCAATCCTGAAAGTAACAAATGCATGAATAAGCCATTCAGCATCAGGTGGAGTGAGGAAAGGCCTATTTCTTGCAATGTCTCTGAGGTGATGGAAAACAGATTTTGTAATACTCTTAATGTGAGAGTCTAGTGTCAACTGAGTGTCAAAAATCACAGATGGAAGTACTACACTCTCATCCATAATCAAATTAAGGTTGCTACCCTTGTGAATAGCCACTGGTGTGCCAATGACTAGAACCTCTGTTTTAGAACAATTCAGTTTTAAAACGTTATGGTGCATCCATGTTTCTATTTCCAGCACACACTCTGAAAGAATTGTTGAGGTGTATAGGAATAGGATCAGACTTGGGAGTTGATGAAATTTGGGTGTCAGCATTCAGTATTTTAGTTTTTAAATTTGGTTTTAAATTAAATAAAGGTCTTTACCAGTGAGACTAAATAAAAGTATGCTATATAAATACATTATTCCAAAATGTTAAAATCAAATGTTGGTGCAAATAAAACAAAGATACAAAGTGTTTCATTCATCCAATTTAAAAAAAAAAATAGGGTAATGATTCACATCTATATTTTTTTTACTTGAGCCAATGAAAAATAAATAACTATTGTCTCAAGTAAAAAAATATAGATGTGAATCATTACCCTAAAATTTTTTAATTGGATGAATGAAACACTTTTTTCAGCGTGCTACAGCAGGTGATTTTTAAATCAAATTAAGTCAAATGTAATTTTAAGGTAAAATAAATATAATCATCCTATACAGAACTGACGTTTACTTCTGGCTTTTCAAACGTGTATGCAAGTTCTACTTAAAAAAAAAAAAAAAAAAAAACCTTTCCGTTTTGTCACAGTTTAGTCCGTTTCATTTCTCATCCAACACACGAGAAGTTGAGCTGAACATCCCTTCAGTGTCTCCGCTTGTGCAGGTCGCGGACAGGTACAGTACGCTCAGGCAGGGAAAGGCTCTTATTTTGTGCGCCAGTACACCAACGGTTGATTGTTTCCTGCTATCTGTGCCTCAGACAGGGCTATTGAATGATTTTGATTTGTTTAAATGAATATTTTAATATTCAGCAATCGTACAGCTATGAAGTACTTCCAGATCTTTTGACCCCATTACACTTCCATATCCCTTAGCAAAAATTATTTCAGTTATTTCAAAGGCTACTTGAAGAAACTGACCAAGCTAACAAATAAGGCAAACAATAGGATAAAAATAACAATTTCAATATTTTCTTACTAAATTGTATTATGTAAAGCCTGTTCTATCTGTTCTGCTCTTCTGTTTCTGCATACACATACAGACACTCACGCACACACAAAGGGGCACTCACATACACAGAAACTTGTTATCAGAGCTGACCTTTGACTTATCAACAAAATTTAACAATTAAAATAACATTTCTCAGTAGCAAGTTTGTAATGTCATAGGATGCCCATTTTCCACAAGTTGATATGAATCTATGGAGTCTTAATGAAAAGTCTGTAACATAGTTTAATTAAAATTTATCAAATGGTAGTGTAAAAAACATTTTTTACCATCAAAAACAGGTATTTTCAGAGCAAGCCGTTTTGTAGCATTTTCCTTTAAATGTTAATGAGCTGCTGCTGACCCCACCCCTCTCTTCCGAGCCACTCTCAGAGAGACTGTTTACTTTAGCCGCATTCATCTCAAAACTTGCTAATTAGCACATTATTAGGAAAGGCGATTTGCTAAGGTTCATAAAAAAATATATATATATACTCACTTTTGTAGGTAAAGCTGGACCACAAATGATTTGCGCAAAGACAAACGCATTTAGGTAGAGTGGGGGCACATTCCCTTCAGAAACAAATATAATCCACTGCGTTTTCAGCGGCTCAGATGTCAGAAGTAAATGACGACTGCTATGTTTATTATTAGATCCAACAACAAAACACCTCAATCACTTAGTAGACATTCTTGTCTGCAACTGGTCCGGCATCAAATCAATGGCAGACCGATGACAGCTCACTCAGGACAGGTCTAAAGTTAGATGCCAGTCCAATATGTGCTGAAACGCTACTGTCAATCAGACTATTGTGGGAGAGGCCTGTCTGTGTGATGTCACAAAGACAGGCATCTGAGATCGGCTCGACTTGAGAAAGGGTGGTTGTGTACAAACCCTGCCAATACACATTTCAGTTCAAACAACTTGTTATGCATGTTGTGCATGTAGCATCCGATGACCCCTTTAAGTAGATACATGATAGATACATGATCTGTGTGTTAAGCCAGATAACGAACGAAAGATTGACTCGTTTCAAGAACCGTTTCTGTCGGGCGCGTCCGATTCGAAAACCGAGGAGCCGATGATACTGCGTATGTGTGATTCAGCGTGAAGCAGACTGACACACAGCGGATCTGAACTGAACTGGTTCTTTTGATGATTGATTCTGAGCTAATGTTATGAGTGCGGGTAAACCGAAGGCTTGAATGAAGGACAATCATCGCCAATGATCCCTTTATGTCGAGCACAAAAGAACTGGTGAACCGTTTATTTTCAACCGGTTTATTGAATCGAACTGTCCGAAAGGTCAGGTTCGCAGAAAAGAACCGAACTTCCTATCACTACTGGTGATCCGAAAACCGATGCAACCGGTTCTTGACTTGAGTCAATTGTTATTTTTGGACCAAAATGTATTTTCGATGCTTCAAGAAATTCTAACTGACTCTCTGATGTCACATGGACTACTTTGATGAAGTTTTTATTACCTTTCTGGACATGGACAGTATACTGTACTTTCAATGGAGGGACAGAAAGCTCTCGGACTAAATCTAAAATATCTTAAAACTGTGTTCCGAAGATGAACGGAGGTCTTATGGGTTTGGAACGACATGAGGGTAAGACATTAATGACATAATTTTCATTTTTGTGTGAACTATCCCTTTAAAGGGGTGTAACATTTCTATCACACACTTGAGGCATTTGGACAATCACAATGAACTGGATAGCTGGCCAAATTAGAGCACATCTCACTTTTTCAGACCGATGAGCCTTTCAAAAATCAATGCGTTTCACAAGGTGGGGCATTGAGGAGAAAAAATATTGTGCATTTTATGGAAAATAATGTTTTTTTAACCTGAAACTGCATAAACACATTGCATTACACCAAATACACAAAATAATGTTCTTTTTAGCAGCATTATATGACCCCTTTAATATTTTACTTGAATAATTTAAGTTAACTACTTAAATGTTCTTTTTGTTGTTGTTGTTGCTTTTTAAGGAACAGTTATACAGCAGAATTTATATAAATATATAACAGTAATAAACAAATGTGTATATACATTGCCATATCATCTAGCACTAGCTGAAAGAGAAAATACATGTGAAAAAAATTAATAAAAAGGCAAATGTAAGGGACACATACACTTTTGCAAGAACAAGTCAGATATCTGGCAGCTCAGTGGGTAGCTCGGTCACCTCAGAACGGTTTCCCCATAATTCAAAGACATGCAAGTCAAGTGAAATGAAACACTAAAATTGCCCATGGGTGTGAGTGTGAAAGTGTGTATGTCTGTGTTACCCTGTGATAGACTGGCCATCTGTCCTGATTATGGCCCGAGATGCTGGGTATGCTCCAGCATACTACTGAGGACAATTGTTTTGAAGAATTGATGGATGGATGTCAAACATTGGCTGCACACCAAAACAGATAGGAGTATAGGCCTTGCAGTTGGTGTTGCATAAGAATTTAAAAAAAAATTAAGATCTACAAAATTGCTGTCAGAGAATTAGACATAATTGTCACACTAACTGTGATGTCTCATTCTGATATGACCGTTATGGCAGTAAATAAAAATAGGGATTAATAACACAAATAGTCATATTTCAAACCACTGCTGATCTCAAACATTCACATCAGAACATAAAAATAAATGTCCTGTTCCCCTCCACATCATGAAAGGCAATAATGAAATAACACTTTAACGCATTTTCTGTTTCCTGTTGTGTGGGCTGCTCTCTGGCTCTGTCTCAGTGGCCCTGAACCACTGTACAAATGGAACCTACATAGATGTGTCTATGTGCCATAACGATCAGACGTAAGTGATAAATACAGAAATGGAATAATGTAACCCTTATGCATAAAAAATGCTCGTCACATTTTCACAGGTATTACTCCTGAGTGGACATTTAACAATTTTTACTTTAATCCCCTTTCAACATTCTTCTTTATTCACATTTGCTTCAACAGCAAAAGAAACAAAAATACATTAAGCATTTCTACATCTTCTAAAAGAGAGGGAAATGTTAGTTAACAAATAATTATTTAATTGAATTATATGTAAAGCATTAGATCATGTTTTAGGTAACACTTTAGAATAGGTAACACTTGTTAACTATTAACTATGACATTTCTCTCAATAAATTCTTAATTTGCTGCTTATTAATAGTTAGTAAGGTAGTTGTTAGGTTTAGGTATTGGGTAAGATTATTTTAACCATAGTAACTCATGTAGAGTTTTTTCAACTAGCAGTAAAGGAGTTGTTAAAGGGTTAGTTCACCCTCGAAGCATCCTTGTGGTGACTTTAAAAAAAAAAATTATTAGCTCAATAACTATAAGTGTTGTTTCAACAGTTGTGACAATATTTTTTCTATTAGTAAAATAAGAAAATCAGCATTAAATAAAAACAAATTTACATTGGTTCAACAAAGCATCTTCATTGAGCAGAACTAAAAATATGTTGTTGAGAAAACTCAAAAAAGTCAGTCAAGTACAGTGTTCTTACTCCCATTGAAACACTTTTAAAAGCAAGGGAAATTTTTCATATAATTGCGGTTGGATTTGTCTGAAAGAACAAAGTCATATACACCTAGGATGCTTCGAGGGTCAGTAAAACATGGGCTAATTTTCAATTTTGGGTGAACTAACACTTAAATGGTTTATTAGAAGTTAAAAGTTCCCTTTCAGTCAGTCACTCTCGACATCACATCTGTGATGGACAAATTGGATGCATCCAATCACAGCGTGACCATAAAAAGGCAGCCGGTGCAACACATACTAGCTTTCGTTTCGGAGCGACAACATCTTTCTGTTCCTACCAGTATCTTCAGAGTATAATAAGAATCTGATGCACTCTAGGAAGCTTTTTGTGTTGCCGGACATAAAAGACAAAGATCGTACCAGCAGTATCTTTTGGTGCTTCTCTCGACGACTGGATGTCGATCACTGCATAAGAAGGAGAGCTCTCTGGAGAGGAAGATTTGGATGCACTGCCTGCTGTGTTTCTGGCCGACATGAGGGACGCTGACAAGGTACGGTTCCTCAGTGCCCCTGTGTCCCTTTGCCCCAGCCCTTCCAGCATCCAAGCGGAAGAGCAAGCAGCCCTGAGACCCAGAGATGGAGGGATCTGCTCTTCAGGAGATGGTGTCCACACCACTCCCTCCCCCGGAGGAGGGCCCGGTGGAGAATTTTTTTGTTTTGCTTTGCCCCACCATCAGCCTCATGGTCGATAGCACCCAAATTCTTGACAAAAGAGCAGTTTTCTCTATCATTTGGTCTCGCAGACTGTCAAGCCAGGGGTTCTCAATTTCAGTCCTCGGGACCCCCAACTCTGTACATTTTGTATGACCCTCTTTGTTAACATAACTGATTCAAATAATCAGCTGGTTAGAATTGAGCAGTGTATGAACTGTGTTCCGGTTGACATGGTCTCTACACGATTGCTCCCTACTCCCTAAGCAGGGTAAAATCTGTTGAAGTTTACTTCACTTTAGAACATTCGTTCATGGATTTGCACTGCTCAAGATTTTCGCACACCGACAAATGTGACAGCATATACCTCTGTAAATAAATACAATTTAAATTCACGTCTTGCACACTTGCACTTTGAATGGAACATATACATTTGCTTCGATTTGGAATCATGGTGTAATATCCTGTGATCTCCACTTTGCAGTGCACCTACATTCAATTAGAACAAATGTTTGAAGTGATAAGAGAGACATATAAAATTTGCAGAGCTGGGGGTCACGAGGACTGGAATTAATAACCGCTGGCCTGGGCTATGTATTTCAATTCGCCCCACATCCCACCAAAGTTCAATTGCATGCCATGAAGCAGCCGATGCTCCTGTCTTGCGTGCAGAGATTGCAGTCCTACTGGTGAAGGATGCGATATAGCCAGCGCCTCTAGCCGATATGAATACGGGGTTTTACAGCACCTACTTCATTGTAAAGATGGTGGGTTATGACCAATCTTGGACCTGAGTGTCTTGAACCGGGCCCTTCACTGGTTACGGTTCAAGATGTCAACCCTCTGAGGTCTAAGGGTATTTTTGGGGCCTGGAGAAGTTTTGTCGTGCCCTGACATTTGTGCTTTTTCAGTTGCTTATACACATCTAAATGCTTAATGTCTAATATCACTGTAATCAGCACAAACTGGGCTATAATAATATTTATAGCAGCATGTATGTACATGATTGTGTTTTTGAGAAAAAAAAAAGTGTTATGCGTGATTAGTGAAAAACTAAAAATGTTAAATCACTTGAATAAGGCCATAAAACACATACACAAAACATTGGTTCCCGGGACTTTTGAGAACTGGAGATTGTGGCCTAGAATTTTTCTTTCTAAATGATGTGAAAATCATCTTGTTTACTCACTCACAGAAAACAATATATTGATTAAAATTTTCTAAGACACATTTTGTTTGTAAAAGTCATATGCGAGTACGCATCAACTATCATGAATATCATTGGGATTTACACCTGAGAAGACAAAGGTCCGCATAATGAGCTGCATAATGAGCCTTGCAGTCAGGTTTGTGACAGAGAGGGAAGAGTTACAAGAAAGAATCTGAGGACAAAATGAATGTAAATAATTTTATGTTTGTAGTTTATTTAGAATCTATTTAATTATCCCACAACATAATTTAATAGTGCAGATAAACAGTTTATTAGGAACAATCAAAGCTGACTTTCAAAGCTGAATTTTTTTGCATAATTACTCCAGTCACATAATCCCTCAGAAATACTTTTAACAATCTTATTTTCTACAAAAAAAAAAAAACTTTTGTTGTTATTATTATTATTATTATTATTAAAGTCGAAAAGAGCTGAGGATATTTTTTCAGGTTTTTTGGGAATAAATTGAAAGAACAGCATCGTTTGTTACATTTACATTTATTTGTTACATCAAGCTTTTGAATGGTATAGTAGTGTATATTGTTTTTGAAACTTCATAATGTTTCACTTGATTGTACATTTAGTCAAGAATTATAGTTTGGAAAAAGTCTAACTAGTAAAATGTTTACACGTAATGTGAAAACTAGTACACATATATAAATAAATAATTAAAAAGAGACTTACTCATGTTTATGATCTCTGCTGAATAAAGCACTTCATTATTTTTTTCTGAGGAAATCCAGATCTCAAATCCTGAGGTAATCCACATCACATCTTTTTGGGGTGAATTATGTCTTATTCCTCTCATCGCGAAACAAACAGTAAAATAAAATAGCTTGAACTGTCTCGCTGCTTTGTTTTCTGTATGGGGGTATTCAAGCCGCGCACTTCAGTGAAACATTATAATCTCAAAAGCGCGTTCAGGGGGCGTGGTTTCATTAAAAGATAATGAAGGGAGACGTGAAAAACGGACATTGCGTTGTTTTCATATGGATTACTTTATCACAGAATATTTGTTTTCGGCAGCACTTATTTAGTTTAAAAGTATACATGTCAAGCTTTCTATAGATATATATCTCTCATGTCTCTTCGTTGAGTATTCACTGAGTTACAGTTCATTTTAATTACGCGTTTGTAAATGAAGATCACCGCAGACAAAGGCTGCAGACAGCATACCTTGTTTTTTATCTTTATTTTATAAATGCACAAAGTTTTGTTGTTATTATGTCTCTATACAATAAAGAAGACCCTTTACAGATTCGATTGATGTACTGCCCCTCCGACGCAGAGGATCTCTTTTCTTGTTATGGAGTTGGATTTGGTCAAATAGACAGCACGTCTCACAGAGGAACGTGCATGGTCAGTGCTGAACTGTTGAATTCATTCAAGGGCAGGACAGTGGTCCCACTGAAATTATTTCAGAGACCCCTGATGCATATGGTAGCTGCAGCAGCAGTTACACCACTGGGGCTGCTTCATATGAGACCACTTTAGCACTGGCTTCATGGCCTAGTCCCGAAGTGGGCGTGGCAGTATGGTACTCACCGGGTCCAAGTTACTCCGGGCTCTTGCCAAACCTTCCCCTCGTAATCGGACCTTAAGTTCCTCCATTCAGGAGTACCCCTAGAACAGGTCTCCAGGCATGCTGTGTTTACACAGATGCCTCCGCCATTGGCTGGGGGACAACGTACAATGGGCATGCAGTTTTGGGGGTGTGGACTGGCCCCAAAATGCACTGGCATATCAATTATCTAGAGTTGTTAGCAGTGCGCCTTGCCTTGAACCATCTTACGGGGCACTTACGAAGCAAGCATGTGCTGGTCCGAATGGGCAACATGGAGAGGCACCTCCCTGACAGATATTGGTAGAGCTGCGGGCTGGGCGGACCCCAATGTTCACTAGATTCTATAGCCTTCGTGTGGAGCCGGTGTACTCCTGTGTTCTCACCTCAAACAGGTAGAAGCACTGAAAGACCCCTGTAAGTGTTGGCTTGCTAAAACTGCTCCAGAGAGACAGTACTGTAGACCCTGTCGAGCTCCTCCATCCTCTCAGCCGCCAGATGTGGTGGAACGTCTGCCGCCAGGCCCTCACTCGATGAACCTGTGAGAACTGGTAGAGGGCTGGGTTCCATATGTAGAGATCTAAGTGGATCCCATATGTGTAAAGTCCATGGTATAGCCTCAGAGCCCGTGTTTCCCTGGCAGACTTCTGCCATTTCCAAGAGGATTAAAATCATCTCTAATCTTCCATATACACCTAAACGGATGTTCATCTGTTTAAGTGCTTCTGAAATGACTTTCATGAAGGATGGGGCTTCCGCAAAGATCTTGGTCCAAGTGGAACGGGTTAGTTTCCCAGTGTTTTTCCAATCTCACTGACTGGGTAGTGCTACGATAACGGTGACTGGTCTTCTTGTCGAGAGCCCCGGCCTACACCAAAAAGGGGTGCAGGCGGCTCGCACAGGACACTGGAAGAAACCTGGTATGAGTAGCACCAGCTGCCTTTTTATGCTCACACTGTTATCAGTAGCAGCTGGATGCAATAATCGCATGCCAATGTCCATTGAAGAAGATTAGTCTCTCGAAGCGAGATCCCAATTTGTCGGTCACCAATGTGACATCTCCATTCCCTCCTTCAGGAAACTAGAGATACATACAGTAGGTGGCCATCCAAAACGGCAGTTCTACCGCTGCGAGTACCGCCGCATTTGCAAAGTGCATTTGCAGCAAAAAAAACATTTTATAGTCATTTTCATAAATTCTTCTTTCAGAACGATCTGTGGAGAGATGTCTTAACAATGATTTTTCCTCTGATGATACTCAACTCTATATTTCTTCGCAGCCCGGTGAAACACACCAATTTGAAAAACTAATGGATTGCATAGTCGATATAAAAAACTGGATGACGAGTAATTTCTTACTGCTAAATTCTGAAAAAACAGAGGTGTTAATTATAGGACCTAAAAACTCCGCTTGTAATAACCTAGAACACTGTCTAAGACTTGATGGTTGCTCTGTCAATTCTTCGTCATCAGTTAGGAACCTAGGTGTGCTATTTGATCGCAATCTTTCCTTAGAAAGCCACGTTTCTAGCATTTGTAAAACTGCATTGTTCCATCTCAAAAATATATCTAAATTACGGCCTATGCTCTCAATGTTAATCCATGCTTTTATGACCTCAAGGTTAGATTATTGTAATGCTTTATTGGGTGGTTGTTCTGCACGCTTAGTAAACAAACTACAGCTAGTCCAAAATGCAGCAGCAAGAGTTCTTACTAGAACCAGGAAGTATGACCATATTAGCCCGGTCCTGTCAACACTGCACTGGCTCCCTATCAAGCATCGTATAGATTTTAAAATATTGCTTATTACCTATAAAGCCCTGAATGGTTTAGCACCTCAGTATTTGAATGAGCTCCTTTTACATTATAATCCTCTACGTCCGCTACGTTCTCAAAACTCAGGCAATTTGATAATACCTAGAATATCAAAATCAACTGCGGGTGGCAGATCCTTTTCCTATTTGGTGCCTAAACTCTGGAATAACCTACCTAACATTGTTCGGGAGGCAGACACACTCTTGCAGTTTAAATCTAGATTAAAGACCCATCTCTTTAACCTGGCATACACATAACATACTAATATGCTTTTATTATCCAAATCCGTTAAAGGATTTTTAGGCTGCATTAATTAGGTAAACCGGAAACACTTCCCATAACACCCTATGTACTTGCTACATCATTAGAAGAATGGCATCTACGCTAATATTTGTCTGTTTCTCTCTTGTTCCGAGGTCACCGTGGCCACAAGATCCAGTCGGTGTCCAGATCAGAGGGTCACTGCAGTCACCCAGATCCAGTACGTATCCAGACCAGATGCTGGATCAGCACCTAGAAAGGACCTCTACATCCCTTAAAGACAGCGGAGACCAGGACAACTAGAGCCCCAGATACAGATCCCCTGTAAAGACCTTGTCTCAAAGGAGCACCAGGACAAGACCACAGGAAACAGATGATTCTTCTGCACAATCTGACTTTGCTGCAGCCTGGAACTGAACTACTGGTTTCGTCTGGTCAGAGGAGAACTGGCCCCCCAACTGAGCCTGGTTTCTCCCAAGGTTTTTTTCTCCATTCTGTCACCGATGGAGTTTCGGTTCCTTGCCGCTGTCGCCTCTGGCTTGCTTAGTTGGGGACACTTCATCTACAGCGATATCGTTGACTTGATTGCAAATAAATGCACAGACACTATTTAATTGAACAGAGATATCATAACTGAATTCAATGATGAACTGCCTTTAACTATAATTTTTTCATTATTGACACTGTTTTCCTAATGAATGTTGTTCAGTTGCTTTGACGCAATGTATTTTGTTTAAAGCGCTATATAAATAAAGGTGACTTTGACTTTGAAACAAAAAAGAAAATTGAAAAAAAAAGAGAGATTTTTTATTTTTTGGGAATGGCCAGCCCTTCTCTGCAGATATTGTGCTTCTGGTTAGGGCATTTTAAACCACATAAAGTCTACAAAATATAATGTCTCCCAAAACTCCGCATGTGTATTTCACACTCTAAAAAATATTGTATGAAAGCAACAAAATAAAACCGTCAATGCTCCACTCAGGGTTCCCGTAGTTAAGAGGGCTCAACCCTCCCCCCGCGCATTTGAGACATGCTGCCAAGCAGAGTATGAGTGGAGTGGTGTTATTCTGACTGGAACAAAGAGCGAGTTTTTAAAAGTCAGAGTGTTGTGGTTTTCACTTGCTCCAAGAGCGCTCCACCTAATAAACATTTAGCTATAGCTTGATACACATAATCTCTTCAGGGAACTACACTAACCTTTTCCTCTGGTGGCACTTGCGCGACTAGCTTTTTCAGTTACTGGCGCAAAACATGATTTGGTCACACAAATTTTTATAGTAAGCCGCTCTGGATAATAATGAAACTGTATTGCATACAGATGTGCTTTTTATTTTACTGGCCATTTTTTAAACCCCATGCCTTCTTGTTTTATTTCTTACAGTACACACAGTGCATTGCTCTGTCTTGATACCTTAACCCGGGGCCGCAGCTGGGGTTAGAGGGGCCCTGGTGCAGGTTGTACAGTGGGCCCTGTTTGAAATGGTTTAATATTTACTGTCTGTTCGTTGTATTTATTTATTTGTGCTATTTACACAATGTTGCCTTTTTTTAAGTTTGTAGGTGTCCAGAAACTATTTTAATCAATTTCACTGGTAGTCTACAGTATGAAGAATTTTTGGGTATAATATTTCACAGTTCACTGTATTTTGCTATACTCATTTACATAAATGAACTAGTGTCCTGCACCCACCAGTAAAACAATTTAATCAATTATATCTGATTTTTGGTTTGACTGTGGATAAATTCTTGTTAAAACTACAAAGTAATTCAGTCAAGAGCAGTGAGTGATTTACTTTCATTTTCATACATTAAAGACACTGACAGCAGAGCTAGAAAATTAGGCGCGGTCACTTTAAGAGACAATGCATCCATTATAATGATACATATCCGATTTCTTTCTCAACTCTTTACTTTCACTTAAGACACAACCACAGACTTTTCGAACACACTTTCCAAGACTGATATTTTTACATATTTAGTATGTATTTGTCGGTACAAAAGACTTTGAGACGCGTCTCTGCGTGCGACCTGAACACCAGAACACCGCGGTGCTGAATTAAGCTCTTTCCCATCCTTTTCTGATAGTTTAAACTGCAATTTGTATTTGTTCATTCAGGTGCAGGAGGCAGGGGCGTCCGACCTGGGGGGGGTAAAGGGTACCGAGTACCCAGGCAGGGGGAGGGGCCCTTAGAAGTCAGTTTTCTATACATACATATACAGTACATGCACTAACATTTGTATAGCATTTATGTACAAATAGAAAAGTTCCTGTGCAAAACTAAACCTTGTTATAGTTATAGGTTTGGTATAAAAAGTCATTTTCATGCTGTGCAGGGCCCCGCTACCCCTCTCGAATCAATGTAAATGGTACGATCCGCAGTTCAGGTGCTTCTGCTGCGGACTTGCGGTGAATCAGTTAATGAGACAGGAGCTGGAGTTAGCCGTGATATGAACTAGGAAGACAGGGGAAGAGTTATGTCTTTCCTTAAGAAAGGAAAATCGGGCTCAAAAACGAAAAGAAAAGAAGATTAAAGAGAGAAAGGCAAATGAGGGCAAGCAGTTGCTCACTTAGTTTTTTGGAAAAGAAAGGAGAGCTCCAAATGCATCATCGAGCATTGACATTGTTTTAACATAAATATCTACTCTTGGACGAGTTCTCCCCAGAGTCAGAAGTTTACATCCATTGTCAAAATCTAACACCCGCGAAAACACAGATCGTTAGCGCCTATTTTACCGCATTGTTATGCAAATTACCCCGAGCACGCTCTTACATTAAGTACATGATTGTTCTCAGTTTAATGCACATCTTAATGATTGAAAATGACTTAAAACGTAATTCAAAGGCTGAATGTCAAGTTTGGCGGTCAGTGTACTCTGTGATTCTATAGTCTGCATTTATTTTAAACAGACAAATAATCAGCAATTAACTAGTACTTAGCCTACACTTTAAAAAAGGTATTGTGACAATAAAGGATATTTTAGCAACCATTTGAAGCCATATATTTCAGTTTCAGACCCTGCAGCAGCAGGCCCCTCATCATGGCCAGGTGAAAGCAGTGACAGTGAGCCCCTTTCACACTGCACGTCGGACCCGGCATATTGCCGGAACATTGCCCGGTTGCCTTCTGTGTGAAAGCAACCACGTCCTGGGATTGATTCCGGAATTGAACCCGGGTCGGGGACCTAGTAACATTGCCGGGTTCAACCCGGGACGAGCGCTGTGTGAACAAAAGCCAGATCTAATGCCGCGTCGAAGTGATGACGCACGTTATCGTGCGACTCTTTTACTGGCTGTTTTGAAGGAAGATCAACGTTCGCGACGATAAAATATGTGCAAACTGTAGTGAAGCAGAGATTAGTTTGTTCCTCATTTTCCGCGCTGACGCCGCGATCGTTTGCTTGCTTCAGTGAAAGTATAACGTGCCTAACGTTTTCGACTCGTACATTACACGTCACGCCCTGATGTCACGTGTCGTTACGGGATCTTTACGGGTTGTGTGTGAAAACACGCACATATCCCGGGTAATCACTGGCAGTCTGAAAGTGCAAAATCTAGCGACCCGGGAACAATTGCTGGAACACTTTACCCGTGTATTCGCCGGAATGGCAGTGTGAAAGGGGCTAAGGTGAGCTTTTAGCGGAATTGCCTGTTTTAACACTTAGTAATTAGTAATTAAGTGTTAAGAGGAAATAAGCAAAATGGGTACATTGTTATTGTACACATTTAAACTTTAAAGGGAAAATTCTGTCATCATTTACTCTCCCTCAAGTTGTTCCAAACCTGTATGATTTCCTTTCTTCTGCTAAACACAAAAGATGATATTTTAAAGAAGGTTAGTAATTAAACAGTCAATGGGGTCCATCAGTCGTTTGGTTACCGACTTTCTTCAAAATATCCCACCCATTGGTATCAGTATGGTATTTGGTACGGGGGCCCAGCAAGATGGTTTGTACCCAGGGCCCAAAATGGTGCTACGCCCCTGGCAAGAGGATGTGAACGTCCTGAAGGAGAGCTCGGTTCAGTGTTGTTGTCCGTGAGACTCGACTCTCTCGTGCACACCGAACACATCGCGCGAGTCAACAGCTACTCAGTTCAGCTTTACCGCATCGCGGGGCTGAAGTCAACTTGATGTGTTGAATGCTCAGAGCATGTTACACAATCACTGTTACACAACAATAAAGGATGCATTTCACTCTGATGCATTTCACTCTGTTCCACGAGCAGCTTTGGGACATTCTGATCACCTTCTGGTTCATCTTATACCGACCTACAGGCAGAAACTAAAATCAGCTAAACCTGTAGTAAGGACTGTAAAAAGATGGACTAATGAAGCAGAGCAGGATTTACAATCTTGTTTTGACCTCACTGACTGGAGTATTTTTGAAGCTGCTGCCACCGATCTGGACGAACTCACAGAGACCGTAACATCATATATCAGTTTCTGTGAGGATATGTGTATTCCTACCAAGACTCAACTAAATTACAACAATGACAAACCGTGGTTCACTGCAAAACTCAGACAGCTCCGTCAGGCCAAAGAAGATGCTTACAGGAAGGGGGACAATGTCTTGTATAAACAGGCTAAATACACACTGGAAAGGGAGATCAAAGAGGCAAAGAGGAATTATTCTGAAAAAATAAGGACTCAGTCCACTTTGAACGACTCCGCATCAGTGTGGAGAAGCCTAAAGAAGATCACCAATTACAAGACACCACCCCCCAGCACTGTGGAGAATCAACGACTGGCAGACGATCTGAACGAGTTTTACTGCAGGTTTGAAAGAACACCCATCACCTGCCCTGAACACCTCCCCACACAACCATTCACACCATTCACAACTCCTGCAACCAACCCTGAATGCCTCTCCAAACAACCGTTCACACCATTCACAACTCCTGCAACCCACCCTGAACACCTCTCCAATAAAGCGCTCTCACCATTCACACCTCCTGCATCCCCCCTCTCCCCCACACCTGCAATACAGATCAGCGAGGATGCAGTGCGCCAGGTCTTCCGGAAGCAGAAAAGGAAAAAAGCACCAGGCCCAGATTGCGTTACACCAGCCTGTCTGAAATCCTGTGCTGACCAGCTGGCCCCCATCTTCACACAGATCTTCAACAGATCGCTGGAACTGTGCGAAGTCCCTTCATGCTTCAAACGCTCCACCATCATCCCTATCCCAAAGAAATCCAAAATTACAGGACTAAATGACTACAGGCCTGTGGCTCTAACGTCTGTAGTCATGAAGTCATTTGAAAAAACTGGTGCTGGCCCACCTGAAAGACATCACTGGACACTTGCTAGATCCTCTTCAGTTTGCCTACAGAGCAAACAGGTCTGTGGACGATGCAGTAAACATCGGACTGCATTATGTTCTGCAACACCTAGACAGACCAGGGACCTATGTGAGGATCCTGTTTGTGGACTTCAGCTCTGCCTTCAACACGATCATCCCAAACCTCCTCTTGCCCAAACTAACTCAGCTCTCCGTGCCCACCTCCGTCTGTCAGTGGATCAACAGCTTCCTGACAGACAGGCAGCAGCTAGTGAGACTAGGAAAATACACATCCAGCACCCGTACAATCAGCACCGGAGCTCCCCAGGGTTGTGTTCTCTCCCCACTGCTCTTCTCCCTGTACACTAACGATTGCACATCTAAGGACCCCTCTGTCAAGCTCCTGAAGTTTGCAGATGACACCACACTCATCGGCCTCATTCAGGACGGTGACGAGTCTGCTTACAGACAGGAGGTTAAAGAGCTGGCTGTTTGGTGCACTCTCAACAACCTGGAGCTTAACACGCTCAAAACAGTGGAGATGATCGTGGACTTCAGGAGAAACCCCCCTGCACTCCCCCCACTCACCATCATGAACAGCACTGTGACTGCAGTGGAGTCATTCAGGTTCCTGGGCACCACTATCTCTCAGGACCTGAAGTGGGACATTCACATTGACTCCATTGTGAAAAAGGCCCAGCAGAGGTTGTACTTCCTTCGCCAGCTGAGGAAGTTTAACCTGCCACAGGATCTGCTGAAACAGTTCTACTCCACCATCATCGAATCCATCCTCTGCACTTCAGTAACTGTCTGGTTCAGCTCAGCTTCTAAATCTGACCTCAGAAGACTACAGAGGGTAGTCCGGACTGCTGAGCGAATTATCGGTACAACCCTCCCATCTATTCAAGAACTGTACTTATCCAGAGTGAGCAAAAGGGCTGTTAAAATCACTCTGGACCCCTCACATCCAGCACACTCCCTCTTTGAACTGTTGCCATCTGGTCGACGCTACAGAGCACTGAGCACCAGAACGACCAGACACAGGAACAGTTTCTTCCCTCAGGCAATCCATCTTATGAACAGCTGATAATAACTGTGGGACACACTACACTATTTATATTTATATACACTACACTTTTTATCCAACACACATACTTAGCGTACACTTAAATCTTTTGCACATAATATACATGTACATACATGGAACACAATACACTACTTATATTTATATTTATATACACATACACTTATTTATCCAACACACATACTTAGCGTACAGTTAAAACTTTTCCACATAATATACATGTACATACATAAATGCTCATTTTAATATACCTGCCATACATTGTCAATTTGTATATTGTCAATCCTTCCCCACCTATTTGTATTTTTTTGTATTTTTTATTCCTTATTGTGTTTTTTGTTCTGTCGCTGTTATGTTGCACTGCGGAGCTCTGTCACGAAAACAAATTCCTCGTATGTGTGAACATACCTGGCAATAAAGCTCATTCTGATTCTGATTCTGTTATAAAACGCATTTTTAAAATACACATTTCTGTTTTAATAAATTTTCATAGTATTAAATCATAGCATATTGCCTAAAACATAAGGTAAGTACAAAAATAATCAGTGATACATTTGCGACCTCAAAAAAAGGGTCGCAATGTCATTTCAAAAGGTCGCATATGCGACCATTTTGGTCGCAGTGTAGTTCCCTGCTCTTCGATCAGAAGGTTATAATGACAACAATAGTCGAGCGTTACAGGCTAGTTCTCAAGGAGTTTGTCTGTTCCTTTTACTGAATATTTTCGGGTTAAAGCATGATTTAAACAGGTACAGCACATTCACACGCAATCGCTGTCGCAATAATGCATTCAAACAAATAATCTTAGTGCTACTTCATCTGATTTTGAAACCTGTAAGAAATGCATCGATCTGTAGATAAAATAACTGAAGAAAATGTACTGTTATTTTCATCAAAAACAAAATGTGCACAGCAGAAAGCAGCAATTATACCTTTTAATGCTGACAATGTTATTAGTTTGGCATTTCGTAGGAAAAAAGTTTGCACACAATAGCCTAATCCCCTATGAAACTCTCCTGTTATTTTATTTATTTATTCTATTTTATAGGCTACGTTATGAACATAACTTTTTGGTATCAGTGAGAACGGATCGAAGTGATTATTAAATGCACGGAGCGCAGAAGGGAAATTGTTGCTGCTCCACTCCGCTCACATACTCTGCTGCCAAGTAAGAGAAATGTTTCCCTACGAAATGAACAAGACCGTCTGGTGTAGATACGGCTAGACAGTGTCTGCTATATTTATAAATCGTTTATATAAGAAATAAAAATAAATACATAACCTAAACCAGTGGCATAATGAGATGAAAATATATATTAGAAAATATATTTACATTTGGTCTGTCCTACGATCATGACACTGACTCAGCCAGTTTTAATCTGAACAGCTCTTAACGCCAAGTAGATGGTTAGATGCATGATGGGCAAGTATAAAAAAAAAATAAAAAAAATAATAATAAAATAAAGGTCTTTCCAGCATTAAGGTAATAACATTACTGTTTTTTTATCATATTGTCTCAGTTATAAATTTGACTGGTAAATGATAATGAATTATATTAAAACTTGTTTTGAACAATTTCTTTGCCATATGAATATTGATTTTAAGAAAGGGGCAACATTTTTTATTTAAATCATAAATAGGATTTTTTGTGATAAAAATCTGGCATTTTTTTAGGCGATCACCCGGCTCTAATGCAACAGTTTTTTATTTTTTTTTTGAGTTAAGGCAACTTCCTCTGAAATTAAGTTATGATAACTAATAAACTTTATTGCGCTATATGATAATCAACATTTGAAGTGGATCAAACCTTTCTTTAAAGTTGTTCTAAAACCATGTCCTTAAACCTGTTCTGCAAGTTTGAAACACTCATAAGACACTGTCCATATGAAAGAGAAAGAAATTCACACCTTTATATCAACTAGGCTTGTTGCGATAGTCGGTGTTACCAGTGATACACGGTGTTTAACCCACCTACCGGTCATAGCACTTGACCACCGGCCATAATTTTTTGTACGGTGTATGCAGTTAATAGGCCTACCTCTTTTTTTAACAGCTTAACATGAATTTAACCCTCTGGAGTCTAAGGGTATTTTTGGGGCCTGGAGAAGTTTTGTCATGCCTTGACATTTGTGCTTTTTTCAGTTTCTTATAAATATCTAAATGGGTAAAGACTAATCTCACTGTAATCAGCACAAACTGGGCTGTAATAATATGTGAAATGCATGTATGTACATGATTGTGTTTTTGAGAAAAAAAATATTATGCGTAGTTAGTGAAAAACTAAAAATGTTAAAACGCTTGAATAAGGCAATAAAACACATAAAGAACATTGGTTCCCGGGATTTTTGAGAACTGGAGCTTGTAGCCTAGAATTTTTCTTTCTAAATGATGTGAAAATCATCTTGTTTACTCACTCACAGAAAACAATATATTGATTTAAATTTTCTAAGACACTTTTTGTTGGTAAAAGTCATATGCGAGTAGGCGTCAACTACCATGAATATCATTGTGATTTACACCTGAGAAGACAAAGGGCCGCATAATGAGCTGCATAATGAGCCATTCAGTCATCTGTGCCACTGTGAGTGAGGAGTTACAAGAGAGAATGTGAGAACAAAATAAATCTATATAATTTTATGTTTGTAGTTTATTAAGAATATATTTAATTATCCCACAACATAATTTAATATCCACTTGGGGGAGCAGTTAAACAGTTTATTAGAAACAATCAAAGCTGACTTTCAAACAAATTGTTTGGCATGCTTACTCCAGTCACACAATCCTTCAGAAATCCTTTTAACAATCTTATTTTCTACAAAAAAAAAAAAAAAACGTTTGTTGTTATTATTATCATCATTATTATTAATGTTGAAAAGAGCTGAGAATATTTTTCTGGGTTTTTAGGGGGAATAAATGGAAAGAAAAGCATTGTTTTTACATTTGTTACAGTTATCTATTTGTTACATTTATATTATTTACATCAAGCTTTCGAAGGGTATAGTGTTGTATATTGTTATTGAAACTTCATAATGTTTCACTTGATTATACATTTAGTCAGGAATTATAGTTTGGAAAAAGTCTAACTAGTAAAACGTTTACACGTTATGTGAAAACTAGTTCAAGTATATAAATAAATAAAAAGAGACTTACTCATGTTTATGATCTCTGCTGAATAAAGTGCTTCATTCTGTTTTTCTGAGGAAATCCATTTCTCAAATCCTCAACCACATCACATCTTTTTGGGGTGAATTATGTGTTATTCCTCTCATCGCGAAGCAAACAGTAAAATAAAAAAAACTTGAACAGTCTCGCTGCTTTTTCTTCTGTTATGGGCGTATTCAAGCCGCGCGCTTCAGTTTGAATCTGAATAGCGCGTTCGGCGCGGGGGCGTGGTCACATTAGATATAATGAAGGGAGACATGAAAAACAGACATCGCGTTGTTTTCATATGGATTACTTTATCACAGAATATCTGTTTTCGGCGGCACTTGTTTAGTTTAAAAGTAGACATGTCAAGCTTTCTATAGATATCTCTCTCATGTATTTTCGTTGAGTATTCACGGAGTTACAGTTCATTTAAATGACGTGTTTGTAAAAGAAGATCAGCGCAGACAAAGGCTGCAGACAGCGCACCTTGTTTGTTATCTTTATTTTATAAATGCACAAAGTTTTTTTGTTATTATGTCTGTATCCAAAAAAAAGTAGACCCTTTACAGATTCGATTGATGTATTGCTCTTATCTGTACGATTAAAACTGAAAGTGTAATTTAAGTTCTTTTCGGGGTTATCAGGAGAAAATGACTCAAAACGCGTATCCGCGTTAATCGACTTGATAGGGTTAATTTTTATATTAGTTTTTATTTTGCACTTAAGTGTCCAGTGATTATTCGGGTAGGCTACCTTATTTAACGAAGTTTTTGATGTTCGTTCGTTTCATATTCGATGGTTGTGCAGTGTTTTTTGTTTTGTTTTGTTTTTGCTGAAAAAGGCAGGCACTTTATTTAACGAATAGTGAATTTTTGTATATAATTTCTTGTTTGATACTTGTGCAGTGGTTCGTTTTGTTAATAAATGGACTTTAAAGGTGTTTCATAAGTGCTTTCGTTTAGTTTTTGCATGGTGTGTTAAGTTATTATTCATTTTGCAATAAAGATGTGTGTAATACAAGCGAGTGTCTTATTGTTTTGTGTATTTTTATTAAGAATAAAATAAATTAACCCATGATTAATTCAAACAAATGCTACTGAATTGCCGCTAATTAAAGTGAAAGTAAATTGAGACGTGTGCACGACCGCATTTTCGGCTACCCGAAATCCCCGACACGCAACCCCGGTGACACCGGGATTACCGTTTTTTTTACACGTCGATTAACCGGTGGAAAAAATCCGTCACCGCAACATCCCTATTATCAACCCTCACAAGCTATACATAACTACCCCAAAAAACCCAAGCCCCTCCAGCTGAACTGAATTCGGTCTGTTTTTTGGGTGAAAGGAACGGTGTGTTGTCATGTTACTGGGTTGAAACATGCCTGCACTCACAGCAGCCTTACTCTTTTTGTTCATTATTTTCTCGCAGCCCATATTATTATTTACACTAGACCAAAATAATAAACAAATTATCAACTGATAATTAATAATTATTTTTGCAAAAATCATTGTTATTCGTGAACATAGGTGTTTGAGGAAGGCTTTAAGACCAAGCGGAATCCTCCTTCAGCTGCTCCCGCTTCACAGCGAGCGACTCCCTTATTGATCATGAGCCCAACATTAAGCAAGACAGGAAAGCATTCAGTCTACCCAAAGGAAGACGTATTTCATTGACCTAATGCTGTTAAATAGAGAGTAAAAAAAAGGGAAAAAAATATACAAAACCCAGACACAACGTACACCCTCTAAGTGTTATTTCATTGAAAAGTATGCATTTTATTTATTCACAGGCTATATGGTTGAAATAATACTTTAGCTGAAAACTTTGAGTGCCAATATTTAAAACAAATGCATAATAGAAATGTTTCATAGACCTTCGGTTGTTATTCTTTAAAATCCCATGCCATTTGTAATTTCACTGTATTTTCACCTCCTAAATTACTACCCCAATTCTATAATGGTAAAATGTATTCAATTTATTATGGCATTATTTAAGACACTTAAATTTTTAAAAGACACTTTTATTTTTATTTTTAGAATAATTGTAGCCTACATAAATGGGTGAATCAAAACAAATATGATAAATTTAACTGCAGGCAGATATAGGCCTATAGTACATTACAAATATTTGGATCGTCCCTTATTCTTTCCCTTGTTTTCTTAAAGAATAAATACCTATTTTCTTCAAGAATAAACATTATAAATAAAGAATAATAGAAAGAATCTCCATTAGCCCTTATTTTCCATTTCTGAGTTAATTTGCAACTCTAATGATGAAAACGAAATGGAAAACGAATACATAAAATTATATGATGAAAAAGTCATGATAACATATTATTATTTATTAGAAATAATTAAAGCAATTAAAACCTTTTTTAATACCATATTCAAATTGAATTTCAATACTATTAAACTGACTTTAAAATCTCATGGAGTTTATAAGTTGAAATGGTAAAATTTCAGTGCATGTTAAATAGCCTAAATGAACTTATATCTTGTACAGTTTCCGAAGACTTTGATTGCATGTTAGCATAATGATAACATATTTTGACTTATATATTTTTAATTAACAATTCCTGTATAAAATGTGACAGCAACCTTTATATCAAACATTTTGAAATCGTCCACAGCTGAGCATTGCGGGAGGCAGGTTGAGCTCGCAAAGTGAACGTGCATGCACAAAGTCATGTTTTCAAATGCAATGGAAAAAAAATAGCTGGATAAAAACATACACGAAACTTGTAAATAGTTAACAACATAGCCTAGACTAGGCCCATACTCTGTTCTTAAGTATATAATGTAAATTTGTTAACCCACAATAACACATTTTAACCAATTAATCGCCTATTTTCGCTTGCTGCATGTTTTTTTCCCGCCCTTTTTTTTATAAACACCTAAAAAATAAATTAAGTTTGTGTGAGTTGCATTTTATTACATTCAGAAATTATAACGGCAGACCTAATAATGTTATAATGTGCCAACAGGATATTTTTAGTTGCCTTCACTTTACATTAAATCCTTTAAATTTAACAAATTTATCAGAATAGAACAAGAATTAAAAATATATAATTCTAGTGGATTAATATAATTGCAGTTTATAATAGGCTTATAAACAACAACAAAAATTTTTTTTTTAAATAATTTAAAGCGAAACATAAGGTAAGGTTGGGCTTATCTCTCTCATTCGGGAGAAAGAACTCACTATTTGTTCATAGCTTACTATTGTATTAATAATGTAAGGACTACAGTTTATAAACTATGAATTGCCAAAAATTAAAAGTTTGCAAATGGTTTAAAAGTACTTTACTACTATATAAAGTGGTACCACATAAACTGCTTAAATGTTACAATTTGCACAGGGAACTAATAACTTCTGCATAATCCATATCGCTAGCACTATCACATATAGCAGATCGGAAGTCTTTATGCAATTTTTTTCAATGTACAGCTTTTTTCAGGTTTTCGTATATCTTTTTGGGCTCAGCAGTTTTTAGCGTTAGCACTATTCAAACAAAGCTGTAGGATAATTAAAGAGTAAGTGTATGATTTTTCTTGGATTTGCATAGTGTCTCCAGTGCTCCTATAACTGCAGTGTAAAGCTGGACTGTGAGCTCTGGCAATCCTCAAATCCATTCAGCTGTATAAGCTTTACAGGAGAGATTAACAATCCTGCCACCATTTATCAACACACACTCAAAGAACCACACTCTCTATCTCTCTCTCTCACACACACACAAACACACACCAATGCTCCATTCAAGCAGTGGCAACAGTAGAAATGTTCAAAGTCGTGGGAAAATGGTTAGAGAGTCGGACTCCCAATCGAAAGGTTGTGAGTTCGAGTCCCGGGCTGGCAGGAATTGTGGGTGGGGGGAGTGCATGTACAGTTCTCTCTCCACCTTCAATACCACGACTTAGGTGCCCTTGAGCAAGGCATCGAACCCCCAACTGCTCCCCGGGCGCCGCAGCATAAATGGCTGCCCACTGCTCCGGGCGTGTGCTCACAGTGTGTGTGTGTGTTCACTGCTCTGTGTGTGTGTGCATTTCGGATGGGTTAAATGCAGAGCACAAATTCTGAGTATGGGTCACCGTACTTGGCTGAATGTCACTTCACTCACTCACTCACTCACTCACTCACTCACAAAAGGGGACACATAGGGGCTAAAATGATCCCTATGTTCTTGAAATATGAAAAAAAAAAAAAACTACTGACACAGCCTAAGTTAGCACTGTTAGAGCTGCAACTAACGATTATTTTTTCTGTCGACTAATCTAACGATTATTTTTTCGATTAGTCGACTACTCTAACGATTATTTTTATTACAATTAATAATAATGTTCTTTTTTTTTTGATTAGCTAATGAATCCTTTAGATAACTTTACAAAAAAATATAAGTACAACTTCTAATATAATATTTCAACCTTTATTCATTTTCAACCAATGTGATTGAAGTTTTTACAGTATACAAAAATAAAGAGGCAAAGAAAATTATTTTACTATGGTAAATATGAGTTTAAGATAGCGCTTATAATTAAACCACAGCAGCCACAAATTTACAGTTATCTGAAATGTCATGAAATGTTCTTTAGCATCAAACCATAAAATGTACTGTAGTCAGGGTTCTGGTATGGTTTAGCACGGTTTCCAGAGATCTGGAACTGATTTGGGGTAGCTCGGTGGTTTGTGACTGTTGTCTCGTGTCGCGCTGTCTTTTAAGGGCCCGTTCACATATTGCGTCTTTTGTGCGCTCAAGTTTGTTATTTCCAATGTAGGCGCGCAATATGCGCGCTCATAATGGAAGCGACGTGGTCGCGACGCGCACGCGAAAACAGGCGCATCCGCGCCGCATCGAAACATCTCAACTTTTCAGAATGCCGCAAGCGCCCCGCGGGTTATGTGACAAGAACTAACCAATCAGCTTCATCCTTTCCAGTAACAACGTTGAAAGCTCAGCTAAGATGAAGGAACTGCTGATCATAGCTGTATATGGATTGCCATTTTGAAATAAATTTAGTAGCAGAGCTACTGCAAGCGATTTTAAGTGCTGCAAATCCATTTATCCTTTGCTGAAATTTCCGCGTCTTCATGGAGAGAGCACGTCATGGTTGCTTAGCAACGGCAGACATCCCAGGGGCGCAACTGCCCGAGCGCTTTGGAAAGAAGGAGAAAGCGGCGCGACTAGCGTTTTCCACGCGTTTTTAGGTGCAATATGTGAACGGCCCCTAATGCGTGTTCGAAACCCGCGACAACACAGACTTACTTTATTTTTTATTTTATCCTTACTTCAGCCGCTACGGGTGATCATACCAATAACTTGTAATCTTTACAAGAATATCAGAATCATGCAATGAGCAAGTCTGCGTTTATTAGACACTTAATAATATCACATCAGTTTATACTTTTAGAATCGCCGAATCTGCTGCGGTCGTTCCATCACATATGCAGCAGAGACCTGAACCAGGAAGTTGGTCACCAGATCACACAGTAGCCAGTTAAACCGTAGCACCGGAGAGCGCCAGGATGTTTTCCTCTGAGGTGCTCGTGCATCGCAGTTGTGCTGCCGTGGTACACCATATCGGTTTTTCAAAGGGAACAAATGGCCATTTTATTTGGCCTCTGTTTGAAGTATTCCCAGACTTTTGATAACAGTGGTCTCTGTTTTTGTGATAGAATGCCATTACGCAAGATGTAAACAGTAGGGGTGTAACGGTTCACAAAATTCACGGTTCGGTTCGATACAATACACTGGTGTCACGGTTCGGTTCGGTACGTTTTAGAAAAAATTGGCAGATAAATTTCCTTGATTTTAAATTTTTTTTTTATTAAAACTAACAAAGTGTTTTTTACATTGAACAATGATGGAGCTATTCTTTACCCATCTTCTATGGTGTTTTCTTAGCAGCATACTGTATAAAACAAAAAAAAGCTCCTTATAAAAAAAAAATGAAAATGTTATATTATTGTAGTAGTTATGAACAAATACAAAGATGTAACTTTTTATATGGAACTCTATAACTCTTTATATTGAGTATGTTTTTACTCAATTGGTTCTCTAAAGGGCTTATGTTTTTTGGAACAAAGCAGGAATTACGGTCTGTCTGAAATGGGCTCGTGAAGGAATATTGTAACGGGGCTCAATTACATTAAGCATGTTCTTAAAACCTACGTTTTCCACTACAGAGTAAGGCGCTCGCTCACTCAGTACGCGCTGAAGGCTCGTTGCAAAATGGCCAATGCGTTTAACAGACCAGAAATAGAAGATCCTCCAATAACCAACAGGTCTGGTGTTTGGGTGCACTTTGGATTCCCTGTAAGCTATAATGGTGATGATAGAAGGAATGGTAAATAGTAAGGTCTCATATCCGCGGCTATAACGTAAATGTACCAATCGCTGTGGTGATGTCTTTTGCCCTGTTTGAATCCGTTGGAAATGTCTGTCTAAATGCTGCGGGGATAATTTTTTTCTTGTATGTTTCTCATTTTTTTCGTCTTTACCCAGATACTGACACACTAAGGTGATGTCGGCGTAAATGAGTTGACATGTTTCAAGTATTCCCGCTGGTGTTTTTTTTTTTTTTTTTGTATTCCTGCTGATGTACCCTAGAAGCGACATATCCTTGTTTTTTTTATCCACCACTCTCTTGCCATCACCATTATAGCTTACAGGGAATCCAAAGTGCACCCAAACACCAGACCTGTTGGTTATTGGAGGATCTTCTATTTCTGGTCTGTTAAACGCATTGGCCATTTTGCAACGAGCCTTCATCCTGTATTTCTGAGTGAGCGAGCGCCTGACTGAGTAGCCTAACATAAACATATAAGCTGGTGTTTTTTTTCTTCTTTGGGGGTGTCAGGGGCGTTGCCTGTTACGTCGTTTGGGTTATTGGGCTACCTTGTTGAACGCATATCATTATATTTCACAGTTTTTTTTAATTTTCCAAATATAATTAATTAGTCCAACGAACCGTTCGGTCCATAATGCGTACCGCATACCGAACCGAAAGCCTCGTACCGAACGGTTCAATACGAATACGCGTATCGTTATACCCCTAGTAAACAGTGTGACGCGTCGTTGCAGCACTACACTGTATAACTCCCAATAAAATGTCTAAGGAATATAAATGTTTAGTTTTATGATTAAAGCTCAGTACTTTTCATTGTGGGGGGCAAAACTTATAATGCAATGAATGCAACACAATAATGTACAAATAAACATAAAAAAAATATTATCATTGAATTGTTGTTGTCATTTTTATTTGATTATATTTTAAAAGACTGATTAAAGTGTAAAACTAATTCATAAGACCCATTTGAATTTGACAAAGAATCACTATGGAGGTCAAACATCGCAAACAGGTTGACAACCTGAGGAGGAGAACACTGGAGCCATGCGCCAACACAAAACTGCACTTCACCACTGTTTTTAAACATTATCTCTGTTTTACTGTGGATAGTTACTTGTACACAAATGTTAAAGTTTCACATAAATCTGACAAGGGAAATCTATATATATATATATATATTTTTTTTTACAATTGTGGCTGTCACTAGGTGTCAAGTGTGGCTTTCTGGGTCCTTGACAAACTAAAATTCATGTTTCAATCAGAAATGCGTCAACAAACTGCAAAAACTGTGTTAAACAAGGTGCATTAAAGTGCATCTATGTGTGTGTGGCAGAAAACCTGTCGTCCTATTGGTATCGTGACAAGCACATATCCGGCTGTAAAGCACATTTGCATAGTCAAACAAAACATATCATCTGCACACACACACACACACCATTACCAGTCACCAAGCACACACTGCAGAGAAATAAAATAAAAATGATCAGTGTCATGTAGCAATGCCAACCCTCTGGAGTCTAAGGGTATTTTTGGGGCCTGGAGAAGTTTTGTCATGCCCTGACATTTGTGCTTTTTTCAGTTTCTTATAAATATCTAAATGGGTAAAGACTAATCTCACTGTAATTAGCACAAACTGGGCTGTAATAATATGTGAGCAGCATGTATGTACATTATTGTGTTTTTGAGAAAAAAAAATGTTATGCGTGGTTAGTGAAAAACTAAAAATGTTAAAACACTTGAATAAGGCCATAAAACACATTAAGGACATTGGTTCCCGGGATTTTTGAGAACTGGAGCTTGTAGCCTAGAATATTTCTTTCTAAATGATGTGAAAATCATCTTGTTTACTCACCCACAGAAAACAATATATTGATTTAAAATTTCTATGTCACTTTTTGTTGGTAAAAGTCATATGCGAGAGGGCGTGAACTATCATGAATATCATTGTGATTTACACCTGAGAAGACAATGGCCTGCATAATGAGCTGCATAATGAGCCATTCAGTCATCTGTGCCACTGATAGGGAACAGTTACAAGAAAGTATGTGAGGACAAAAAATAAGTGTATATATTTTGTTTATTATCACACAAAATAACATTAGAATTTAGCAAAAACACAGAAGGCACAATCAAGGTGAAACTGCAAAAAAAAAGGAAAAAAGGAAAAGTGCAACATAAAAAAAATATATATTGTAAACAGGAAGAGTGCAAGATAAAAAAAAAGGGACCACTTTATCATAAAGTGCCCAGAATTGCACAGTTATACGTCTCTGTGCCACTCCAGGAAACAGTTCCTTTTCAACTGGACACACAAGTGCACATCACATGCCTGGCATTTCCAAGGAGTGTCCTGTCTCTTACCATGCTTTACTTTGCAAAGCATACAAGTCCGGCGACCAGCAGTGGCACCTGAGGGCTGCTCAGATCCTGGAATAGGCACATGGTCAGCACTGGTCCGCTTTGGTGGTATTTTCTGTGACACACCACAGAGCTCTGCAATTAGTTCTTCCATAAACTCCTTGTGGGTCATGGTGCCATAAAGCTCTTTGTGTAAAATATAAGCATTGCTGGCAGCAATGTCCAAGAAGTGCAGAAATAGCTTTCTGTACCACTTCATTGTTTTGTGCTGTGTACTGTAGTATTGTAACAGCTGATCAGACAGGTCAACACCCCCCATGTGCTGGTTGTAGGCAGTCACAGGTGCAGGACATGGAAAACTCTTTTTCCTCCATCCATTTTGTGTTTTTGCCCTCCTCTGCACATTGTCTCCTGTGTAAGCAGCATGGATGGTGGAGCAGACAGACACCTCTCGTGTGTCCATCCATTTCACAAACACAAGATCTTTGTCTCGAATCCACCTGATGGAGCCCCTCACAGATTTTTTGGTGAGGGAGTTAGCTGCATTCCGAGGGCAATCTTTCCTGTTGTCTCTGTAAGTCCCACATGCACCAAACTTCAAAGCAAACAAGTCTCTTAGGAGCTTGGGACTAGTGTAGAAATTATCCATGTATACATGGTACCCAGAGCCCAAAACTGTACGGTCCAACAGAGATGTCACAGCGTCATATGAAAGTCCATGGCCTGTGGGAAAGTGGTTCTTTCCTGTGTAAACAGCAAAATCTGCAGTATATCCATTTGATGAATCCGCAAGAACAAACAACTTGAAGCCCCATTTGGTTGGCTTGGCTTTCATGTACTGAGTCATTCCTGTGTTTGCTTTGCATGCCACCATTCTTTCATCCACTGCCAAATTTTTTCTTGGTTGATAGATGGCCTTGCATGCAAGCCGGATTGTGTCCATGAGGGGCCTGACTCTGAAAAGACGGTCATGTTCAGCTGTGCCCCTCTTTTTTTACTTGAATCTGTTTATTTAAAAGTAGACATTTTAAGCTTTCTATAGATATATTTATCTTGTATTTGAGGCAAGTATTCGCTGAGATTCGGGTTGTTTCATTTAGGTGTCTGTGAAGAGAGGTGACAGAGACAGAGATGGCAGATAACGCACACTGTTTATTTTCTTTATTCTACAAAAGTATAGCGTTTTGTTTTTATCACGAGTGTATATAAAAAATAGTAAACACTTTACAGATACGATTGATGTATTGCTCTTATCTGTACGATCAAAACTGGAAGTGCAATTTAAGTTATTTTCGGCGTAATCAGGAAATTAACCCGCAAAACGCGTATACGCGTTAATCGACTCCAGAGGGTTAATGTCTGCCTTCCTGGAAATCCCAAAATATCTATAAGAAAACATGAAAAACCTAAGGCTATATGAGCTTAACAAAGTCACTGCCCCATAATGTTAAAGGGACTGTTTATTCTTCATCTCAACATAAAAGAAGATATTTTAAGAATGCGTAAAACCAAACAGTTGCAGGTCCCCATTGACTATATATGGGACCAGCAATTGTTTGGTCATTCACATTCCTCAAAATATATTCTTTTATGTTCAGATGAAAAAAGAAATTCATCCAGGATTAAAAAAAAAAAATATTTGAGGGTGAGTAAATATGGCAAAATATTCATTTTCGGGTTAATGTTTCTGCACTGCATCTCAGGAGAGATTGTGTTTCATTTTCTTCCCCACAAGGAGGGAAATTACAAAAAAAACCACTTGACTTGATTACAATAGCTACATTGTGGAGCAGGAAAGATAAAGCAGACCAGTCAACAAGTGTCATACAGTAATTTAGAACATATGTCTGTGTGTTTAAGATTATTTCTGTTTAGAATAAAGCTATTAATAACGCCACTCTAGAAAATCCCACAGGCTAAAATATAATGTTATCTTTTCCACTTTGTGTCTTCTCTCTTGAGCTGCTTCACATTTGGTGTGTTAAGTCTTTTTCTGGAACTTTTCTTACTACGGTTTGAGTCACTTGTGTGTAAAGTTTAGTTGGAAAGGTGTGTGAAAGTCTAACACATTAAGATTCTGTGAACTGTAACTGGTAGCATTACAATTTCACCCAAAAGAGTAGAAAACACTATGCGTTAATGCAGGTGTTGACACTGACACTGAGAAAATGCACTGCTATCAGCGACCAAGTGTTATTGGAGACACTAACTCATTGTGTGAATTGAAAGGAGTATTGAGAAGCGCCATTTCACCATATTTCTTTCAGCCCACTGCTAAAGACAGAAAGAATGAAAAAAATGTTATTGAGTGAAATCTTGCTATTTATAATCCTACCACCAGGAAGAGATGTGTAATGATTTACTACCATACATAACACTTTCAATATATAGCATAACTGTTTTGGTATCTCTCTAAATTGCACATGACAAAGCTGTATCAACTAAAAAAACCTATTTTATTACTTAAGTTTTTTATCCGGTCACAGTGGAGGGGAAAAAAAGAGAAATGCAATATCGGCCTTAGTGTAGCAAACTAAACACAACACATGTGACAGTGTCATTTCCACAGAAGACCATCCTTTGACAAACATTTCTATCACTTGTAAATGTATACATTATCTATTCAGTTTACAATGTTCAGAGACAACCATCCTTTTATCAGACACAAATAGAAGCTTCTGAGCAACATTTTACACAGAAACAATTCTTATTATAGAAAAATCCTCATTACTTTTGTATTAAAAAATGGAAGAGACGACAACACTTTTCCATCAAATCATGGTAATCTGTTTAATTTCCTGCACAAAGCGATTTAGATGTACTGTTCTGATTCTGGGTACCAGGGGGGCTGGGGACCTTGTACCCTTGTACTGTTGTTGTACTGTTGTCATTGTTGGAGCTTGACAACCTCAATTTATATATATATATATACAGTACAGACCAAAAGTTTGGACACACCTTCTCATTCAAAGAGTTTTCTTTATTTTCATGACTATGAAAATTGTAGAGTCACACTGAAGGCATCAAGGGCTATTTGACCAAGAAGGAGAGTGATGGGGTGCTGCGCCAGATGACCTGGCCTCCACAGTCACCGGACCTGAACCCAATCGAGATGGTTTAGGGGTGAGCTGGACCGCAGACAGAAGGCAAAAGGGCCAACAAGTGCTAAGCATCTCTCTGGGAACTCCTTCAAAACTGTTGGAAGACCATTTCAGGTGACTACCTCTTGAAGCTCATCAAGAGAATGCCAAGAGTGTGCAAAGCAGTAATCAAAGCAAAAGGTGGCTACTTTGAAGAACCTAGAATAGGACATATTTTCAGTTGTTTCACACTTTTTTGTTATGTATATAATTCCATATATATTCCACAACTTTTTTGGAAGATAAACAAAAACAGTTCCACTGTTTGTTTCCTAATGAAATCTGATATCCCAAAATGCATAAAGACTGAAAAAAAGTGTAACGGATAACTGAAAGCCTGAGTTAAAGAGAACACCTTCTGCAAACAACAGTCACATGCTATAATAAGAACTGTTAAAAACTCTTTTGAAAAAAAAGGGTCAGCTCTAAATAAACAATTGGTGTCACTGCGATCCATCCCCTACTGTCCTAAAGCTGTATCTTATCAGAGGATCGGTACTAGCCACGTCGACTCTGGGCTAAAGTCTCCAGAAGCAATAAAATATCTATTCTCAGGACTAGAGCAAACAGATTCATACTTTCATTTTCTGAATGTTACTTAAAGCAACAGCAGTAACGTCTCAGTTATGCATGGTAACCCTGTTTCCCTGAAGAAGGGAACAGAGAGGTCACACGTTGGATGACCGACGAATTGGGATCTAAATTCGTCCGTCATCCTACGTGACCTCCAGAGTGATAGATTGAAAGGGAACTGCAATGTAGCTGCTATAATTGTTTTTAAGATCATTAGACCAAAATATGTCTATAAATATCGATGACCAGATAGAAGGTTACATGTTACAAAACTAATACAAAACTCTTTTAAACACATAAATTTAGACAGCAGAAGCAGTTAAAAGCTAACTACCCTTACAGTAACTAAACATTTCATCCTTCCTGGATTAACAATAAATGATAAGGTTTAATAATAAATCCAATTTGAATACGTTTTCTCTTTACAAAAGGGACAGGTTTGTTTAAGAAGGATTTTTGGTGACACCAATATATATTATATATATATATATATATATATATATATATATATATATATATATATATATATATATATATATATATATATATACACACACACACACACACACACACATTATTATTTATTTATTTATTTTTATTAAAATTACTGTTTTTAACTTGACTCTGCATACTAAGATAATTAGATAATATATTTTTGGTAATTTTTTGGCCTTTATACAGAACAACAGAGAGGAATCAAAATGGGAGAGAGACTGTGGGAGAAGAGGTGTGTGATCACAACAGCATGAGCTGGGACTTATCCAAACTGCAAACACAAATTATGTCAGAGCACTATGAGAATTTTAATTCTGACAATCTTACTGCTTGCTTTGCTTCACTATCAATCCCACAATTCCCTGTGCAAGTGTGTCCCATTAGCTCCCATGAAAGGGGTCATATGATGCTTTTTTTAAAGATCTTTATTTTGTGTATTTGGTGTAACAGAATATGCTGATATGCTTTAATGTTCAAAAACTGTACATTATTGTAGGTCCTCTATGCCCCGCCTCTCTCAAACGCATTGTTTTCTACAAAATCCCTCCATTCAACAAGAGCAGTCTACTCTGATCGGCCAGCTTACCCAGTGCATTGTGAGGCCATCCTTAAAAATATTTTGGTTTGCAGTAACAGTAATTTTATTTTTATTTTTTAAAAGGGTCGGTAGGCCGGTCTATATTTTTTTTTTCAAGTTTCAATGTAAAAAAAAAAAGGAAAATTTTGGTGATGATGATGACGTAGGTATGAATTTAAACAAATTAGCATATCGTGACGTCACTGACGTGACCCGTGCCTTCGGGCGCATAAGTGCAAACCTCATTTTGATGCAGGCTATACAGACCACAAACAAATTAAAATCTTTGTCAAAAACATGTTTATTGCATGAATTTCAGGTGAGAAGAAAAAAAAATTAGGTACTGCATCCACCACTAGGTATCACTGCAACCTACAAATGAGAGACCGTTTACTTTGCTTTCTTGGGTTGTCACTTTTGTGAAAAAAATCCTGTTTGATTTTAGTGACAAGTGTTCATTGAATCGATTGTAAAATCGATTTTGCATGTCTAAATAAGTTTTATACGGCAAATTTTACGGCAACTTTCAAAGGCGGACGAGCTCAACACGCAGTAGCTGCTGTCTCATCTTTCACCTCGTGTATGCTCACCGTCCTCGCGGTCTCAAAAAATATACTTGATCTTTATCAGTGGCGCACGAGATGCGATGAAGATGTATGTGGCATTGCATTATAAGGTAATGTTAGCCTATTTAGTTGAGGCCACTACAAAAAAAAAAAAAAAAAGAGAACATCAATGTGGAGAAGATCTTGTTTACATCAAAACTGAAACCAAGCCGTTCAAACAGAACGCATATTTCGCGCATTTTCTAGAGGGACACCGTTTGACTCGCGTCTCGCACAAGAGAGTGGCATGTTTAGAAAGACATGTAAAATTAATGTATTTAATTTAATTTTCTAAAAAGACTTTATGATGGGTTTTTGTTCCCAATCCCACTGCATCTCATGTTTTTAAATGAAAAAAAATTATTCTGTGTGACTGGTTTTCCGCCATTTTTATTTATTTAACAATGCATGCATACAAGACGCTGTTTTGTTTATAGTTCTTTAAGCAACTTAGTTAATAATAATTGGTTCAGAAAAATTATTTTAAATATTATGTTGTTTTTTCACAGTCATGTATTCTAATGCTTTGAATAAACGTGCAGTAATATTTTGCTCAATGCACTTGAGGCCTCAGAAGAGAAGCAAAAAGCTTTATTTCACCCTAATTGAAATTATGCATTTTAAATTCGAATACATTTCAAATTTTGATCATATTTAAGTAAAAAAATCTAATTTAGTTTTTCAGCTATTTTGACAGCCCTAGGCGATTCTAGCCCGAATCTGTATCTGTATGCACGAGACTGAATACCAGCAGAATTCACATTTCTGTTGTAAAAAGAGAAACATTCTGCAAAAGTATTATTTGCTGTTATGCGCATGTGTCCGAAGCTGCAGTTGCTGTGACGTGTGCTCAAAAAAAAAACAAAAAAAAACTACACACGCTCCAAAAAAATAAAAAAACCTGGAGGCGCTCCGAGAGAAGGTTGTTAAAATCAATTTCCTATTTTCGTTTTCAAAACTTTTGTTGGTTGGTCCAATCGATTCGTGCAATAGATTTTCGAACATAAACTGACAGTCGACACGGACACAGTTTTAGACAGGAGAAGGGATGGGAGAAGATCTGGGCACAGTTTTTCCAGAACTTCGTGCCAAGTTAAAGCGGTGTTGAGCTGTTTTAATGCATTTTTTAGATGTATTATGGTACCCGAACCCGTATGACTTTGAACAGTGACCGCGAACATTTTGCTTACTGCAGCCATCATTACCAAGCGCGAACCGTTGACTCTGACAATGAATGAGACGAAGCGAACGCACAGGCCATAGTGTGACATCCGTTAACCAATAGTCCAAACATGGATGACGTCACAGGGTTTTTTTTAATTAAGGAAGATAGTCTTCGTTTGTATGTAGGCCTAGGAATGTATATATTTACAATACTTACTTAAATATAATTAATATTATTTTATTGCATTTGTATTAGTTGTTTGAATCCAGAACATTCACCAACTCCTATGTTGGTATATCTGTGAGGTTTAAAGTGCTATACTAAGTACTTATGTATAATAACAAATTAATTGGACCATCTCTAGGTGAAGTCTCCACCTCCACTATATGGAACTTTTACAGCAAGAAGATTCTGGTGACATAAGCAGAGTCTAAGGTGTATCCTCAGCCACACATGCACACATGCTTAAACAGGGAAAGGTAAATCTTAAACTAAACCTTCCTACTGAAGTGGAAGTTGCAAACAAAAGGTCTGAGAGAGATATATCACCATCATTGATACCTTTGATGAGATGAGTCTCATTATACAAAAACCTGCCTGGGTCTGGACTGCTAAAGCTCTACTGTGAAAGTGAAAGTGAAAGTGAAGTGACATTCAGCCAAGTATGGTGACCCATACTCAGAATTTGTGCTCTGCATTTAACCCATCCGAAATGCACACACACAGAGCAGTGAACACACACACACACACTGTGAGCACACACCCGGAGCAGTGGGCAGCCATTTATGCTGCGGCGCCCGGGGAAAAAAAAAAAAGATCTACTGCAGATCTAGAGAACATTTAAGAATTAGTGACTGACTGTGCTTTATCACCAGAGCTATGTGACTTTTTTTTTTAATTGTACAAATATCAGCAGTTCTAGATAGTTGAGGATCCTCAAACTTTTGAAGATTGTCTCCACTAAGAGGAGCATCAAAATCTCTTTTTCCAAAATTTCCTACTGTGTCTGTTAGGTCTCTGAAGATTTCCCTGTATAGATGAAGTCTGCTTGTAAACTAAAAGTGAAATCCCACATGGTTGAAATCACCCATGGGTCATTAGAAAAACTTTCCAGGCTGCAATGAGAGCTAAAAAAAGTGAAAACTTTTTTGGACTCTACAAATAGTAAAGATTATGACTGAGGCCATAATCATTTATGTGCACATGCCTGTCACATTTGGCTTGCCTCTTGGTTCACAACCTGTGTAATGTCTGCTGCTATCAGGCAATGTTAGGTTACCAGGACTATGGTAAATAGTTTTGGCAAAAGTCCTCTGAACCATAGTGTAGCAAAATATCTGTTCCCATAGTAGGCACAGGGAGGAAGCCTCTCAGTTCCTGTCCCTCTTGTGTTTGCTTTCATGATAATCCATTGACCACTATTTTAAGTAGCTCAAGTAGAGATTATATCATACATCTCTATCAAGTGTAACTGTGAATTTAAAAACAATTCAACATGAGCTAGCAGTAGGGCAGTCTAATGAATGAAATTTTAGTTTGCTGCAATTAATACGCGAATCACATGCGTCAAGGGCCGGGGAGCAGCTGGCCCATACAGTTAATTAATAACGGATCAACTACGACAGCCTACATCGCACATCCTGCGATGTGACTATCGTGGATTCATACATCGCGATATCAATGCTTAAACGACACATCATGCAGCCCTACAGCCTACACTTTTAGAATCTTGCATTGCATTCTAGAGATACCATGGGTGGTTTATGAGCATGTGCCTATAAACCAAGGAGAGGAGGGAAGAGAGGAGAGAAGCAACAAACAGCCCGTTTTTTTCAGTAGACAATTTTTTGTTTGTATTTCTTTATATTAGGAATTGTATGGATTATTTACATCCAGTACATCTGATAAGGCATGCTCTGATCTTGCCTCTTCCAGCTCTCAGCCAAATCCGCTCTCAGTTAGCAGAGCCTGTGCTTAAAACAGCTGGCCCTCAAGATCGGACTCCTCAGATGAGATCATGGGCCATGGGGCCAGCATTTGCATTCATTTTAGCTGTCAGATCCTCAACCTCTTGTGCCTGTAAATTTGCAACAAAAGCCTGCTTATGTCAGCTAGGTTGAGGGAGAGGGCTACTATGTCATTTGTTCCCAAAGAAGCCCCAACGAGCCTGCCTATGAGCTTATAAGGTTAAAAAGTTAATGCAGGTGGAATGATTCGATTTAGCCTTGAGAGCATGCACATGACCAAGACAATAAAGGCATCACTGCGAACCACATGGAAAATATAAAAAAAGTAACAGACCATACTGTGCTCATAACTACTATGCTGCAAAAGAGAGAAAATGAGCCATGTCTGTCTCTGCTGTGCAAATAACATAGGGAGGGAGGGAGAGGGACTGATTTCCACAATAAGCCTAACCTGAGAGAGGACAAATTAATATAATAAGCATCTGGACCGTAATGGAATGATATAACAAATGAACTGTTGTTTTTCTTTATTGAATGGACTCCTGTATTAATGGTATCCTGACATTAACAGCTACTTCAACTAGCATATAATATGGTAAGATGTTTGCTCAGATGTATGTAGTTATCCTTTTTTTGCCAGTGTAAATGGGCAGTAGCTGTAATATAAGTGAACAGTACACAGTGAAGACAATCAGCTAGAGCCTGGTGTGTAATACAGTATTAGCAGACCACTCAATTACCTATTGTGTTTTTTATTTATTTATTTATTTATTTATTTATTTGTATGTGTGTGTGTGTGTGTGTGTGTGTGTGTGTGTGTGTGTGTGTGTGTGTGAGAGAGAGAGAGAGAGAGAGAGAGAGAGAGAGAGAGAGAGAGAGAGAGAGAGAGAGAGAGAGAGAGAGAGAGAGAGAGAGAGAGAGAGAGAGAGAGAGAGAGAGAGAGAGAGAGAGAGAGAGAGAGAGAGAGAGAGAGAGAGAGAGAGAGAGAGAGAGAGATCGAACACTGAAAACTGGTAAGTGTTTGAACATTCATGGTAAATTTGGACATTTTAGAATATGTAATTTCTGCTCATAACTTTTAAATCAATTATGTCTTTAATAAATGTAAACTATATTACATTCATTAAAGATAAAATATAAAACGTGGGTACAATATGTAGCTTCATTTGGGGTGTTAACGAGAAATAAGGAGCAGTTTACAGCACAGGGGCTGGTTGCACCAGCTGAACGTACACCTGGTTGTGAGACTAGGCTGGACGTAAAATGCGCTGTAAGTCGTGAGTAGAATTTATACCTGTTGCAACATCCAAGACAAAATTTTATGCCTAGTCAGAGGTAGGTGTAAAGTGAAAAGTCATGATTTGCTCGGACATTATTAGTTTTTATGACTCATGTATGCTAGTTAATTATTACTGCAGATGTGAACTGTAATATTCATGATCTTTTCGGGCAGGATAAGCGATATTTAAATTTTTTTACATTTACATTTATTCATTTAGCAGACGCTTTTATCCAAAGCGACTTACAATTGCTATATATGTCAGAGGTCGCACGCCTCTGGAGCAACTAGGGGTTAAGTGTCTTGCTCAGGGACACATTGGTGTCTCACAGTGGATTCGAACCCGGGTCTCTCACGCCAAACACCACCCCATATCAATCGCAAAGCTCGGTGCAAACTATAGCCTACCACACTATTGACATTGAATACAAAATACATTTCTATCAGGCATGTAATAATTATGCAGTAAAATATTACATATGAACTGGGATTATTAAAAGAAACTGCACCATTTGACATCTTGCTTAGAAGAAGAGTGTAAATGCTTGGAAATATTTTATGTCTTTAATTCCATTCATTATTGCCATCCAATAATCACAATAAGTTTTGTGCTTTGTTACTTTCAATAAGAAATAAATGATCAGCTTTCAAATTCTGTGAATTTTATCACAAAATACAAACTGTAAATGTGTTATTTTTAGCCACAGAAAGACATCAAAACACAAAATGTCACGTAAGTCACAATTACCTCAGGAAAGACATTCATTAACATACATAAACTTGATATATAAAGCTATATAAAAAGATAACTAGAGAGAAGCACATACTACATTGATTATAGTTTACTTAACCTCATGAGAGTGTGCAGGGAGACTTCAGATATAAAAACTTTTAGGAAATGTTTACTTAATGAAATCATGGTATGGTGGCTTCACTTATATTATGTCTTGAGCAATTCAGTTCTATATTAGTAGTTGTAGCCATTGTGGCATGAATGTCGTCTCAGCTATATCTATAATTGCGGGAGACTGTGTCGGCATGGACACGCATTGTCTACACTGGGTGTAGTTGTGCCTGATCGTAGTTTCATTTGGTGCAACAGGTGTAAATATTTATTGTAAAGCTGGATGTTTCAAAGCCCAGCGTAGGGGTAAGACCCATCTTTTTAATGTCTAGCTGGTACAACCGGCAACAGGAGATTAGGATAATGCAGATTAGGGCTGTTGATTTAAGTGTGATTAACGGTGGAAAAAAATCATGCGTTAAAATTATTATTATAATTGTTTCAATGCCAACTTGCTACTGTAAACAAAAGATCGCAACGTTTGCCCCACACCTAATGTCTTATGATTAGTCCATTGTTATTTAACTGACCATGATGATTAGCAATGCATGCAAAAGTTAAAATTATTTTAACTTGACACAGTGTCTTAAAAATACAGTGAATGTGTGTACATCATGCAATTAATTGATTAACATTTTTAATTGGTTGACAGTCCTAATGCAGATGTTAAAAAAAGGGACAATATCTGGATCTTGACATGGAGATTCATAACATGTAGAGATTCTGTACGATGGAATGTCTCAGATATCTTGCCCTGTGTTCTCCAACTTCATTAAGGAGAAAAAAACTGTAATTATTATAGCATTATAACAATTATAAGCAATTCAGTACAATATATTAAATGAAGTCATGATTAGAGTTAGAATAAACGTTGTAAAATAACTAACATCAACCCACAGCCTGTTTTGCTCATATTCACCAAGGATACCAATATTGCCTGGAGGAGGAAACTGTAAATAGTTCTGTGGTGTAAATGTTTTTTTTTTTTTTTATACAAATATTTCATAATTTAATAACTGTTTAGTAATTATTTGTACAAAATATAAATAAAAGATACTGTAAGGTTGGGTAAGTGTACGAATCATGAACATCCATTTTTATGACTTGCAAACTTAAATGTTTGGCTTTCTGTCATTTACTTAATTAGTTGTTGTAAACTCTGCTGGGTTATCTATGTAATATAGGGTCAAAATGTGTAATAATGTGCTAAAAACTACAAATCAATTTACATAGCTGTATAATTTACTATATATTTGTTTATTTGTTAGGAACAAATGACATATCATTTTAAACGGGGGAATGAGAAAGGTCCACAAGCCAGGACTCAAACCCACCTGAAGTGCAACTACGAATTGCTACCAACAAGGCTATCTGCGCCGACAACACTTCTGTACAGAAACACCCAGCAGTTGTTTTTGCCTGAACTCTCCATCATGGATAATTATACAGGTCGAGCTGGGATCTTACACCAAAACCACATAATATCTCTGAATAACATTACTAAACAGCTACAGCACACTAACACAAAAAGTGTGCCTACATCAACAAAAACAAAAATTAATTTGTAAGGTGCTTTGGATAAAAGCGTCTGCTAAATTAATAAATGTAAAATGAAGAGAAGCAATTGTATAAAGTTGAGAGGAACTGAATGAGAGAGATAGGAGCGATTTAGGAAATAAACTAGATGTACTATAAGCTACTGTGAAAGTGCATTCTACTAGTTAACTTGTGGGAATTTAGAGAGTACAGAATACATGTAAAGACTAGTTTATTAGTATTGCAGGAGAGTGGAGTTATATTAATCTGAAGGTAAATAAATCACCTCAGCCATGGTAATTTAGCTGACTGCAGAGTGATTGCCTACATCCTACATCAACCTCATGGGCCACATTTGAGCTGCAGTGCTGTCTGGACAACCAGAGCAGTGATTACTCTTAATAAAGAATGAGCCATAAAATACCACACTCCACACCTTAGCACATTATGGCCCTCAGCTGTAGTGTCAGGAGGAGTAAAATATTTAGGTTCTCCCCTAAAAAAAATTCAATTAAATAAATTAATTCCTGCAGAATTCTAATCCACCTTTCAATTTATATACAGTATACAGAGGAGTGCATAAGTACAATTAAATTCAGCAATTCATGACTGAATATATGAGATTGAAAAATAAAAATGTACACAAATAATAACAAAAACATTTTTTATTCATTTAGTACATGAGAAACTTCTGTTTGCAAGATTACATTATCTTGGATATGTGAAATAGCTTAAAGTCAACATGAAATCAAAATGGACACTTCTACATTTTATGGAATATTGCCGAGTTCATTATAAATTATTAATCATGGCACAATAATCCACATGATTATTTATTTATTTATATATTTATTAATTGTTATATTTATTTAATTCTGGTGACTTCAAACGTTAACTTCCCCTCCCCCTTACAATCCCATCTTTTCTGTGATGACGTGTGCACGGGAGCGAGGACTGGTCAATAAGTCCTCCCCTCCAGCAAGCCATCACTTACATGAGATTGCAGCAATTGGCAAACAACAATGATCTAATCAATTCCCAATGGACAAATTTAAGACTCATCTTCTTTTTTTTTTAATCCAAGAACCCATTTCACTCAGATTTGTGTTACAATAAAGAGAAGACAACTGCCATTTCCATTTCATGCTGACGTCATTCTGAGCAGTAATAAAAACCAAATTGTAATATTTAATCACGTTGTTTTTTTTTTATTATAAACCTCTCGCAGATTTTAAAAATAGTACACAAACATATGCACTCAAGTGTGCATGTAAACTGTAGCTATGTATACAGTTTTAGACATTTAGAAAATTCCAGCATTTATTAGAATAAATACTGTGTATCTTTAACAATGTCATGGCAATAAGTTAGAAACTATGCTGAAACAAAACTTCATTTCAATACAGATTAATTTCACGATATGACCTAAAAAAATGTAATAAATAAAATAAAATACAAAAGTAACATAAACATGCAGTTTGCTAAACGAGTCAGATGTTGATTCAATAACAGCTTCACAACCAGGGTAAAATATGATCTACTGTGCTGTGTTGCTGAAGATTCAGCAGAGGAAGCATAGATTTAACGTTGCAGTCAATGCGTAAAGCATGAGAACATGGCCAGTTCAGCCCATATGAGCTGACACACCTCTGGGAAAAGGCTGCAGTGAGATCAAAAGTAAGGGTCCTGTATGCTGAGATTCATTAGATACCATACTAATGACCTAATAAATTCACCTAATGAAAATCTCCCCTGAAATCCATTTGATTTTCAGCAGGTATTTATTAGCATATATCTATTTCACCTTTTCAGATTGGTAAGGGAAATTACACTTGGCTTGCCATCTGCAAAGGAGGGGTTTAGGCACAAAACTCAGCGAGAGTTCTAAGTCTGTGTCTTCAGACAGTGCTTCTAGTAATTGTGAAAAATAAATAAATTAATAATAATAATAATAATAATAATAATAATAATGTGACAGTAAGGAAAGGACAGATATCAGATACTGTCAAGATTTCACCTTGTTAAGAGTTACCTCCTAAGTTTACAGCACGCAAAAATACAATGTGAGATTCTTATGATCTGGTTCATTTACGTGAGCCAGTCAAAAAGACTACACTTTTTGACTAAATCTGGCTCATTCAGTGAATATCTGAAAACTGACACCCATTCTGAACAGCAAGACATTTTAAAAGTCCGAATCAATATAAAATAGGAACTTAAAGTGGTCATATGATGTGGTTTCAAGTTTTCCTTTTTCTTTTTCTTTGTAGTGTTACAAGCTGTTTGTGAATAGGTAAGAACCCTAAAGTTGCAAAGAAAGTCTCAAACCAAAAGAGATATTCTTTATAAAAGTTAAGACTTGTTCACGCCCTCCTAAAACGGCTCGTTTAAACACAGCCCCACGTCTACGTAATGATGAGAGAAGACTACAATGCCAGCTGTTCTGACTCACAGTCTGTAAGTACTTTAACATACGTTTACAAATCACGAGATTTGAGCAGTGTAGAGTAGTGGTTCTCAATTCCAGTCCTCGTGCCCCCACTGGATAGCTGGCCAATCAGAGCACACCTCACTTTTCAGACTGATGAGCTTTGTAAAAAACTGCGTTTCAGAAAGGCGGGGCATAGAGGAGAAACAATAATGTATACTATTCGGAAAATATGTTTTTTTTTTTTTTTTTTTTTTTTTTTACCTTAAACCACATTAAAACATTACACCAAATAATGTACTTTTTAGCAACATTATATGACCCCTTTAAGGTTTGTGAAACCCACCAAACAGAATAGTCATTCTAGGCACATGTAGAGACTGCAAGTTCAGACTTCAGTAGAATAAGGTGAAATGTACTTGCAAAATTACAGTCAGCAGAACTTTTATATCAACATCAAATGCAAAAACACAACACATTCAGCTGATCTAGTCTAGCAGCAGTAACGCCAGCTTGGCATCTGTATTGCAGCCTGCTCTCTCACTATCAAGTAAAAGCCAAACCAAGATTTACTCTTGTCCAGCCACTTGCATGGTCACTTTCTTTTTTCAATTCAGTGTTCTCTTTGGTTTGTAAATTCTGCACCATTTTTTTTTCAGTGTAGGATAAATCAAATTAGAACACACTTATAAAAAATACAACTACAAAAAACCTAAGTTTGTTTAACTAAATTCTACTAGTCTACTAAAAAGTCTATTCATTTTTTAGGAACTAATGTCTGCCTAGAATTTACTGATTTATTTATTTACTTTTCTGGACCTCTGGAGTTTCAACCAACACTCAAACTCCCTTTAAAATTGTAGCACAACTTTTCAGTAGTCACTTCACAACTTTTTCACAAAATTCTGATCGATTAATAGTGAGATGCACCTGTAAATTGGTATTGCTATGCTACGCTATGCAGTAGAGCTTTGTTACAATGTACCTCCAATCTGCTTGCTTTGGCAAAGTAATCCCACCTCACTGAATCCTCATCACAGTGAAGGGCTAAAGCCCTGACTACTATCACAAAGACTGTCCAGAGAGTCACTATAGAAACCTAAACTTTTGTCCCCTAATAACACAGCAAATTTATGATTATGAGCCCAGAACAAAAGAAATATCAATTGTCTCAGGGCCACTTGTTTAAAAAGACATCTTTTCTATTATGTCTCTTGTCATTTCTTCATGTATTGCTGAGCATACAGCAGCTGTCTCTCCGTCGTCTGCAAAATCATTAAACATAAACTTTGTGCATGGCACGACATGAGAATCAACTTGGGGTGCATTTCCCCAAAAATATTTTGGCCAACTATGGCTGCAAGTTCCAAAACCGTAGTTCCAACTTCCAACATTAGCAAATAGCATCACAAAGTAGTGTGGTTGGAACTGCTCTCGACCTATGGTTAGAGGCACAGATTTTTTATAAGCAGTACAACCTATATCATTCATTCCAGAGATATTTCTATGTACACACAAATATAATTTTACACCTTTATGTTTTTCAATAGAATGAAAAGAAGAGTGAGCACATGTTAATGTAAACTAATACACTGAGGAAACCATGTGAGAGGGAACCCGTGGTGAAACCTAACATCTGTAAATAATTAAAAACAATGGATAACAAAATAAGTAGTTCTCCTTAATTACAGCAATAATCTGCCAGTAATTCAATATCAAACCAATTATTAGCAGAAATTATTACACCAACACCTGTGTGAAGTCATTACCAACAGTTCTGTACTCTTAAACCAGAGTGTTTCCAACAACAAATGTGTGACAAATTACTTCTATTTCAGGAAACAGTTGTGACTAGGTAGTTAATTTTTTCAACAATGCATTGTGCTATTAGGCTGCAAATTATGTCATTGTATGGGAAACACAACTCTGGATAGCTCAAGGTAAGCTATCGTTACATAATCGTTATGATAAGTTGTTTTGTCTTTTAATGTTTGCAAATTTATCACAACATGAGGTGAAATGTATAGTTTGTTTCTTACTATAATACTCCCCCCCTTTATTCTGTTGCACTTTTCCACACAACATGTGTGTGTATAAACAACTAGAGCCCGACCGATATATCGGCCGGCCGATATTATCGGCCGATATGAGCTAATTGCATTTAAATCGGCATCGGCCGAAACATGAGAAACAGAGTCTCATGCTTCACTCATGTTATGAGTGTTGCATAGTTTGCCCACCAGAGGGAGCTCTGCAACTCCCCAGTTGACAACAGCGCCAGAAATCCACTACAGAAGAAAGCTATCAGCCAAGCCACAGGAGGTGCACTCTTTTGACGGTGAGTCTGTCGTTCGTCATGTGAAATGATTGTAGATTTAGTTCATACATTGTATATAAAAACAGTGTGGTAGTTCTAGCTAACAGTCCTATCATTATCACTTCTAAATATTCTGTAACATCACTTACAGCCGCTAATGCATTGCTATATTAGATTAGCACTAAAGCTAATACCATGTTTATCAGTGGAAGAGCGCGAACGTTAATAAGAGGTCAAACTATAACGTTAGCGTTTAATTTATTCTAAATATATCTGCAGATAATATATCTAAATATATCTGCACATAATGGCCGCTTAACTGTGGCAGGGGGGCGCGTGTAGTCAATGACTAGAAGTTATGTACAGCGTGCCTCGAAAAAACAACAACTGTTACGTTACTCTAACGCTAATATAGCTTCCTTTTTTAGCAAGCCCCTTAAATGCTTGCTATTAACTTGTTTGAAGGTGGTTCTTCTTAAAATTGACAGCGGTGTGTTCATGACACTAACGTTAACATTCAACTTCGAATTGATTCCGTAATCTTCCGGTAATAGTAGGCAAGACAATGTTTTGATTCAGACTGCACAAAGAGAAGAGAAGATGTACGGGTCCGTTGTGAATGTGTCTGTGAGAGCAAATAGTGTAGTTACAGTAGCTGCGTCAGAAATGATTAAACCAGAGGGGACATGTAAATAAATGTGAGCTGAACAAGCGCTTTTTTTTTTTACATATTGTTTCAAAGCAACTTTACAGACATAACAGGAAAATGTTGTAATAATATTGTTAAATATAAGTAGGTAATAGGTCATACCTATTGCTTGAAAAATAAAAAAATATATATATTTCTAATTTTTGCCTATGTAGGAGATCCCAGTTTATTATTATTATAATTCTAATGATGACATGAGTAATGATACATGGTGATATTATTAATACACATGCTTATTCTTTCTCTGTCTCTCTTTCTGCCTACAGATGGCTGAAAAAGGTGAATGCTGTAGCAGCAAAGTGTGGGACTACTTCTGCAAATACTTTAACTTTAGTATTATAATTTATTTACAGTACACACACAGACTGTTAAAACCAGCTTCAACTGGAAGAAAGTAAAAGTGTTAAATGTTTAAAACCAGACTGTTTTTTGATCATTAAAAAAATATATACTTTTGATGTGCAATTGTTTATTCATTGAGACTTTAATCTAAGGCTTTTTTTTAACATAATCCCTTCTGGAAAATGGTTTATACAGCCCACATACATAGAACAGGCAGATATTTTGCTATTGAATGTTGTGTAAGTGCAGTTTATAGGAAATGGGTCTAATATCCAGTTTATTTTTAAAATCAAAATATCGGCTTATAAATCGGCTCTTTTCGAGTTAATATCGGCATCGGCCCCAAAAAATCCATATCGGTCGGGCTCTATAAACAACTTAATTTATTGAAATATATGTCTGTCCAGAAGCATTACCATCCATGCTCAGGTTTACTGTTTCAAATCAGACGTAATAATTAATGTCAGTAATGTGGAAATATGTTTTGCTTGAACACTTGTGACTGAATCAAGTCAAACACATTTTAATGTCAGGTGTAAACAGGGCCAGAGAGAAAAAGGGACGATATGATTGCAATTTCAGTTTTTATTTTCTCTTTGGAGTGTTACAAGCTCTTGGTGCATAATGAAGATCTGTAAAGTTGCAAAGACTAAAGTCTCAAATCCAAAGAGATATTCTTTATCAAAGTTAAGACTCTGCTACGCCCCCCTAAAATGCCTCGTTTAAACACGTCCCCACATGTCTTAAACTAATAACAAAACATACAGTAGCTGATTCTGAAGCGCCAGATCATTTGAGAGAGGTGGGGCATAGAGGACCTACAACAATGTACAGTATTTAAAAAAAATTAGTTTTTTGAACATTAAAGCATGCCGAAAGATTATATTACACCAAATACACATCTTTAATAATGATCTTTAAAAAAGCATCATATGACCCCCTTTAACAGTGAAAGTAATGTATCAGATCAGCAAAAGTGCACAAGCACATTTGCTTTGATGATCTGCTTTAAGAAGAAGCCAAAAGCCTTCATCTCTCCATTTGTTGAATTACTATCATGTTGTTATCTATCTCCAATCAAAAACCCACCAACCACCTGTCTCTCCCCTTCAAAAGACAAGAATCCATGTTTTACCATCAAATTATATTATAAAAAAATATACATACAGTATACAAACACACGCACACACACACAATTAGGGATGCATTACATGGCTAATGTGTTTGCACAAGCACACGCACCAGTAATATACACTAATGCAGAGCTTTGCTTGATCTGTGCATTTATAATGCGGCTTTCCTTGAAACACCCAACCCCCCATTTCACACTGGCATCTAAACATCACTTCCTCACTGTATAACTCAATAGCACCAATGTAAATATCTGAGAATGCTAATCCTTAGCTCTTCGTGATATTCCCACAGCAGAAATGAAGAATGACTGACGTTACAGCCGCTGCAGATATTACACTTTTCTACAGATTGTGCACTACAATGCTGTTGCTGTAGAGCTCCAATGACCCAAACAGAATCACAACCAACCACAACCAAGCTGCTTGAGATACTGGGGGTTGGGTCAGAGCATGATTTAGCATTGTGTTTCAGAATCGTTAACGGAACTGAATGAAGGTCAGATATTGTTTAACAAAAAAATGTCTTAAAACAGAACTGTAAAAAGCAGCAACGTTAAAACTACTTTGGAACCATGCTGATATTAAAGTTACAAATTGAGAGAAGACTCCAAGGCTCTATGTGCCACTTAAAGATATTAATTGAAACCTTTCTTATTTTCATTTCATTTCATTTCATTTTTTCCTGTTATAATCACACACAAAAAAATATAATTTTTTTTTTGAATTATCAATGTTTTTGAAATTCAAAAATCAATGGTTTGATGTCCTGGTTATAATATGTGTGCTGACTTTTACTTGGTGTCCTGTTTATTTATATTTACGTTGAGTTTTGGTATATTTTCAGCAGAATTAGATATAAGATTTGGAGAATCGATTAATTTGAAGTGGTACTGACTTGGTGTTTTGAACTTCTCTAATTTTATTCACAGACAAATTATTAGTTTCACTTGATATAGGGCTCTACACAACACCTCATAAACCATGTGTCAATTAAACCAATCTTTTGTCATACTGGATTTTGTGCTGCTTCTATGAACTAGTCTTGGGATTTTTGTCCCAGCACAACAAGACCAAATCAGTTCCGTTTCATTCAGTTCAAGTTCACCTGAAGTCTATTGGCTAATAATTATCAAATGCATGCTGACCTTCAAGATAAACATTTTCCGCTTTGGGGAAGCCAAGTCATTAATTTAAATAAAACAAATTGACACACTAGCACTAACATTTTCTCTCAGATACAAAAATGTGTGGATGCTTTTGAGTATGTTTCTGTTTCTATCTCAGTATCTATCTCACTAGCTACAAATGAAAAATGCAATATTACAAATCACATCTAGTACTGAGTGCAGTTTAATGATAATGACTTTTTATGACTGTCTTTCAAAATAATATACAGCTTATGAACTTTGTGACAATAGCTCTTTTTGGGATAATCATATAATCCACTGATCTTTTAAGCACAGTTTATACCTTTTATCCCCCACAAAAGAGAGCATCCATTAGAGTGAAATGTCCATATCAGAGTCTGAAATGTGATGGTCTGCCGCTTTTTGTGATTTCTCATTTGGTGCTCTGCTTTTCAGAAGGTGTAGGGGTGGTACAGATGACTGGATGATCCCATATACATGCATCATACAAAAAGCACAAGCTCTCAGAGAGTATTGGGTTAAAGATATGGATTAGGCATGAACAGATGACAAAGCTGTCAATGCATATGAAAAAATCTAGCCATGCACCAAACCATTTTTTTTGGCTGAAAAAAAAAAAAAAAAATCTGTGAAGCTCTGTATAGAAGCACATAATTCAATTAAAATAATGCAATGATATGTTGAAAATTAATAAATTAATTTAATTTAATAAAATATAAAGTTTGCATTTAAATAGTTAATTGCCAATAGTGTAAATATAACAAATACTTTCATTTAACTAAAATTAATTAGATTAGACATTCTTTTTGATGATAAGATTTAAACCTTAAATCGTTAAAAAGCCAAAACATTTGGAAAACAGAATTTGGGACAAGGCAACACCTTATTTTCTCCTTCAACCATATTTGTCAAGAGATTAACCTCAACCTTTACTGCACTTTGTTATTCTTGTAGCTATTTATCTATAGCGACAAATGAATCAGAAGTCTCACACATTCACAGAAAATATCTTACTTCTAAGTTGCAAAGAAAAATAAAATTGATATTTACCCTCAGTTTTTGAATTAGAATTTAAATATGCTGCCTGTGTACCCTTTTTGCTCATTCAATTTCTGTCTCTACTGAAATGAAACAAAAAACCAAGTTTTTATCTTCATTTTCTGAAGGCTTGGCTAAATAACGCCTTATCTGTTCTACAGAAAAAAGGTGTGCCAGTTTAGAATGATATAACATTGATTAAATGATGGAATTTATAATTTTTTTCAAACTCAAGAAACATGCCTCTAGGATTGAATGTTAATGTAACACAACATTAAAGAGCCTTTTTGTCACAGGCCCCTTCTTTCCATGTGACACTTTGCCAGCACTACCAATACCTTTAGGCATTGATTGTGCATGATATTACTTATTACTCAATGTAATATTTAGTAAAAAGGTACCTTTATATTGACTCTTTCTTTCAAACAGGTGGACAAAGAACCACCCACTCACCACCCTCTAAGACATTAATACTAAAATGTCTTTCCCTATTGTGTGCAGAAACAAATAACCAGAATCCAGAAATTAGAATCGGGATTTCCCTGAAACGTTGCCACAATGTACTCTGAAATTTTCCACATAATTGCGGCCACAATATTTATCTTACTGAGTACATTTTCTAACAAAAAAAAGAAAAGAAGTGTACTAATGGGATATTGTTGGGAACAAACAATATAGATTTAACATGAAAAGCCTGAGGGCAGCTCACCTCATGCATGGCTGAAGGATTTCAGCTTAAATATGGAGTTGCAGTTCAGTGCAGAAAAATCCACATGCTGCATTAAAGTGCTCTTAACAATGATCAAGGATCTGGACATCTGCAGAGGTTATTAAAACACTCTATCATGTATTTTTGTACTTAAACTTATTGTATCTCTTAGTTTGTTTTTTTTTTCGTATGAGGAACTGTATGAAAATGGTCTTCTCTTTGTCTCTCATTGAGACTTTATACGTTTTTTTTTGCATGACTATAGAATAGAAATCTAAGTGTACTGTGCTGAATGCAATGCATATTTAAATCATAAAACATAAATTAAATAGATATGGGAAAGCAGTTACTGCAGCAGTCATGCAGAGTAGATTTGACTCAGTCCCACTGCTGGCTCAAATTATAAGATCAGCTGTATATTAATCACTCAATTTTTTAAGATAAAACTTTTAATAACACAGTGCCCAGGTGGGTAAAGTTTCATACAGAAGCAATAATCTTTCTTATCTCCCTTCAACTTTGTGAGTTCTAAAAGTGCCCCAATGGTATGGCATGGGTTTGATGGGGGTAATTGTGTATGACTCCACTTTCCTGCGACTGTCTTATTTGGCTGTCCATTTTTCCAACGTTCTGGAAATTGGCCTATAATGGGTCAGGCTGGGGGAAATAGATGGACTAATTACAAACTATAAAACTCACCCACTCACACAATCTGTTATCTGTATTATATTATTATATTATCTGTATAGTGTTCCTGTAGCTCAAGTGGTAGAGCACGGTGTTATCAAGCACTTGGTTGGGGGTTTCGATTCCCCGGGGAACACATGATAGGTAAAAATTGATAGCCTGAATGCACTGTAAGTCACTTTGGAAAAGGGCTGAAACAATTCCTCGAGTAACTCGGTTACAAAAAATGATCGAGGCAAATTCCTCTGCCTCGAAGCCTCTTTATTTTAAATCTCACGTCAGATTCTTTCGCAATTACTTTTTTTTTATGTGGCACAGCGCGTTTACGTCACCCACAAAGCGGAAGGAGACACAAGGAGTCAGCAGCGTTTTGATTTGAGGGCGTGTGTCCAATGCAAGATAGAGCTGGCATACCACAACTAGGGCCCTATGATTTCCGCGATGCAGAAAACACGGAGGGAATCTCGGAATCCAGTCATAAAAACGGAATTTACAGTTTAACGCGGAATGGCACTGAATTTGCCAAATTTTGAATGAATTAATAAAAAATAGGTCATTGCACTTACATCAAATGACGATATGGATTAATATCTGTAAATATTAAGCCGGAACAGTCTATTTAAATATGAATCCTGCATGTTCTGCGTGTCTCTGTTAATGAATGGTGCAGAAGCGTGTTTTCGTCTATTTTACACACACGAAGCGCGCGTGTCGCTCACGGTGATTTTAGCGTCTGCTGTCTCACTAAATAAGGACGTGAACACATAAACAACATCTTCAGAACTGCTCTGACAGTCACTTCATGAGCATTTGACCGTTTGATTTGAGTAAAACTAGCGTCACATCACATACACAGAACTGCAATGTTACGTCAACCGTCAAAATAAAAGTCCGGTTTACAGTCTACTAGCCTACTACTACTACAAAAAAAAAAAAAAAAAAAACATTTTTTTTTAAGGTTTAATCACACAACATTTCTTCCATGTTTTATTTTTTATAGTAAATCCCCTTGGTTTACCAAAAAGTTAAGTTTGCTTAATTTTCAATAATTAAAAGATAAATTAAATTAATGTTTTATGTGTTTAATGTTTAATGTGCATCTCAGAAAATGCTTTATTTACAACCCCAACTGAATGGCACTTAAATGCACTTAATTCATCTGTCAACTTTATTGTTATTGTTCACAGTACAATTACAGACAGAGAAACAATGGCTACAAATTAAATGTTTATTTTTGATGTATGCATTGCATTCTATGCATTTAAAAAGAAAAATTTAATTAAGCAAAAACACATTTTATCCGATTACTCGATTAATCGATGGAATTTTTGGTAGAATACTCGATTACTAAAATATTCAATAGCTACAGCCCTACTTTGGATAAAAGTGTCTGCTAAATGCATACATTTAATTTTTTTATTTAATTTAATTTAATCTGTATGCAAGGTTTTTTTTGTTTTTTTTGGTGAACACTCAGCTTAAGGTACACCTCCATATCTGTGACCACTGTGACACCTGCAGTGTTTATAGAGCTTTGAATTGAATCTGAAAAGAAGGCTACTACTAACAATAATATTTGAAATCACAGTGAGTCAGATGAATTACACAAGTTATTACATGAAAACATGAACAATGACGTCGCGTTAGGGCTGTCGCGATAACCGCAATATTGTAATACCGCTCTATTGACAAGCAAACCGCAGAGGAAAGATAGCAACCGCAGAAACCATGGCAACCGCAGTGTTCCGTTTTTTTTTGTTGTTTTTCTTTTTATGAGGCTGTGGCCTTCTTGTTTTTTCAATTTGTTACTGTGCATTCAATGTTAAATGAATTAATGATACAATATGGTTACGACTGTAATTTTCTCGCGAGCCGTTGTAGCTTTACGGTGCTTCATTTGTTTTGAATAGGCCGGCTGAAACGATGGGAGGCGCTCGATCTCGTCCCAAAACCTAATGTCACGTCGCCAGTTTGGGAACATTTTGGCTTTCAACCCAATGAAAAGGCCGGGCCAGCGAATATGCAAAATTTGCTGCAAAAAGGTTCCTGTGATGCGGCAATACATCTAATTTGAGGTCATCGGGACATTCTAAAACGCTTGACGTGAAAAACGCTTTACGTGGTTTAATGTACTAATACAGTGATATTAACAGACCAAACTCACTAAACATCATATTAATAAAGTATAACATCTACAAAAAATCAGATGATCCCTGAATATGAATTCAACGCATTTAATAACACGTTAAGCCTTATCCTCCCATAGAAAACCATCATAAGGCTTAATGTCTTATTAAACGACTTGCATTCATATTCAGGGATCATCTGATTTTTTTTTTTTGTACATAATGTTTAGTGAGTTTGGTTTTTAAAAATCACTGTCTGTTTTATTACATTAAGCCACTTTAAGCGTTTTCTAATAACGGTTTTCTATGGGAGGAAAAGGCTTAACGTGTTATTGTTGCATTCATATTCAGGGCTCATCTGATTTTTTTATAGATAGTATACTTTATTAGTATGATTTTTAGTGAGTTTGGTCTGTTAATATCACTGTCTTAGTACATTAAGCTATGTTAAGCATTTTTCACGGTAAGTGTTTTAGAGTGTCCCCTGTCATCCAGCGCAGCTGCCCTCTCAAGCATCAGGTCGCGGAGCAACATCAAAAAGAACAGCTGAGACCTGCCGACAGTCAAGAGTAGCTGAAGCCTTTGCGAAATCTTTAAAATACAGCCGTGAAAGTAACAGCTGAAGTCACGGACAACCTCCGCATTAGCGTGAGCATATAACGAGCTCACACGCTATATGCTTGAGGAGCACACGCATAAGTCCGTTATTTCAAATGTAGGCGCGCGGTATGTAGCTTCCTCACCTTTTCTGTAACAACGTTGAAAGTTCAGCCAAGATAAATGAACAGCTGATCATAGCTGTATGTAGATTTTTTTATTAATTTAGTAGCAATTTTTAGTCCTGCAAATCCATTTATCCATTGCTGAAATTTCCGCGTCTTCATGGAGAAAGCGGGTCATGGTAGCTTAGCAACGGCAGACGCATCAGGAGCGCAAGTGCCCGAAGGATTTGGAAAAAAAAATCAGAAAGCGGCGCACCTAGCGTTTTCCACGCATTTTTAGACGCGATATGTACGGCCCCTTACAGTACGAAAACTCCCGCTTAATACAAAGAGTGACGATGGCGGAGAGAGCAAAACGTTTCAAAGTGTGGTTATACTTCACTAAAGTTGATGCAGAAAACGCTCGTTGTCATAAGTGCAACAAATTTTTGCATGTAAGGGTGAAAACACAAGCAATCTGTCAAAGCATCCTTCAAAAGTCCATTATGTGCAGACAGAGAAATGCAAAGTTTTCGACTGCCTAACACAACACAAAGTACCGATAAGAATACCGTTAAAGAACTGGACCGTTAAGCAGTATCGGTAAGAATAGTAATACCGTTAAAACCTTAGCGATACCCATCCCTACACAGGGCTGACCGAAGGGGCATGTACGCAAGTGCTGTACATCAACAGTGCTGGAGGAACCCAAAGCTTTCAGGAGCACAGTTTTCAAGGATAGAAACTTTAGCTCTACTGAGAGCAAGGGTTTGAAGGGAGCCCTCTGCAGTGCTGATAGAACAACTGCGAGATCCCAAGAGGGGACTTGCTGAGGGTGAGGTGGATTGAACCTCCTGGCCCCTCTCAGGAACCTGATGATCAGATCATGCTTCCCAAGAGACTTACCTTCAACAGGGTCATGGTGAGTCTAAATGGCGGCCACACAGACCTTGAGGGTGGAAGGAGACAGACTTCGTTCCAACCCTTCCTGAAGAAAGGAAAGCACTAGGGCTGTCACTTTTTATTCTATTTTCGAATATGCATTCGAACATGACGTGAAATATCCGTAATCGTACTATAAATAAAATATCCGGTTTTTAAAATGCCATGTTTAGCGCATTTTTTACAGTTTATGATTAGACCGGTTGTTTTTTACTAGCTTTACCTTACTACCTCTAGCTGAAGTGATGGTAGCTACCACCTGAGGTGGCAAGGTACCTTAACCTTCTGTGACTCGTCCAGAACTCACACATGTAGGTTCCAAAGATCGGGACGTGGGTGCCCTGTCTCTGAGAAAGAAGGTCTTTCCTCAGAGGAATTGGCCAGGGAGGGGCTGTTGTGAGGAGTACAAGTTCGAGGAACCAGGTCCGGCTGGGCCAAAAAGGCACAATCATGAGGACCTGCTCCTCGTCCTCCCTGATCTTGCACAATGTCTGTGCCAGAAGGCTCACTGGGGGGGAAACGCATACTTGCGCAGGCCCAGCAGCCAGCTGTGTGCCAGTGCATATGTGCCAAGGGTGCCCTCAGTCAGGGAGTAAAACACCTGGCAGTGGGAATTTTCTGGAGAGGCAAACAGGTCTACTTGAGCATCTCCGAAGCTTTCCCAAATCAGCTGAACCAAGTGGGGGTGGAGTCTCCATTCCCAGGGACAAAACTGCAACCCTGAGAGCTCGTCCGCTGCCTGTCCAGGAGCCCGATGCAGAATGCCCGTTGCACATGGCAACCTAGCCCATGGCAGAGGCATCTGTTGACACTAAAACATGTCTGGACACAGGTTCTAGGGGAACGCCAGCCCATAGAAATGAGAAGTCCAACCACGAGGTGAAGGTTCGGAGGCAGGCTGGAGTGGCTGTCACTCGGAGCATGCCCTGTTGCCATGCCCATCTCGGGACTCGGCCATGAAGCCAGTGCTTAAGCGGTCTCATATGGAGTAACCCGAGCAGTATGACTGCCTCCACGCATGCCATATGCCCCAGGAGCCTCTGAAACAGTTTCAGTGGAACCACTCTCTTGCCCTCGAATTGTCAATTCAGCAGTGACTGCACGCGCTCGTTGTAAGCCATGCAACCATGGCGACCGAGTCAATTTCCATACCGAGAAAAGAGATCCTCTGCACAGAACTGTCGTTCATGGCCTCCTGGAACCCGGAGGTATAGAAAACCGCTCTTTTAGTGAAGGTTTGGGTACCACTGGCCGCAGGGCTAGTGGCAGAACAAAAAGAGAATGAGAACAAAGGATTCACCCCCGGCCCTCCTCCGGGGGAAGGAGTGGTCCTGCTACCATCTCCTGAAGAGCTGACGTCTCCAACTCCAGTTGGCCCATCTCAGCAATGCCGTTTGGCCTGATGCTTGGCAGATTTAGGGGCAGAGACGGGGTGCGCCACCCTTCTGTGGTCGTCTCGCTGCAGCCGGGGTGAAGGCTGCTGCTGCGGCTGAGCAGGAGTGCAGGAGACCGCAGGAGACTGCAAATTCTCTGGGTCTTGCGATATCCACACTTGTGGTCCAGGAGCATCACCTCTGGCTTTGTCTGGTTGACATGAGGGACACAGCTAAGTTCGGTTCCTCAAGGTCCCTGTGTCCCAGACCAGCCTCTTCGGCGACGCAGTCGAGAACATGACCCAGTAAAAGACAGAGGCAATCCGACATATTCTGCCCCAGTGGGCAACTGCTGCCTCCATTAGTCTACCGGCCGCAGTGCCCCAGCCTGCCCAAACCGTCTCGGTAGCTACTACGGATCATCAGATTTGGCTATGTGATTATGTTTGCCCGGTGTCTCCCAGGTTCAGCGCCAACCACTTCACAAGAAAAGTGGTGGGTAATGACCGATCTTGGACCTGCGTGTCTTGAACTGGGCCCTTCACTAGTTCAAGATTTTGAAACAGAAATGCATCTTCAGGTGCATCCATCCTCAAGATTGGTTTGCAACGATCGACCTGAAGGACGCAGACTTTCGTGTCGCATATTTTCATACATCATTCCACACCACAGACCATTGTTGCGGTTGGCATTTGAAGGACGAGAATGTCAGTACAAGGTTCTGCCCTTTGTGCTGTCCCTGTCACCCTGTGTCTTCAAGAAAGTTGCATGCGCAGCCCTAGTTCCCCTCAGAGAGCAGGGCTTTCACATTCTTAGGCACTTCAATGACTGGCTCATACTAGCTCAGTCTCAGGATCAGTTGTGTGAACACAGGTACTTGGTGTTCTCGCACCTCAGCTAGTCAGGCCTTCGGGTCAACTGGGAAAAGAGCAATCTCTCCTTGACACAGAGGATCTCTTTTCTCAGTATGGAGTTGAATTCAGTTGAACATTAAGCACACCTCACACAGGAAAGTGCTCAGTCATTGTTGAACTGCCTGAATATGTTCAGGAGCAGGACGGCAGTCCCACTGAAACAGTTTCCGAGGCTCCTGGGGCATATGATACCACTTCAACACTGGCTCCATGGCCGAGTCCCGAGTCGATGGATTGTGCGGAGAGTTTGGGCCAGCTGACTCCAGGTAATCCTGAGGCCCCGGCCTGTCTATGTGCCAAGGGTTCCTACTACCCCCTTCAGGAAACAGGTAGTGAACCTGCAAGCGCTGCCCCCAGAGGAGGCAAACCCAGCCCTAGCTTTGCTCTGACCCGTCTGAGCCTTGAGATGTTATGTAGACAGGACACAAAGCTTCAGGACCTCAGATTAGCTCTTTGTCTGTTACGGAGGCTGGCAGAAGGGGAATGCCATCTCTAAGTAGAGGATGGCCCACTGGATAGTGGATGCCATCATCCTGGCTTATCAGGCACAGGGTGTGCCCTGCCTGCTCAGATTGCAAGCTCACTCTACTAGAAGTGTTTTATCCTCTTGGGCGCTGGCTCATGGTATCTCGCTGATAGCTATTAGTAGAGCAGCGGGATGCGAGACCCACAAAACGTTCGCTAGATTCTATAACCTTCGTGTGGAGCTGGTATCCTCCTGTGTTCTCATCTCAAACTGGTAGAAGCACTGAGAGGCCCCGGTTTAGTGTCAGCTTGCTTGGGTTGAGTCCGTATGGGAGACCCTGTCGAGCTCCTCCATCCCCTCAGCAACCAGACATGGCGGAACATCCAGCGCCAGGCCCTCACTCAATGAATCTTTGAGAAACTGTAGAGTGCTGGGTTCCATATATAGAGATCTGAGTGGATCCGATATGTGTAAAGTCGACGGTATAGCCTCAGAGCCCTGTCTTTCCCTAGCAGACTTCTGCCATTTGCAAGAGGGATATAAACCCCTCTAATATTCCATATGCACCTAAACGGTTGTTCACATGTGTAAGTGCTTCCAAAACCTCCTTCAGAAAGGATGGGCTTCCACAACGTTCCTGTTCCAAGTGGTATGGTTGCGTTTTCCCAGTGTAACCCAATCTGTCTGAGCAGGTAGTGCTACGACAAACCGTGACTTGTCTTCTTGTTGCAAGCACAACCTATGCCGAAAAGGGGGTGCAGGAAGCTTGCACAGGACACTGGAAGCGGAAACATCTGTGGCACTTTGTTAGGGATGCCAAAGTCGGTCATTACCGACACAACGTCGAGAGTGACCGATTGAAAGTAAACATCTCGGTAAGGTATGCAACCCTGGTTCCTCGAAGGAGGAAACAAAGACATCACATTCCATCGCCACAGCTGCTGGTACCACCACTGAGCAGCCAGGTCACCAGCTCGTCTCCTCAGAGAAAACTTGAGTAAGCACTGCACCTGCTGTCTAGTTATACTCGCCCTGTGATCAGCAGAAGCTGGATGCAATCATCACATGCCAGTGTGCACTGGCTCATTTAGTTTTCACTCAAAGTAGATTGGTCTCTCTAAGCAAGATCCCAAAATCTGTCATTACTGATGGGACATCTCCATTCCCTCCTTCAGGGAACAAGGGTTACATACATAACTGAGACGTTTTACACTTGAACCTGAAGCTTTCTTTGTTTTCAGTTTACCTCTGCAGAACACCATGATCAGAGCAGCTTTTCAATGAAAGCTTCTTTAGTGCAATGTTGTAATCAATATGAAGAAACCATTAGAACACATCAAAGCAACACAGAGGTCCATGTCCAGTTTATCTTTTTACCCAAGATATTAGTTGCAAATGTGTTTTTGACACCAGATTTTCTTTTTTTGCTTCTGGCTGTAGGAATAGCTCTTAAGTTTATTTAAAAATGAAGACTGGTATATAGATCATATGGACTCCTTCTGCATAATCTAAAACTGCACACCACTATTAATGCTGGACAACTGGGGCTAATGCCCTACAAGTAGAACGCAAAGCACATTTGTCATTTTGGTATGTCTCAGGAAAAAAAAAATGCCTTAAATGAGCAGCCTGTGTTCTTTCTGTCTCTTGCAATAAATCTGTAGCAGAAGGATGCACATTTTACTCTATGCATTTTAAGTTCTGGACTAATACTGAAAGTGATACACTGATAATTTAAACAAAGTTAAAAGAGACCTGCAGGGCCAGGGTGCTGGAATCAAAATAATTTTTATCAAGCAAGTATTGGTAGCTGAATCACAGCTGATGATCTCATGTCAAGAGCAATGTAGACCCCTGAGCATAATACTCCATAAATCTAGCAATAGCTACAACCAAAGCACCAGAATTATCAAGGGACTGGCAACTTAGGTTTGTTTTACGATCGGAACCCAGAGAAACACAGGAGACGAGAGATCCAACCGCAGTGTGGTATTTAATGGGTTATCCAAATCAAAAATCAAACAAGCAGGGGTCAAAACCAGAAATCAATCCAAAACAAACAACAGAAATAGGAACAGGAACAGGAATAGGAACTGGAACAGGAAACTCGGAAGACGAGGAAACTCGGAAGGCAAGAAAACTCGGAAGGCGAGGAAACTGGGTGACGGAATGAAAGGACTCCATGAAGACAAATAGAAAAAGACCGGTTAATATAGGCAGGGTAATGACTATCAAGTAAAGACACCTGAGTGCAATTAACAGGAGTGCAATTACTGTGATGAAGGGACAAGGCTTTATGGGAATTGTAGTGCCTACGGTGAGGTGCCTATGGGGAAATGAGACCACTAGTGGAGACTCAGGGAAACAGAGACCACACAGCGTGACAAGGTTGTGCAGCCTCTGGCCCAAAAGAAGAGTAATACACACATGAAAATATCATTCTTATCCTTATCATTTGCATGACAAATATTTTAATGATCTGGGTCATTATCAGTTGAGAAAAACTCTGACTTAAGTATATAGTATGAAAATCAATAGACTTTCAGATTTTTTTTCTCATGTTTTGGCATAATATTGATTCAAACAGAAGGCTAGAAAGTGAGTATACAGTGAACATGTCTAATCACAAATGGTGTAAATGGATTGTGATTTGATCACTAAAAACACATGGAAATGTAATGTATGTTACCACACTGCATGTGTACAGTAGCACTGTGAAAAATGAAAATCAAAAAATGTAATTAAAAAATTGAACAGTAAAAAAAAAATACTGTTTCTCCTTAATTTTTTTTCTTCTTGGTTATGTACATTAGGGTTTTATTTTACATCTTATCTTGTAATGGATGTTTATTGCATTATTTTAGTGTTTTGTACCGTATTTTTGTGTATTGCAAGCTCCTTCTATATATATTACTATTCAGTTTTCAGATTTCAATTTCAGCAACATTTTGCATTTAAAAAGACTCATTGTCAACAGCGTTGTGATCTATTAAGAACAGCTCACACAGAAGCCACTTTCAAACCAAGCATCTTTTCTGTTGGTCAGTGTAGCAAATTTGTGTGACCATTTTTAACATAAGCAAAATCTGCATGGTGAACTTCTTTGCCCTCACAGGAAACTGATTGTGGACATTCTGCAAAGCAACAGCAACTCAATTTAACTCAAGGCCAGCTAAGCGATGCTTATGACAGACATTATTGCTCACATTTTGCCTGCTAATTTAGGCCTTAATCAACAAAAACAGTCAACAATCTTCAACATTTGCTTATTCTGGGGCATTCAACAGATGATCTTGTGTGGAAAGGAAATGTTTCAAGATGATGTCTGGTGTTGAGGACCACGGCATCATCTCCTTTAGTTAGGATCGATACAAGTGACTGTTCAGAGAATAAGCAGGACATGCAAATTCATCTACTGTATGACTGCTTACCTTGGCACTGAAATCCTTGCTTTCCAAACCCCCTGATGAAGAGGAGAGACAGAAAACAATGCATTAGAGATCTGCCTCTCTAAATCCTTTAATGGGCTTTTAGCTATCAGTTCTCTCCCACGGAACAAGCAATCCCTTAATTAAAAAGTACATGGACAGCTATGGCATCTAATGTTTGATTTGTATCAATGCACATATAGGAAAACAATAAATGGGTATGTGCTTTGACAGTGAATTTTACAGGGAGCCATACATTTAATCATTAAAGTAGACTGCACCTGCATGTTCAAAAATAAATGTAAAAATTTAATATTAAATACAAAAATGCTGTGTTAATTTTTTTTCCACATCTGAGCCCCTAATTCCTATTTTAACTTTACAAATTACTAAATAAACTATCAACAAGTGTGGACCAATGACTTGACTTAGCAGATGAATGCCACACTGTAAGCCTAGACAAACTGATCACACCCACATCATGGCAATTCCAGTCAACTTTAGGCATGCAGAATACGGCAGCAGTCTGAAACATATTTCTGTACAAACTTTATCTTTAGTTCTGTCCAGCAACAAAATACATTTCTACAACGAAAGCAAGTTAAAGCCCATGAGCTCTGTGAAGCAGTTCTGTGTGACAGTCCAGTAAACGCAAGTGGAAACAGTGAGTTTCTTAAACGCTTAAACCAGTTCTATGTGTACCCCTGGTTACAGGCCAGCTGCCAGATCTACAGTAACACTGCAAACATGTTTAAACTTGTACCGATATTGCAATAAATAGTGTGTGAAATGATATACTCACCAAATAAATTCAGTGCAGTGACTGCAGAAAGTCGGCTGCTTGAAAAACCTGGCAATAAATTTGTGGTTTTTCACTTCATGGACGTTTTTCTGCCTCAAAGCACCTTTACGGGCGAATCGATTTGCAACGTCAGATGAGGATTGCTCGTTGCTTTGTATGACATCAGCCATTGCAGAAACAGGAATAATTCCCCGCAGAGTATGTGGAAGTTGCTGTCAGACAACCGTTGTTGATCTGCCTTGCCGTTTGTCCGTGTAGCGCAACAGTTGGGTGCGCGCGAGCGGAGAGAGTTTCTCTTACTTTCCCCACAACTAGGCTATTGTGTGACAGCTTCCAGAGAGCGCTCTGCTTCCTTCTCGCTCGAGGTGACGTCATTGAAGTGTCCTTCTGCTGGGAGTGGATAATAGCGCGCGCCGCTGGATCATGAGTCCCGTGCAGTGAGCGTCATCCGGCGGCCAAGAAACCTGTCTGCAAGTTTCGGTGAGAAATCCACAAGATTATCTTCGAAGACAATTTTGTTTGGACCTTCACTTTCTTTTACACCTGTAGATATCTATTCCATATCGCTACTCAATCCGTGGAGGCTGGTCTTCTTCATAAAGTCCCCCAGTCTCAATTCTAAATTTGCTTTCATGCAAATATATAGCAAAAGGGTAAAACACAATTTTTCATGACAGAGCATTTGACAGAGTGTGTTGGTGTTTTGTGAAATAGGGGAAAACACATTTTTTTATATTGGTATGACTACTTAATTTCATTGCATTGTCATGTTTGCTTTCTTGGTTGTTGCACAGGATTTCCTACTAATTATAACTGAAGACTTATTCAAATTCAAATGTTATGATTCAAATTCAGTTTGTTTTATTAACTGTAATTGTCGATTATTGCTGAAAGGGACACAGGCAAACATAGGTAATTGAAAGTCATTACAAACTTTTTTTTTTTTGTTAATCACAAACAAACATATAAATAAATATTAATAACAACAACAACAATAGCCAAATAGCTCTTTGTCAGAAAACTTTTATAAAAACAGCAACTATATGAGCAAAATCTCATAAAATCAAAAAAAAAAATATATATATATATATATATATATATATACTAGGGTATACTAGGGACACACTCACCCGCCCATGTGACTACACACAAGCATGTGACTACGGGGGAAGTCGTGGCCTAATGGTTAGAGAGTCGGACTCCCAATCGAAAGGTTGTGAGTTCGAGTCCCGGGCCGGCAGGAATTGTGGGTGGGGGGAGTGCATGTTCTCTCTCCACCTTCAATACCACGACTTAGGTGCCCTTGAGCAAGGCATCGAACCCCCAACTGCTCCCCGGGCGCCGCAGCATAAATGGCTGCCCACTGCTCCGGGTGTATGCTCACAGTGTGTGTGTGTGTTCACTGCTCTGTGTGTGTGTGCATTTCGGATGGGTTAAATGCAGAGCACAAATTCTGAGTATGGGTCACTATACTTGGCTGAATGTCACTTCACTTCACTCACTTCACTTCACACTAAATATTGGCAGTGCTTTTTAGAAGATAGGGGAATTTTATGCAGTGTTTGGATTCCAATCGATACAATGAACATGCAGTTTCTTCTCGACAGGTAAGCTAAAGTTGAAGTTAAAAAGTATTAGCCCTACTAATGTTTTGGCCCTTTTGTTGAAAGTAGCCTATTGGTAGCTTGTAGTTGAAAGTTTCACCTGTTGAAACTTGCTTTCTCTTTTATAGATCTATTAGAGCTGTGTTTTCGATGTTTGCGTTTGGGGAGGCGTGACATGAAAAACATGCTTTATTTTTGTAGTTCTGCTAGACACAAGTACCCAGAAACTGTCTACTTTAATTTTGAAAAAGGGAGGGGATCTAGCCCCCAAAACATCTGCACGTGCATGGACCACAATTATTTATGAGAAGACATGCAGGTCATGGGCTGTAATTAGAAAAGCTTAAACTTTATTAATTGTAGTTCAAAATTAACTCAGCACTTCAGACACACAAAACTTATTAAACAGTTTCATTAGGGCAAAGCTTATTTCAAAAATTAGCTAAATGAAGAAAAACAAGATATACAGACTTAAAGACAGTAGTGTGGCCCTTAATTTTGGAATTTCGAGAATCTTCTGCTCTCACCCTCCCAGTCAATTCTCCTTAATGAGAATGGCAACAAACCAAATTTCACTTAGATTGCACTAAGTTTAGGGTGTGCTAAACAAAATTGAAATTCTAAATATAGTTTTAATGACAATACCAGAACATAATTACTAAATATACAACACCATTTGTAAACCACGAATTATGTTAAAAATGAGAACAAAGAACAGTGTTGTTGGTCTTAAAATGCTAAATTACATTGAGGTCGATGGCTTTGTGGGGAGCGCGCTGACATGTACCGCCGTTGTGCTTCAGTTGTCCCGAGTTCAAGCCCCAATTTGCGGAACTAGGAACGAAACTTGTACGAAAACCCTAAATGTAGTCCATTGTGGTAAAATGTTGGCAAGTATGGTTACCCATACTCAGAATTTGTGCCGTGCATTTAACCCATCAAAGTGCATACACCCGGAGAAGGCAATCAGCACGTTTTATGCCATGTTTGAGGATTAACTAGTGTAACTTAAAAAAAATAATAATAATAAATAATGATAACGTTCACTTTTACCTAAATATCTGATTCCACCCACCTCCCCCACTGGGCATTCAGAGAACATCAGGGACCACTGGAAGCATTATTTTAAAGGGGGGGGGGCATTGAGGTGTTATTGGGAGTGTTTGTTTTAAGTCTACAGACCCCCTGAAGGGACATGGTGGTGGAAAAATTTGGGGTGGGATGAAACAATATTTTTCACATTTCTTGCGGTCACTTCCCTCACAAAACCCAATGTTTTTAACCCTAGAGTGCAGGCTTGGTGGATCCAGAAACTGCATAGGGTACATTTTTCCCACACGTCCTTTGGCTTTGAGCTTCCAAAAAACCTGCATATATACAACATGAAAGTTCTCAGTTCAATGTAAGGGAATGCTACAATGTGTTACAATTTAGCCAACCCCGTCATCCAATGTTAAGTTAGCTGTATTAGCATAATGGTTCGAAGTTAGCAGTTTACAAATGCATCACATTTTGCCTGAGAATTTATTTATTTATTCTAATGTAAGTCATATGATTTTATCTGCAACAGTTTAAGTACTAAGGAAAATATAGTTTCGGTCAAAAAAATTTGATTCTTGCATAAAGTTTTTTCTTTATAAATTTGCCATGTACCTATTTATAGCCTTTACAACCATTCATATAAGATTGGGGAGGAAGTGAGTAAATAATGAAATTATCACAAAACTCCTAGCTTATCCCTGAAAGGTGGAAATGGTGTTGTTATAACTCTCCCCATGTTACAAGCATACCCTACCTACACAACAATAGTGATCTGAGGAACTGAAAAAGCAAAAAGTGCAAGTTTTTGTAAATGATACAAAATTGTTGTCTGTATGCAAAATTTTTCAAAAACATAAAGGTAAAACATTTCAGTTTTTAGTTCATTACTGTCCTGTAAACCTACCCTTAAGTATTAGGGTGAGGATAGACAGATTTTTGTTAGGGTTCATCTTGAGCCAATGCCTGCCACAGCCCGTCAGGTTGGATAGACTCTCTGGTCCCAACTCTGGCCCTTCCTCTGTTTGTCCTGCCCAGATGTCAGTCTCTGTCATCTCCTCTGGTCCCACCCAGCAGTTAAGCTCTTTCGTCTCTGCTGGCCCTGCCCAGCCTCCTAGCTTCTTTGTTATCAAATGTGTTAACATGCTACAAACATGAAGACATGGATTATAATAATCTTTAACCCTCTTTTTTTCTGATATCATCATTTTTTTGATAATTTTAAAACAATCAAGAACATGAATTTAACTTCTATGAATGTTTACTATCTAGTATATCTCATATTACACCCTTTCATTAAGCATTTCATTAAGCTATAGTTTCATTGGCTGCCCTGGTTAGTTTGAGCAAACTCCCATTTTTCAGGTTTAAGAAGATGGATTGGTTTTTAGCTGTGTTCATTGCCATTGTAATTTGCCTGCTGGATTGAAGTGGATTGAAGCAGTTTAAATGAATGTGAATGCAATCATAACTGCCACTGAAGTAACACAAGTCCACACAGATTGTCACAACTAACCACTCAAACAAACTTAGTCAACAAATATTACAATAAAAACACATTTCTGATACAGATTATAATTCACAAGCAGTGCTGGATAGTATTTAATTTGTATTTCACAAGCTAGGACCACGCCACAAACAAGCTAAGAAACTGGGGAAGAGTAGAAAGAGGATGAAGGGCTCGAGGGAATGGGATGAAGGGGTGGAGGGAATGGGATGATGGTCAGGTTGATCAAGGCATCTTGAATTGATGGCTCAGAGAGACTCAGGGTGGGAGTACCGTCTCTAGCATATATTTAGGCCAGACAATGAGGACCCCCCCGATACAACCTGATAGAAATATAATGTGGGAGAAGGATGGCTGAATGGATGAGAAAGGGAGGAAAGGGTGGGTTCGAGAAAACGAGACTAGCAGTGTGGTGTGACACAAGCTAGGACCACGCCACAAACAAGCTAAGAAACTAGGGAAGAGTAGAAAGAGGATGAAGGGGTCGAGGGAATGGGATGATGGTCAGGTTGATAAGGGCATCTTGAATTGATGGCTCAGAGAGACTCAGGGTGGGTTCGAGAGAAAGAGACTATAAGTGTGGTGTGATGTGGCCCGGTATATATGGAGGTTTTTAGAAGTCATTGTTTGGGGCGTACCCCTGCCCCTAACTTTAGTTAATACCAATTAACTCCATTTAATTTGTAATTCATTACTAATTACATACTGCTAACATAATCTATTGGACTGCACATATCAGGTAATGTATTCAGAATGCTTTTTTATTTACTTTTAGATTACCTTTGACCAATAGCTTGTTTATCACATAGATTTTAATATGATTATTTTATACATTATTATTTATCTTACTGTAGTTCTGCTTAAAAGTTTGTGAGCCCTTTGATATTGTGACAAGTCAGCTGCCTCCTCCCTGGTTATTATCGGCACCCTGTCCTAAATCGCCGCCCTTCACCAGGCTCCCGACAGGAGTGGGTGTGTGAGAGAGGAGGGGCGCTGGATGAGCCAGGGCTGGCGGTGTGTGATGGGGCACACCTGATGTGAATGGAGCCTCATCACCACCGCTGTTTAAAAGCCCAATGCGCCTCTCCTCGGGAGACCAGTCTCTTCCCCGTGCATGCACACTGGTGTCCTCGTGGGTTCAGGAAGGGTGCGTTGAGGGACTCCCTCGCCACCAGAGACGTGAGCTGCCGGACCTGCAATCCGGATGAGAACCGCACCCATTTACATGGCCGACGGGCCAGGATGCCGGGCCGTCAATCCCCTGCAAGCGCTGCAGCCAACGAGCAGGATGCGGCCGGGAGTGCGTGCGTCCTGGACCCTTCCTCCATGAACACTGCCCGACCCACACGAACCACACAGAATGACAAGGACAACAGATCCCCTGTTTATTTTGGACACACTCCCCCTTTGGCCACATTTATTCCCTCCTTTGTTTTATTTTCTGTTAATAAAAACCTCTCCGAGTCCTGACACCATGGCCACTTTGTCTGTCGTTGTCTCCTCCTGTTACAATATTTTCTATATTTCTGCATAAATATGACCCAAAACAACATCACATATTCACAGTCCTGAAAGTAGACAAAGAGAACCCAATCAAACAAATGAGACAAAATATTTTCTTTGTCATTTATTTATTTATTTATTTATTTAATGTATCCATTGTTACATGTCTGTGTATTTCAAAAGTATGTAATTCTTTGTTTTCAGTATCTGGTCTGACCCCATTTTGCAGCAATAACTGAAGATTAAACTTCTGGTCACTGCTGATCAGTCCTGTACAACATCTTGTATAAATGTTTTCCCATTACTCAGTACAAAACTGCTTCAACTGTGATATTGGTGGGTTTCCTCCTATTATCTGCTTGCTTCAGCTCCTTCCACAATATTTCAGTTGGATTAATGTCCAGACATTGTCTTGGTCATTCCAAAACATTGACTGGTTACATTTTATTTTAAGGTGTGCTTGTTGTGTGTAATTTTACATGTAAGTACTGAGTAGTATTAATTAACATGCAATTACTATATGGGTAGGGCTAACCCTTATGCGTTGTTGGGGACGTTTTTGTCCACTGGGGGTAAAGTTGAGTCTTATTTTGGACACAACTTTCTCTGTGTTTGAGCTAATGGAATGATTTTTGGTGACAAATCTTATTTTGACCCATATTTTGGGAAAATGCTTTGAAATTTTTTAAAAACTAAACGGTACACTCTGGGCAAATTCACTACCCTTCCGTTATGTTCGTGGATGAAAACATCCACTAAATTAAACTGCTGTAAAAATATATCAGATAAATATATATTTTTTCAATTTTTTTTTGCATAAATCTATTAATCAACCTCAGTCCTGATCAAAACTACCAAATGTTAAAAAAAATCCAAGATTTTAACTCTTTAATTACCAAGTTCATAAATTATGTCACTGATTTGGGGGAAAAAACACACAAAACTACATATTTTCAATATAAAAAGTGATTGTGGACTGGATTTTTTTTTTTACCTTTTATCACAGTCTTGGGCATGTCAAAGATTAGTAAAAACGATTGGCTTTAATGCATTGTTAGTTTTTGTGCAGCATTAGATTTAAATTTTTTCTCCCTCATTTGTTGTTGGTGGCTGTTTTTGCCCCATTGACTTCCATTATAACGACATTTTTTGATTGCAAAGTCATGACACCATATAATCATGCATTCTTGATTGTTTGTGGTTTTCCCTTTTGGGAAGAGGTAAAATTAGTTATTTTTACAGTCGATCACTAAGTGGGACCATTAACCCTTTAGATAGGCCTGTGCAAAAAAGGCTTAGTTTCTGGCTTGTATATGGAGTTATATGGAGTATAACAGCAAATTATAGTGTTTGTATGTGTGTGAGATTCTTGATCGTTGGTGGTTTTCCCTATTGGGAAGAGGAAACCTTTGTTATTTTTTACAGTTGATCACTAGGTGGGACCATTAACCCTTTAGATAGGCCTGTGTAAAAAAAAGCTTAGTTTCTGGCTTGTATATGGAGTTATATGGAGTATAACAGCAAATGATATTGTGTGTGTGTGTGTGTGTGATAGAGAGAGAGATAGAGAGAGAAAGAGAGCGTGTGAGAGAGACCTTTGTGCACTTACCTTGATGTATCTGAAAAAAATCCAAATATGCACCTCATGCTCAGAACTACATGGAGTAAACAATAAAAAAAGAAGTGTGTTTATGCACCTGATGCCTTTTGATGGTGAAAAGTACGGATGGCCTATGTGTGAAATGCTCGTCTTTTCTTGATGGTAAAGCCTTAAAATCCTGTAAAAAAATCTACTTTGCATCAAATTTATGAACATAATGTATTATGAACCAAAATGCAATATCAACCTCAAATAAGCTGCAGCTCGCTGGTGTAACAAGGAGTCGGAGGCGTCCGGATCCATATGCAGCATTTATTAAACAGAATGGTAATACAGGCAGAGATCAGGAATGGTGTCAGGGATAACCAGAATCGTAACCAGAAACAAGCAGAGATCGGGACAGGCAGCGGAGTCGGAATACACAGTCCAAAGGTCAAAACACAGGAATAACAAACACAGGGAAAAACGCTCGGAAATGTCAGACTGGCTAAACAAGACTTCGCAGTGAGTGAGAGTGAGTGTGCTGCTTATATGTGTGTGTGTAAATGAGGTGCAGGTGTGGCAAGGAAATTGGCTGATGAATGAGGTGCAGGTGTGGCAGGGTGATTGTGATGTAGTGACTCATGGGTAATGTAGTTCGGGTGTGGTGCAACAGTATGAGAGGTGCTAGTGTCCAAGTGATATCTGGTGGTTGATGGGTGGAATGGTCCTGAGTGGAGTGCCCTCTACTGAAGCTCATGGGCACTCCATCTAATGATCGTGACAGCTGGAGGGGTCAAGCTGCATAATCATTTCTAAAACTTCAGTACAAGTCACGCACTTTTTCGTGTTGCTTGCTGCTGTTCTCACCATTAAATGACCAGCACGATGGCATGCAAGTGTTTAAATCCACGTACTTTGCTTTTGTTTAGTCTATACTTATCACCACCATTAAAAGGCAGCAGGTGCATAAATACACTTTTGTTTACTCCGTGTAGTTCTGAGAGCTGAGGTGTACATATTGATTTTCTCAAATACATCAAGGTAAGTGCGCAAAGGTCTCTCTCACACACTCTCTCTCTTTCTCACACACACACATACACACACCATATCATATGCTGTTATACTTCATATAGCTTCATATACAAGTCAGAAACTAAGCTTTTTTTGCACAGGCCTATCTAAAGGGTTAATGGTCGCACCTAGTGATCAACTGTAAAAATAACAAATGTTACCTCTTCCCAATAGGGAAAACAACCAACAATCAAGAATCTCACACACACACAAACACTATAATTTGCTGTTATACTCCATATAACTCCATATACAAGCCAGAAACTAAGCCTTTTTTGCACAGGTCTATCTAAAGGATTAATGATCCCACCTAGTGATCAACTGTAAAAATAACAAATTTTACCTCTTCCCAAAAGGGAAAACCACAAACAATCAAGAATGCATGATTATATGGTGTCATGGCTTGGCCATCAAAAAATGTCGTTATAATGGAAGTCAATAGGGCAAAAACAGTCACCAACAACAAATGAGGGAGAAAAAATTTAAATCTAATGCTGCACAAAAACTAAAAATGCATCAAAGCCAATGTTGCTACTAATCTTTGACATGCCCAAGACTGTTATAAAAAGTAAAAAAAACAGCCACAATTACTTTTATATTGAAAATAAGTCATTTTCTGGGTTTTTCCCCCAAATCAGTGACATCATTTATGAACTTGGCAATTAAAGACATAAAAAACATTTGGTAGTTTTGATCAGGACTGAAGTTGATTAACAGATTTATGCAAAAAAATTGAAAAAAAAAAAAATGAATCTGTTAAATTTTTACAGCTGTTTAAATGAGTGGATGTTTTCATCCCGAACATAACGAAAGGGTAGTGAATTTGAACAATGCACAAGGGTTAAGATTAGGGGGATATATGCATTATTTATTGTTGTCATAATATTAAATACATGTAATGTGTAACAAGGACACATAACGCTTCTCATCTAAACCAAAAAGTTATATTTCTCCAATAGTTCTCTAGCTTGTCCACATTATCTTTGGCAATCTGCAGACAAGCAACAATTTTCTCTTCGAAGCAGTGGTTTTCTCCTTACAGCTCTGCCATGTGCACCATAGTTGTTCAGTGATCTCCTGATTGTGGACACATGAACATTAACATTAGCCAATATGAGAAAAGCCTTTAGTTGTTTATATATTATCCTGTACTCTTAAAAAATAAAGGTTCTAAAAGGGTGTTTTTGCAGTGATGCCATAGAAGAACCATTTTTTGAACCTTTCAGTGAACAGTTACTAACAGAACCATTTTGAAGACCATTTTAAAAACCTGAATCTAATCTAGTGTGTTGTCCTTTGCAACATTGTGGTTGCTTTTAGAGTGATATTTATCGGTCGACCACTCCTGGGGAGGGTAAAAGTGGTTCCTGGTTTCCTCCATCTGTATACAGTCTGTCTAACTGTGGATTTGTGGAGTCCAAACTCTTTAGAGATTTAGAGAGCGCCAACAACTCTTTTTCTGAGGTCCTCAGAAATCTCTTTTGTTTATGCCATAATTCACTTCAGCAAACAAAAAAAAATGCACTTTCCACAAAAAGATACACTGGATAACTTTTATCAATAAACAAATGACAAAGAAAACGTTCTCCTTGTCCACTTTTAGGACTTGTAGGACTGGTTGTTTTGGGTCATATTAATGCAGAAATATAGAAAATAGTAAAGGGTTAACAAACTTTCAATCAGCACTGTATATATATATATATATATATATATATATATATATATAATGTAATGTATTTAGGTCTTTGTTATCAACATCATGAAGTGCATTAAACATTAGATTACACCAAGGTTTCACAGACTGGGTTTTTTTAATCAAATGCAAGCTAATGATGAAAAGCTAATGCTTAATAATTAAGCTAAAAGCTTAATAATCATAAAAATGTCAAAATGAACAGATTTGTATTCTGATTTTATTGATCAGCGAACAATGTTTATGGGCTAGCATACAAATTTGGTCACAAAAGTTCAAGCATGCTTGGTTGACATGGCAGCAAGAGCTTCTACAAAAGCAAATGAGCTTTGTACTCGCACATCAAGCCAATATTGTTGAGCTTCTGTTTATGTTCGTTGATTCGTTGAAGTTCACATGTGAATAAGACACATAAAATAAAACTGCTCTTAATGAAATGCGATGTGTAATGTAATGTGCCTTTTAAGAAGACTTGTATTAAACTGCTCAATTCATTAGGATTTTTTTTTTTTGGGTGAACACACTTGCAATAAATGGATATAAATCTTACAGATTTGTTAATTTATGTTTCAAGATGAATTAATTTTTTTTATTATTATTGATTTGGTACAACATGAGGGTGAGTAAACGATTAAATAATTATAATTATAACGTTTCATATAAAGCATACTTTTCTTGCAATTGTACATACATTACATATTATCCCTCTTAAAGTGAGACAATATCTTGCAAATGACTTCAATTGTTTCTCACACAGATCTCAACATTCAGCATGCGGAACACAACAATGGTATCAATCAAGTAGAATTTTAAGACTTTAAACATTTCTAAAGACATTATTAACATGCAGAAAAGGGGGACCAAATAAAATGGCAAATAAAGTCAGAAAATAATAAAGCAAAGCAACTGCATAATTTATTAATCATGTTATGCACTCATCATACTTGTGGCTGAGATTAAGTAATAAATACTCAAAGTTTGTAGTATCTGAGATTTATATGTAGCTTGATTTATTTAGTGAAATTTATCTCTAAAATGGTTTAACTAAATGCTCGAAACTACCAAACTATGCTCTCATTACTATTCCACTAATATACCGTAGACCAGTTGAAGGAGTGATTTCAAACGAGTGAGTGAATTTGGACACTGAGTGTGCCAGAACCACTGCCGCTTTTGCACAGTTTGTACTTGTTGTTTTATAATCATTTGAAACTGAGCAAACCGGAATCTTGTGCAGTGACAAGATGTTTTTGGAACTTTAGCTACATCCCAAATGATGCACTGTAGACTATATACTCAACCATGTAGTATATGAATTATATAAGGTTATTTTGTCATTCATAATTAGTCTAATAGCCCCTCCCACTTCACTATGTAATTAAAGCTGTGACAGTTGAGTGCATGAAGTGTCCAACATTCCACACTTAATTTTTTTTTTTTTTTTTTTTATAAGTGCATCATCCAGTTATTTAAAGTGCACTTTTTTGTTTTGGGTATTTTCAGTGTGAACACACTACTTGCACTATTTATACTACAAAACATCATAGAATGGTGTATAAGTAGGCCTACATTATTTGGGATGCACCTTCTGTCATGGAAACTAACTTTAATTAAGCTATTTAATAATCAGTTAAAACACAATTTATACCTATAAGATATTACAGACGATATTATGTTGTATCTACATTGGAAAAGTGGTTTGGAAGATGGATGGATGGGTGATTCATTTAGCATGTCCCTCACAGTGCATTATGGGTACATTGTGGTTATTCTCTGTCACTGAGCAAAAATCGGTTGTACGCTCATTATTGTGGTGCATTATGGGTTTGAATGAGTGCACTCAATAATGCAATCCACTATGGTTTCGTGCACATCACTGCAAATGGTTGATCCCACAAATAGTGCCATATGTAAGGGTAAGGTGGCGATTTTGGACACAGCCCATGTACTGTGTGTTATAACTAGCCCTGTGTTAGGTTGTGCCTCGCTTTCACCACCTATGTACAATGAGAGCAGGCTTTTTCGCTTTTTTCTTCAGGTGGATGATTTGTGAATTGTGAATTGAGTTGCAATTCAATTCAATGTACTTTATTGTCATGATTGTGTATTCATAAAATACTGCCAAAACATTATATAAAAATAAAATTTAAAAAGGCAAGTAAAAGAAATACACATACAAAAAATTGAGACCTGGCTTAGACCAGGATCATCTTTGTCCTAATTTAGGCGCTTGTCTTTAATCCAGATCTGGTCAATACAGGGCTATCATTCTTTGTGTGTTGAGTGTAAACTGGTTCTGTGGAATTGAGCTGGTGTGTAAAACAGTGTCTTAAAAATGCAAAAGGTGTATTCCAATGGTCAAAGACATCAATATGTTTACAATTAAAAATAAAAGTAGAACATGTCCTGTGGAAACAACCCTTAAGGGTACCCCTAGTGTTTCTTATTTCATTTGCTGGGCTCTTATAGGTATGGCAGTAGCCGTTAAATGTGTTGCTGTGGGTGGAAACAGTCCTATGCTGATATGTTCCACAATGTGGAAGGAGTGAGGAAGTAGAGAACAAGTCTATTGCACTTTGGTTTAAGTATGTAATGTTTTTGCACTGAGGGAGAAGTTTTGAGTTCTGTAAATTAGTTTGTTCTTAAACTATAAATGTTGAAAGATCAAGGAACATTTGATTGTCATGAGCTTATTAAACAGGACTTTGCTTTGACTTGTGCCTAAAAATCTAATAGAAACATAAACCAAATGAGAAAATACTGTTCTTCAGAAAGAATTTTATTGATTTTGCGTATCTTAAAATTTTAAATGTTTCACCTGAATGGCTGTTGCTCCCAGCAAAATGTATTTGTTAAAGTCTTTAAAGTCTTCCTGTAATGTCACAGAGTTTGTTTGGGGTTACATAATGTGTTTGCCATCACTGGTTCTGTCTGGTAACGAAAACTATATGGCTTTGCCACAATGTAGGCTGATTAATCGCAGTAGTCTTTACTGTCCATTTTTTTTTATTCTTTTTTTTTTAATAATTATTACAATTATTTATTTATTACCTGTCCTTCTGGCAAGATTTTGCTTCCCTTCTGGCCGTTGCTGTACCCCTTCTATTCACAACCAAAGAACATGGACTGATCGACTGTGTGCCACGGTACAAGCACCGTCCTCTCTGTTATCCCTGTTTGCCCTCTTGTGGAAATAGGGGGTAATACAATCCTCAAAGCATACAATAACTTTTATTCTGTTGACAATTTTTTTTTTATGCCAAAAATCATTAGGATATTAAGTAAATATGTTCCATGAAGATATTAAGTAAATTTCTTACTGTAAATATATCAAAACTTATTTTTAGCTTAGTAACAGGCATTGCTAAGGACTTAATTTGGAGAACTTTAAAGTCGATTTTCTAAATATTTAGATTTTTTGCACCCTCAGATTCCAGATTTTCAAACAGTTGTATCTTAGCCAAATATTGTCCTATGCTAACAAACCATACCTTATTTATTCAGCTTTCATATAAATTAGAAATCTCAATTAAAAAACAAAATTAGCCTTATGACCGGTTTTGTGGTCCATATATGTAATATGTAATCAAAAGGAAAGAAAGTTTTTTCACTTTTTCAGGATAATGAATTTTAAAGATAATTTAGTGAAATCAAATTAAGCTTTACAGATGTTTATTGGAAAGAGTTGAAACAGTATTTTTAAAAACCCTAAACCAGAGACCTATACTGACTCTGACTGCATTTGGACTGCAGATAATCTTCAGTATCCATCATGTAAGATGCCTAAGGGCGATAGGAAGGACAGCTGATCATCCTTGCAATGGCAAACCACATTTAACCTTGAATCCCCCCCCCCCCCCCCAGACATGTTCATGAAATTTAAAATTCAAGAGTGGTGTAACCGCTCACATGTAAGAGTTGGGTTTACAATTTTGTGTGAATGGGAATTAAAATTTAAAGCCAAATTAAATGAAATAACATTAAACGTTTAATGTGTAAACATTAACTTTAACTGTACATTTTGCTGTTTACAAAGAAGTCAATAACTCACAAATATAAATTTTATGAAGCATTTAATCAACAAGCTGTGCACTCTGATTAGTTTGCCCTAGCCATGAAACACCATCGTTTAATGTTGTAACTGCTTGATGATGCATGCAGGCGATATCAGTTGTGCCTCAGTTTTCTCGTCCTCATCAATAAGATGCTGAATATAACACGAAGTTCCTACTAAAACATGGCCAGTAGTCTGCATAGTGAAGAGAGTCCATTTTAGGGCTTCCCTTTTAGCAGAGAAAAGAAGATCAGTGAGACATAAGCCTTTTGTGTTTATGTTCTATAATATAGTAAGGTAAATAAAGATCATTTATAATCTTTTGTTTTGTATAATTTATTATTGACTATTTATTAGAGCCCTACCGATATATCGTTCTGCTGATATTATCGGCTGATATGAGCCTGTCACCGATATATCAGTATCGGTGAATATGCCGTTAATATTACCTTTTTTTTTTTTACAGAACATATAATGCA